>NC_136420.1:63757580-64357580 GCF_052625555.1 Lactuca saligna | reverse complement strand
TTTCATACCTAAAATCCTTATTTCATTTAAATAGATTATTTTAGGTCATGAAAATCCAAAATACATGCATACAACGACATATTTTCATGATGAGAACTATACAAAAGTATTAAGACAAGTTGGACACTACGATTAGTTCACGAGATATGTAATCAAATTTGGGACGAATATAACCTGATCAACTATGTTTATCCGAAACTAGACTAACGTATATCGAGGAATGATCGTAGTAAGCAACAAGTCAAAACTTACCAAAAATGGACACTAGTATCGAACATACAATTTAAACACTATAGGAGAATTTGGTGCATACAATAGATTAATTAGTATTACATGTTATCAAGTTTTGTTCAAATCTTACAACCCTATTCTCGTATAGTCAAATGGCTGGATTTCACCCGCATGGGGACCCCTACTACCCAAACCAAGGCAACGGAGGATGGGTAGAGGAGGATCCGGAAGAGGATGAAGAGCCTATCGAGTTGGATGGAGGGGACGACTCTGGTACAGACTCGGAACCAGAAGTAGTCAACCCTCCATCCATTAGGAGGAACTTCCAAGGACCGACTCCCGTTTGGGTAAGTCACCTCATCCATTGGAGCCAACAACAAGGGATACGCTCTCCCTACGGTATATGTCGAGACTTCTACGACATCAGGGACGGAGGTTCAGCTGACCGAGCACTTCCGGTCATGGTAGGTAAACTGGCCAACCAGTCCTTCCAATCGGGGGTCCAAGCAGATCGAATCCGCGAAGTCAACGTGGAAGTACAAGTCCACACGGCCGATATCCGTCGTCTAGATATGTTGCAGAATGACACCCACCTCTGCGCCGATGCATTCCAAACCCAAATGAATGCAGCCCTCGCAGAGTTGAGGGAACAACAAGCCGCCTTCGATAGGCGTCTTATGGAGTCAAAGCAATCAGATGCGGAGTGAAGCTCGAAACGCAACACACATCGCAAGTAGTACTTGTGAAAACCTCAAAACTTTGTTATAAGATAGGACATCGGCTAAAAGTTTTTACTTCCTTTAAATTCTTGTAATCGGAGAACCTTTTAAGGGTCAAATTTTCGTGATCGTTGTATCATCTATTATATTAATATAATTCACACGCTATTACTACTACGTTGAGTATCTCGTTCAATCTTAAAAATATTATGGAAAAACCATACGCTTGTTCATATATTCGGATTTACAAATAACCTTCGCTCTTCTATCTTTGAGACTCATACTATCATCTGTTGTTGAACTATAGCAATTTAGTTCATGAGACACATACATTTTCTATACTATGGACTTCTTACCCTTGTTTTTTTCAATCTTTAGTTGAAGGATGCCTCCGCGTAGAAATCCGAGATGAAACAACGGTGGGGAAGCACCGATACCACCACCACCTCCACCTCCACAATTTGATGTTGTCATGTTCCGGGCAGCAGTCACCGCAGATGTAGCAGCTACCATGTCACAGATCAATACCCCTGTTACTACTGGTTCAGGAATTGCCATACATCCTTCCAACCATGGCGATAGTCATGGGCAACCCCGGGAGTGCATCTATAAAGACTTTACAAATGCTAAGCCCCGGATGTTTAATGGAATGGGTGGTGTGATGATTTTAAAGCAGTGGATTGAAAGGACGGAATCGGTATTTGAAATATGCTCCTGCCCAGAGCACAGCAAAGTCAAGTTTGCAACTTACACACTTACTGATAGGGCTTTAACTTGGTGGAATGGCCACGTTAAGGTACTTACCCTGATATTGGCAAACTCAATAAGTTGGGATAGCTTGAAAATCATGTTGATGAGGGAGTACTGTCCACGAGGAGAGATTCAAAAACTCGAGCACGAACTCTGGACTCTGGGAATGATTGGTACCGACATAGCAACTTATACCAACAGATTCTGCAATCTGGCAATCCTTTGCCCAGATATGATTGCTCCCAAGAGCAAGAAAATAGAGCGATACATTTGGGGACTGTCGCCCTAAATTCAGTCAAGCATGTTAGCTTCAAAACCTGACACTTTTGAAAGTGCCAAGGAGCTGGCACAATCGCTTATTGATCACGGAAATCATCAAAACTCAACAACTTCTGCACCAGAACCACAAAAGGGAAACAACAATAACAACAACAACAAGAAGAGAGGGTGGAATAAGGGGAAGGGTGGGTCTTCCTAAGAATCCTCGAAGAAACAACAACTAGTTGCCGTAAACGTTGCGACGGTACCTACTACCGTTCCTACAAATCACTACCCAACAAATCCTTATGTGGGCAACCTCCCAAAGTGCACCAAGTGCACAATTACCACCACCACAGACCTTGTCGGGAAATGCAGTGCTCCAACTGCAACAGAAAAGGACACACTGTCCATTTCTGCAAGGCCCCCGTAAAACCGATCACTCAAGTTCCCAGTGCTGGTGTAGGCCAAGCATGCTACGGTTGTAGCGAGGTGGGCCACTACAAAAGAAACTGCCCAAAGGCAGCAAATATCGGCGGAGTGGGACGAGTATTAGCTATTGGTCACGAGGAAGTCGTAGTTGATCCTACATTAGTTGCTAGTACGTTTCTTCTCGATAATTCATATGCATGCATCCTATTCGATAGCGGAGCAGAGAGAACCTTTGTGAGCCAAAAATTTATTCACTTACTTAAACGTAAACCTAGCATGTTAGAAGAATCATTCACTGTAAATGGCAAATAGAAAAACGGAAAACACTAATTGCATATACATGGGTTGTACATTAACTTTAGACGGTCACTCTTTCCCAATCAACCTTATGCCAGTCCAAATAAAAAGTTTCGACGTTATAGATGGCATGGATTGGTTAAGTCCTCTTCGCGCCGACATCATCTTCTTTGAAAAATCCATTCGTCTAAATCTCCCTAACCATGAAACATTAGTGATTTACGGCGACAAATCAAGTACAAACCTTCGCATCATTTCGTTTATCCAAGCTCGAAAGTGTTTGCGGAAGGATTATCAGGCATTTCTTGCACACATTGTCGATACGAGTCGGGAAGTAAAGGATATAAACAACATCCCAGAGGTACGTGACTTCCCCGATATCTTTCCAAAAGAACTATCGGGATTACCACCACAACGCCAAGTTGAGTTCAGAATCAATTTAATTCCAGGGGCCACCCCTGTAGCAAAACCGCCTTATCGTCTGGCACCAGCAGAGATGCAAGAACTTTCCAGTCAACTTAACAAACTTCACCAAAAAGGATTCATTAGACCAAGTTTCTCACCTTGGGGAGCATCGATGTTGTTTGTGAAGAATAAAGACGGATCGTTCCGGATGTGCATCGACTACCGAGAACTGAACAAACTCACTGTCAAAAATCGTTACCCTCTACCCCGCATTGACGACCTATTTGATCAAATTCAAGGAGCGAGCTACTTCTCGAAGATAGATCTACGATCCGGATATCACCAATTACGAGTGCTGGAGGAAGATGTTCCCAAGACAGCCTTTCGAACCCGTTATGGACACGACGAATTTGTAGTGATGCCGTTCGGATTAACCAACGCACCAGCAGTATTCATGGACCTAATGAATAGAGTGTGCCATCCTTACTTGGGTCAGTTCGTCATCATATTCATCGATGATATACTTATCTACTCCCGAAGTAAGGAAGAACATAGTCAGCACCTACGAAGAGTCTTAGAAACACTACGATCAGAGAAGCTCTATGCGAAGTTCTCTAAATGTGAATTTTGGATTCGAAGATTCGAATTTTTAGGCCACGTTGTTAGCGAAAAAGGGATACATGTGGACCCCTCCAAAATTAAAGCCATTAAGAACTGGTTGACACCAAAGACACCTACAGAGATTCGTCAATTTCTAGGTCTAGCTGGCTACTATCGCAGATTCATAAAGAACTTCTCTAGCATCGCGAAACCTCTTACTACATTAACCCAGAAAGGAGTGATCTTTGACTGGGAAGCAAAACAAGAGAAGGCGTTCCAAACACTGAAACAAGCCTTATGCACCGCACCAATACTATCCCTCCCCGAAGGGATAGAAGATTTTGTAGTGTATTGCGATGCATCGAATCAAGGGCTTGGTTGTGTTCTTATGCAACAAGGGAAGTGTAACGCCCGTGTTTCTGGGCTTGCCATTTTTAGCAATGCAATAGTCTAGGTTAACCTTTGTAACCCAATTTGAAATAATAAGAACGTGTTATTTGAATATTATGTGTTTTGTGCTTAATTGCTTAATTGTGTGATATGATTAATTAAGAATAAAATGAGCGTCAAAATGTAAGTGTAAAATAAACTTGATATCATTGGATAATGTTGTAGTAGTTGAAACGAGGTTTCCGAATACATATAGAACGCCCAAATCTGACTTCGTATGAGGAAGTTATGATTTTCTGAAGTTTCGATGTGGCAGTATGCAGCCCGAATACTCGATTTGAAATCGAGCGGTTTTTAGCTGAAACAATCTAAACGAGAATCGAATATCTCATTGTTAGTAGCGAAACGATGAAAAGTTAGGCGAGAACGGACATCAGACGAAGAAGTTATGAATTTATAACGAAGTTTTTCTGTCCCGGCCTTCTAAAGATAAATAATAAAAATAAAAGTCAAAATTACCCGACGGAGTCTAAATGAAAGTTGTAGAGTATGGTCTGACCTACGCGTGAATACAAAGAACATCGAAAACGGAGCTCGTATGCGAAAGTTACGCAATTTAGAAGTTGACGAGTCAAATTACGTCGAGCGTAATTTGAGTACGCCCAGCGTACTCAGTCGGATGCAACTTGTCTGACCAATACTCGAGTGCCACCAGTCGACGCACACAATGATGTCAAAGTACGCCCAACGTAACCCAAGTACGCCCAGCGTACTGAGTACACCCAACGTAATTTGAAATTACGCCCAGCGTAATCCCAGACCCAACAGCCTATAAATAGAACTCGAAATAAGCCATTTTCTCTTGTTCAAACTCTTTCTTCCCTCTAGTTTTTGCCTCGTTTTGCATGTCGTTTGTACCCCGAAGCCCCAATAATATTTCCGAGCCCCGAAGTAAGATCCGAAGCCCCGAGGATCCCGAAGAGTGTTATTCCCGAGCCGAAGTGTTGCCCACGAGGAGCCGGTTTTTGTGAAGATCTTCCAGATCTACGGAGAAACACCTCTTCTGCAAGCCGTAGTGCTGCCCGATCATCTTCTGATCAAGTGAGTGTGTAGTTATTTTCATTCCAACGCAATATTATGAAGTATTTTATATAAACTACGTGTTATGTGTATATATTTGGTTGTTATACGTGTGAGTGCATATTCACTCTCTTCTATCTTATAGATCTGATGTATTCTCTATGAAATACGTGTTATGTGTGTATGCCTCATCTGTTTTGTGGAATATGTATTGATTAAAGCATGCTATACAGGTTTTTAAACAATGTATAAAAATGTATATTTTTATCTACTAATGTGTTGGGTAGAACATGGGTAGGTAATTGGTGTGTAATAAACAGATGAGAGGCCATGGTGTTATTGGTGTTATTCTAGTCATTCAGCAGAGCATGGATGACGACCACGGACTATTCTAGACTATCCTGTGGAACACTAGTAGGCTCATTACCTGTAGGTGTTGTGAACGACGTGTTCACCGGTGTACTCTATCCCCCACATGGTTGCCTTTAGGACACTTATTGTTGAGGAAGCCCCTCTGCAGTAATGTCCGTCCCGATGAAAATCCTGAATTAGGTTCCTTGTAATAGATGTTATTTTAGGGACGTAAAGTGAGGATAACGGGAATGGGTAATCGGGTTTATTGTTGATTGTTGAATTAAATATAATTATTTATTGTGGGTTGAAAACCCTACATTCTCGCCAGGCTCCCAAGTCTGACCCACTCAGTTTATTTGTATTACAGGAAGTGGCGCAAGAGCTTAAGATGGGCGAATCATCAAGTTGTTTTGTTTACAAGTCTGTATGTATATATCTGTTGAATGACTTGTAATGCTATCGTTTATGCTTTATGATCTGTATCGGAACATGACATCCCGACTTTTGATTATGAAATGAAATCATATTTCTTTACGAAATGTTTTGATAAATATCTATTTTATCATGTTTTGTTTTTGGGAACAAATTTTGCATCTCTTTTAAAATTAAAAGAATTTACTCTGAAAATGTTTAAAAAGCATAAATGAAATCGGTCTTTTCTGGCCGAGATTTTGGGGATGTCACAGTTCGTATCAGAGCATTAGTTTAAGCGAACTAGGAATTTGTAGGATTTCTAAACTTAAACTTAGAATGCTAAGTAGAGATTGCGAGGTGTGTGTCTGTTAAATTTTAGACACAAGCACTAGTTTATTTTAGGAAAGTTGCCTAAAATGCTTTTATGTGCTAAATGTTATATGTTGCCATATATGATATTATTTGTTCGGATCTACGGTTTGTTGCCAACCAGATCTGAAGGTTTATGTGTTTAGGATTCTAACCGTATGTCTACGATATTAGAACTAGCATGTAATCGTTTCGGAGTGATAAGGATGATTTGAATATCCATCGTGAATGAAGAGCTAAATTTCACCTTATTCGGTGTATAGATCAAAAATGGTGAGAACAAGAAGCAGTGTTGGAAACGCAAACGAGAACAGGAATCAACCGCTTGTAATACAACAAGTAGCTGTTGAAGCTGCAGCACCAGAACAGATCACCATGGCTGGAGTGCAAGCCATGATTCGGGCTATGTTAGCCGAACAAAGGGAAGAAATGCGACAGATGTTGCATGGAAATAGGGACGAACCTATCATACCTAACGTGGAACCCAAACCAATTCCCGAACGATCGGAGGAAGGGAACAATAGTCACATTGTGAGTCAAATTGGGACTCAAGAAGAACAAAGGAACAATCTGGAAAGGAGAAACAACAACGATGGGCGAATGTACAAGAATTTCTTAGGCGCCAAACCGCCAAGTCTTTCTGGGAGCCCAAAGCCTGTTGAAATTATGGATTGGATCTCCGAAATGGATATGGTATTTGAAAGTTGCGACTGCAGCAACAAATAGAAGACTGTCTTTGCAGTTAGGCAACTGAAGACTGGAGTCTTGAGCTGGTGGAAGTTGTTGGCAGATACTATGTCATGAGGAAAAGCTTTGAAAATGTCATGGGAGGAGTTCTTGGAACAACTAAGGGCGCAATATTGTTCAGAGATAGATCTGATTGATCTAAACAATGAGTTCCAAAACTTGAAGAAAGGGAAGATGAGTGTAGATAACTATGCTACGGCATTCACTGAGAAAATGAAGTTATTTCCGTACCTAGTGCCAACAGAACTCTCCAAAATTGAGAGGTTCGCTAATTGACTGCCTGCCGTGTAACATCCGGATTTTACCAGGTATCTTGTAAATCTAATTTTGTCATATTGTGAGAGGGACTCGGCGAGTTGGAGCTCAGACTCGCCGAGTAGAGACGCGGAATTGAACATTGGTGCGCGCCTGGACTCGGCGAGTCTGCGCTGTGTAATGAAACCCTAAATCTCCGGGTTTGAGGCCTATTTAAAGGGCCTTATGGCCGTCATTTGTGCTCACCCAACCCTCAGTGAGTGACCCTTGTGTTCTTGAGCTATTTGTGAAGAGAAAGGAGCCATTCTTGATCTTGTGTGTGTTATCTAGCAAGAAGAAGGAGACCCTAGGCAAGAGGAAGCAAAGGAGGTTGCTATTTCGTGGATTTGGAGCATAGATCATCACTCTAGAGGTATTATCTCGGACCATTTTCTGTTTAGTGAAGCATGATGCAATTTAGGGCTTGTGGTGGTCATTTATGGGATGATTTGATGCCCATTGGTTCCCTCTTTGAGTTGAGGCTATGGATCTGGATCCATAGAGGTCCAGAGAGCCTCACTCATCAAGCTTTATGAGTGACAATAGAGTCTTTGGCCTTGTGTTGTAGTATTTGAGTCATAAACATCATATATGGTCATATAAAGGTTGTATGTGCATCAAGATTGTAACTTTACGTGCTAAATGAGCTTGGAGGGACTGGATCTATGGATTAATGAACTGGATCTGACCTTTAGAGCAAGATTGAGTCAGTGCATGGCATGGACTCGCCGAGTCCGAAGAACAGACTCGGCGAGTAGCATGAATGTTGCCCGACCACTCTGTGAGTGGCCTCGCCGAGTTGGGAAAGGTGGACTCAGTGAGTCAAGGGGGAGTCAGAATGGACAGGTGGACTGAGTCTAGCTGGACTCGCCGAGTTGTTCTTGAGACTCGGCGAGTTGAGTTGTGGTGGCCCCACAACTCGTGCCAGGTGGAACTCGTCGAGTTGAGGGAATGCTCGACGTGTCAAGGGAGGATTCCAGGGAAAATGGTGTACACGCCCAAACTCGCCGAGTCGCCTGGGTACTCGCCGAGTCCGATCAAAAGTTGACCGTTGACCGTTGACCAGCGTTGACCTAGATTGACTTGTTATAGTGTGGTCAACCCCAGTGGGGAAAGTGTTAATTAGAGGTGTATTGTGCTATAGGGGGGCGACAGCTCGACAGGTCGAGTGATTAGCGATTTCAGGTTTACGATTTACCGAGACACGCGAGGTGAGTCTTCTAACTATACTTTACCTTGAGTAGGTAACCAGAGTTATGTGATAGAGTATTTGTATGCTATGTATGTTATGTGTTGTACTGCATTACTTCTATGTGTTTGATGCTGTGCATGTTTACAGAGTTAGAACCGGAAGGTTCACAGAGTTAGAACCCGAGGGTTCATAGAGTTTGGGTGCACGGACCCACAGAGTTATAGCCTCGAGTGGCTAATATGTGTTATATGTAGTATTTTGGGGAACTCACTAAGCCTTGTGCTTACAGTGTTGATGTTATTGTTTCAGGTACTAGTGACGACCGCGGGAAGGCGCCGGCTTGATCCGTACACACACACATTCGGAGCTTGATATCATGATCTTGGGATTTTGTATTGTCTTGTTTGGATAATTAAAATGGTTGTTTAATTAATATCAATGGAATTATGTTTTATAAAAATTGAAAATTTTTTTTGAAAATTTTCGGTGTTACATGCCGACTTTGGTCCGACAGTCAAGATGGCAACTACTCTGAAAACGGCTGTTCGAGCAGCTAAGAACATGGAGGCCCAACAGAAGGAAAAGGGTCTGGAAAGGATAGATGTTGGTGAAAAGAGGAAGTCCGAGGGATCTTCAGGATCCAGCAAGAAAAGTAAATTCTCAAAGTCTAGTTCGAGAGGAAGTGGAGGAAAGGTAGAGGCGAAATGGTGCGACAAGTACAAGAAAAAGCATCATGGGAAGTGTGGCGGGGAAACCACGTGCTTCAAATGTGGAAAGCCAGGGCATTATGCCAACGACTGCACCCTCACCAAGAATTTTTGTTATGGTTGCGGTGAGGAGGGGCACATCTCAAGGGATTGTCCGAAAAAGAAAAAAGCAGCTAGACCCAACATTCCGCCAAAGCCGAAGGCGAGAGCATTTCAGATGACACTGGAAGCTGCTAAAGATGAAGCTGATGTCGCTTCAGGTACCTTTCTCGTTAACAATTTGCCTGCCCAAATTTTATTTGATTCTGGAGCCAACAACTCCTTTATATCGCATGAATTTGGTAGAAAACTAGCTTTGCCTGTAGTTAGACTTGATAATGCTTTATTAGTCGAAGTTGCTAGTGGCAAGTTTGTACCAGTTAGCCATCGTATGAAAAACATCTTAATTGACTTAAATGGGAATAAGTTCCACGAGGAATTATTGCCTATAGAACTTAATGGTTTCGACATCGTATTGGGAATGGATTAGCTTAGCGCCAATGACGCCGAGATATTGTGCAGGAATAAGATAGTCAAAGTAAACCCGCCTGGGAAAGAGTCATTTATGGTGTATGGAGATAAACGCAGAGTAAATTCTGGAATCATTTCTCTAATGAAAGCCAGAAAATGTTTGACCAAAGGATGTACATCATACTTGGCATTCGTGATCGATGCTAAGAAGGAAAAGAAGGTGATGCAAAATATTCCCGTTGTATGTGATTATCCGGAAGTATTTCCCGAAGATCTTCCTGGATTATCGCCAGATTGACAAGTGGAATTCTGTATTGACTTGTTACCCGGAACAACGCCAATTACAAAAGCACCCTATCGATTAGCACCGACGGAGATGAAGGAGCTGATGATGCAACTTCGGGAGTTATTGGACAAAGGTTTCATTAGACCTAGTTCATCACCCTAGGGAGCGCCGATGTTATTCGTAAAGAAGAAAGATGGAAGCATGAGGATGTGCATTGATTACCAAGAGCTGAATAAGGCAACAATAAAGAATAGATATCAGTTGCCGAGGATTGATGACCTATTCGATCAACTACAAGGTTCAAGTTATTTTTCAAAAATCGACCTAAGGTCAGAATATCATCAGCTGAAAGTAAGGGAGCAGGATATCGAGAAGACTGCATTCAGAACGCGATATGGACACTATGAGTTCTTGGTTATGTCGTTTGGACTGACCAATGCTCCAGCAGCATTCATGGATTTAATGAACAGGGTTTGTAATCCGTTCCTAAATAAATATGTGATAGTGTTCATAGATGACATTTTGATTTATTCGAAAAGCCAAGAGGAGCATGGCAGACACTTGCGAGAAGTGTTGGAAGTATTGAAGAAGGAGAAGTTGTATGCGAAGTTCTCCAAATGTGATTTTTGGATTCGTGAAGTCCAATTCTTGGGTCACGTGGTCAACCAAGAAGGGATAATGGTTGATCCAGCGAAGATCGAAGCTGTGATGAAGTGGGAACAACCAAAAAGTCCCACAGAGATCCGAAGCTTTTTAGGATTATCTGGATATTACCGAAGGTTTATCCAAGGTTTTTCTTTGATCACTAGTCCATTAACAGCTTTGACCCACAAGGGAGCTACTTATTTTTGGAGTGATAAGCATAAAGAAGCGTTCGAGAAGCTAAAGAAGAAACTATGCGAGCCACCGATACTTTCTTTACCCGATGGAGTTGAAGACTTCGCTGTTTATAGCGATGCGTCTAGTGTTGGATTGGGTTGTGTTTTGACCCAAAGAGATAAAGTGATCGCGTATGCATCTCGGCAGCTGAAAGAGCATGAAAAGAACTACCCGACTCATGATTTGGAATTGGCAGCGGTAGTTTTCGCTCTGAAAATTTGGAGGCATTACCTCTATGGCACGAAGTGCAAACTTTTCACTGATCATAAGAGTCTCCAATATCTCTTTACTCAGAAGGAATTGAATATGAGGCAACGACGTTGGCTAGAATTACTTAAGGACTACGATTGTGAAATACTTTACCACCCTGGTAAAGCAAATGTTGTTGCTGATGCTCTCAGTCGAAAAGTCAATCTTGAAAGAAAAAGGCCAAGAGCATTGAGAATTGAAGTTGTCTCGACTATTTTGGAAAGTATAAAGAAAGCTCAAAGCGAAGCTTCTGAGAAGAATGACCGGAAGGAGGAACGTTTGGGCAAAATGTTGGTGTTCGGTGTAAACAGTCATGGACTGAAGGTGTTCCAAGATCGGATTTGGATACCTAAGACAGGAGGAGTCAAAGATCTTCTGATGGAAGAAGCTCACAAAACCATGTACTCGATTCATCCCGGTAGCACTAAAATGTATAGGGACCTGAAACCCTACTACTGGTGGCCGACGATGAAGCTTGACGTTGCAAAGTATGTGGCTGAGTGTGTGACGTGTGCAAGAGTCAAGACACAACATCAAAAACCATACGGGAGTTTAAAACCATTTCTCGTGCCTATGGGTAAGTGGGACGACATTGCTATGGATTTTGTCACTAAACCGCCCAGAACAAAGAATGGTCACGACATGATTTGGGTGGTCGTTGATCGATTCACTAAGAGTGCGCATTTCATAGCAGCCAAGGAGAAATGGTCTATGGAAAAGCTTGTGAATTCTTATGTGAAGGAAATTGTGAGACTTCACGGTGTTCCGCTAACAATTGTGTCGGATCGTGATAGTCGTTTCACCTCAAGATTTTGGAAAAGTCTACAAGAGGAATTGGGTACCAAGTTGTGTTTAAGTACAGCTTACCATCCGCAGACTGATGGTCAAAGCGAACGAACAATACAAACACTTGAAGATATGTTAAGAGCATGTACCTTAGAATTCCAAGGTAACTGGGATGAACATTTACCTTTGGTAGAATTTTCCTACAATAATAGTTTCCACTCGAGCATTAAGATGGCACCTTATCAGGCCTTGTACGGGCAGAAGTGTCGTACTCCATCTTGTTGGCTCGAGGCTAAGGAAAAGCAGTTTATGGGACCCGAGTTGGTTCATCAAACTGCTGAAAATTTGAAAATAATTAGGGAAAATATGTTAGCAGCTCAGGATCGTCAAAAGAGCTATGCTGACAACAAACGAAGACCGATGACATTTGAATTTGGAGATTCGGTTTTGCTTAAAGTCTCGCCATGGAAAGGACTTATAAGATTTGGTAAAAGCGGAAAATTAAGTCCAAGGTTTATTGGACCGTTTAAAGTTCTTCAGAGGATTGGGAACCAAGCTTACAAGCTCGAATTACCAGAAGAACTGAATGGAATTCATAACACTTTTCATGTGTGTTATTTGAGGAAGTTCACGGGAGAAGTTTCTGACATGATTCCACTTTTGGAGTTGAGGATCGATGAGAAGAAAAGGTTGATTGAAGAACCAGAAGCAATCGTTGACCGAAAAACTAAGAAGTTGCGACGTAAGATGGTTGAGTTAGTGCTTGTCCGATGGAAACACACGAATGGGCCGAATCTCACCTGGGAGACGGAGAGTGATATGATGGGTTGCTATCCGCATTTGTTTGATGATGTGTGATTCCGGGGACAAAATCATCCTAAGGTGGGGAGAATTGTAACGCCTGTGTTTCTAGGCTTGCCATTTTTAGCAATGTAATAGTCTAGGTTAACCTTTGTAACCCAATTTGAAATAATAAGAACGTGTTATTTGAATATTATGTGTTTTGTGCTTAATTGCTTAATTGTGTGATATGATTAATTAAGAATAAAATGAGCGTCAAAATTTAAGTGTAAAATAAACTTGATATCATTGGATCATGTTGTAGTAGTTGAAACGAGGTTTCCGAATATATATAGAACGCCCAAATCTGACTTCGTATGAGGAAGTTATGATTTTCTGAAGTTTCGACGTGGCAGTATGCAGCCCGAATACTCGATTTGAAATCGAGCGGTTTTTAGCCGAAACAATCTAAACGAGAATCGAATATCTCGTTGTTAGTAGCGAAACGATGAAAAGTTAGGCGAGAACGGACGTCAGACGAAGAAGTTATGAATTTATAACGAAGTTTTTTTGTCTCGGCCTTCTAAAAATAAATAATAAAAATAAAAGTCAAAATTAACCGACGGAGTCTAAATGAAAGTTGTGGAGTATGGTCTGACCTACGCGTGGATATAAAGAACGTTGAAAACGGAGCTCGTATGCGAAAGTTACGCAATTTAGAAGTTGACGAGTCAAATTACGCCGAGCGTAATTTGAGTACGCCCAGCGTACTCAGTCGGATGCAACTTGTCTGACCAATACTCGAGTGCCACCAGTCGACGCACGCAATGACGTCAAAGTACGCCCAACGTAACCCGAGTACGCCCAGCGTAATCCCAGACCCAGCAGCCTATAAATAGAACTCGAAATCAGCCATTTTCTCTTGTTCAAACTCTTTCTTCTCTCTAGTTTTTGCCTCGTTTTGCGTGCCGTTTGTACCCCGAAGCCCCGGTAATATTTCCGATCCTCGAAGTAAGATCCGAAGCCCCGAGGATCCCGAAGAGCGTTATTCCCGAGCCGAAGCGCTGCCCGCGAGGAGCCGGTTTTTGTGAAGATCTTCCAGATCTACGAAGAAACACCTCTTCTGCAAGCCGTAGTGCTGCCCGATCATCTTCTAATCAAGTGAGTGTGTAGTTATTTTCATTCCAACACAATATTATGAAGTATTTTATATAAAATACGTGTTATGTGTATATATTTGGTTGTTATACGTGTGAGTGCATATTCACTCTCTTCTATCTTATAGATCTGATGTATTCTCTATGAAATACGTGTTATGTGTGTATGCCTCATCTGTTATGTGGAATATGTATTGATTAAAGCATGCTATACAGGTTTTTTAAACAATGTATAAAAATGTATATTTTTATCTACTAATATGTTGGGTAGAACATGGGTAGGTAATTGGTGTGTAATAAACAGATGAGAGGCCTCAGTGTTATTGGTGTTATTCTAGTCATTCAGCAGAGTAAGGATGACGACCACGGACTATTCTAGATTGTCCTGTGGAACACTAGCAGGCTCATTACCTGTAGGTGTTGTGAACGACGTGTTCACCGGTGTACTCTATCCCCCACATGGTTGCCTTTAGGACACTTATTGTTGAGGAAGCCCCTCTGCAGTAATGTCCGTCCCGATGAAAATCCTGAATTAGGTTCCTTGTAATAGATGTTATTTTAGGGACGTAAAGTGAGGATAACGGGAATGGGTAATCGGGTTTATTGTTGATTGTTGAATTAAATATAATTATTTATTGTGGGTTGAAAACCCTACATGCTCGCCAGGCTCCCAAGTCTGACCCACTCAGTTTATTTGTATTACAGGAAGTGGCGCAAGAGCTTAAGATGGGCGAATCATCAAGTTGTTTTGTTTACAAGTCTGTATGTATATATCTGTTGAATGACTTGTAATGCTATCGTTTATGCTTTATGATCTATATCGGATCATGACATCCCGACTTTTGATTATGAAATGAAATCGTATTTCTTTACGAAATGTTTTGATAAATATCTATTTTATCATGTTTTGTTTTTTGGAACAAATTCCGCATCTCTTTTAAAATAAAAAGAATTTACTCTGAAAATGTTTAAAAAGCATAAATGAAATTGGTCTTTTCTGGCCGAGATTTTGGGGATGTCACAGGAAGGTTATTGCTTATGCCTCCCGTCAGCTTTAGACACACGAAGTAAACTATACAACACACGACCTTGAGTTAGGAGCAGTGGTATTTGCTTTAAAGATCTGGAGACACTACCTGTACGGAATGCAGAGTACTATTTACACCGATCACAATAGCCTTCAACACATTTTCGATCAGAAGGAGCTCAACATGCGACAACGACAATGGGTCGAGTTACTCAATGATTACGAATGTGAGATTCGTTATCATCCTGGCAAGGCCAATGTAGTAGCTGACGCCCTCAGTCGAAAAGAATACACTGGTCGGAGAGTGAAATCTTTGAATATAACCATCCATTCCCACTTATCCACACAAATTAAGGAGGCTCAACTGGAAGCTTTACAACCCGAGCATGTGACGGGTGAATCCCTTAGAGGAATGGAAAAGAATCTAGAAATGAAGGGTGGCGGAGCCTATTATCTCATGGATTGTATCTGGACACTGAGGCGTGGTGGTTTCAGGGATGTGGTCATGACTGAAGCGCACAACACGAGGTATTCCGTTCACCCAGGTTCAGATAAAATGTATTTGGATCTTAAGAAACTGTATTGGTGGCCTAACATGAAGGCAGAGATTGCTACCTTTGTAAGTAAATGTCTTACTTACGCTAAGGTTAAGGTCGAGTACCAGAAACCTTCAGGATTACTACAACAACCATAGATACCGGAATGGAAATGGGAATGGATTACTATGGATTTCATAACCAAGTTGCCCAAGACGACAGGTGGAGTTGATACCATATGGGTCATCATCGACAGATTGACCAAATCCGCGCATTTTCTACCCATCAAGGAGACTGACAAGATGGAAAGGCTTACAAGAACTTACATAAGAGAAATAGTACGATTGCATGGGGTTTCGATGTCCATTATCTCCGATAGAGATAGTAGATTTACATCAAGGTTCTGGCAGTCACTACAAAGTTCCCTAGGGACTACATTAGACATGAGTACAACCTACCATCCACAAACAGACGGGCAAAGTAAGAGAACGATACAAACTTTGGAAGATATGCTGAGAGCCTGTGTGATTGACTTTGGAAAGGCATGGGATATCCATTTCCCTCTTGTCGAATTTTCATACAACAATAGTTATCATACGAGCATAAAGGTTGCTCCATTTGAAGCCCTCTATGGCCGCAAGTGCAGATCCCCTCTATGCTGGACCGAAGTGGGCGACACACAACTAGCTAAAGGACGAGATACTGAAAACACTCTCAACGTTTCGGAAATCATACGAGAAACGACAGAGAAGATCGTTCAGATTCGTGAACGGTTGAAAGCATCTAGAGACCGACAGAAAAGCTACGCTGACCAACGGAGAAAACCTTTGGAATTCCAAGTAGGAGATCATGTTCTATTGAAAGTCTCACCATGGAAAGGATTAATACGCTTTGGAAAGCGTGGAAAGCTAAATCCAAGGTACATAGGGCCTTTCGAGATTCTCGCCAGAATCAGCCCTGTAGCATACAAACTTAATCTACCACAGGAACTTAGTAACATACACCCAACCTTTCACGTATCGAATTTGAAAAAGTGTCTGTCCGATGAGACTCTTGTTATCTCACTCGACGAGATCGAGATCAACAAGAGCCTCAACTTCGTGGAAGAACCGGTAGAAATCATGGACCGAGAGGTCAAACAAACGAAACAAAGTCGCATACTCATCGTGAAAGTCCGTTGGAACGCCAAGCGAGGACCTGAATTCACATGGGAACGCGAAGATCAGATGAAACAAAAGTACCCGCATCTTTTTCTCTGATTCACTTGTATCTTTCTTACTTTAAATTTCGGGACGAAATTCCCTCTAACAGGGGGATGATGTGAAAACTCGATATTTCAACTATATCTAAACGACCTAAAAAGTCAAGTATTGTAACCACGTTCGTTATAATAAAATTTATTTCGAAAATAAAATATCCAAAAACCACTAATTAAATTAACTGTTATGTTAGATGTCATTAAACCGTGATCGTACGTAAAAAGAACGCCCAAATCCGACTTCGTATAAGAAAGTTAGAAATTTTCCAAGTTCGGCTTAACGACAGACGGCTAAAAACTCGAATCGGAGATCGAGCGACTTTTGGCCGGAATGACCTAAACGAGAATCGAAGGTCTCGACAATTGTATTTCAGCGGTAAAAAGTCTGGCAAAAACTGACGTCAGATAAAGAAGTTATGAATTTCTAAAGAAATTTTTCTTACCGCAACCTTTTAAAAATAAATAATAAAAATAATTTCAAAATTTGCCGACGGGATCTAAATGAAAGTTGTAGAGTATGGTCTCACCTTCGCGTGGATATAAAGAACGTCGAAAACGGAGTTCGTATGAAGATGATATGAATTTTTGAAGTTTATTAAATAATTAAAATATAAATTTTAATTATAAACCTTGGTATTATCCGAAGGCGAATCATCAGATAGGGCCGAGTTATGCCCAACGTAAGCTCGTACGCCCAGCGTACTCGAGGCCTTGGCCTCGGATCATCCACGTCGCGCCCTATGCGAGGCTATGCCTCGTCCCATCCGAGCTCCGAGGCAGTCAAGGATTCGGTCATGCGTGATGCACGCGTACGCCCAGCGTACCGAGGCGGTTCCCAGCCCATATAAAAGGGATGCGATGGTTCCGAAGAAAAGGCACCATTTCTCTCATTTCTCTTGCGTTCTTGCCTCGTTTTCCGTGCCTGTGCTACCCCGAAGCCCCGATCACTTTGCTCAAGTCCCGAAGGTCGTTTGTGCTCCCAAGATTCCCGAGAATCCCAAGGAAATCCACTTTCTCGAGTCAAAATTCTGTCCGGTTTTCATCCCGCCTCCTCCGATCTTTCAAGTGAGTTCATACCCCTATAATTCACACTTTTAAATGTTTTATGAGTACTGTTATATGCCTTTAAGGGGGGGAGGGGGGAATACAAGTAAAACACTCGATTATTATTGTGTGTTATATAAACTTTCACTATACGCGTTTTATCAAAGGAATCATATGTGATTTATAACTATTATAGGGAAACTTTCATATGCAAATTATACCACGACAACGTTTTATCTTTTGAAATGAGAAATGATTTATGTATTTATATAAATCGGACACTTTGCTTATACTGTATTTATGTGTGTCGGTTTTGGCACTACAAAAACTACACTTTTCATAACAAGTGAACATTTTCACTAAGGGTTTATTATACAAACGAAACACACTTTTAGGAAACTATAATAGGTATAGTTTTACGACAATACTACGAACTTTTACGTACATGGAAATACTATTTCAAGAAGCTACTTTCATATACAATAACAAATGAACATTTTCACACGTAAATCTATTTTATACTAAGTTTTGTGAGACATGAAACTTCACGTACGCACGAGTACACATTTCAAGTCCTGTATTATATACCAGAATCCCTTGGAGGGGGAGCATGGTGTTTATGTATAGATCTATACGCGCTTGACAACCCCGCGCCCTAACTGTTAGCTACAGTACACCATTTGGGGTGACAAACGTCAGAACATTCCAACGCCTGAAGAACGTTGTGTATAGGCATTCCTTGTCAATATCATGGTTATAAAACTCACATAGAGTATTAAAAACACATTGATTTACGGGGGGTTTTCAGATATAATGGAGGTTTTATACATACATAAATTTCATTTATTTTATGCATGAAAAACCTAATTGGGATATAAGTTTGGAACTTCTAACCACCACTCATAGATGGAAAAACATCAACTTTTTCACATATATTGGTCTTGATTTAAGGCTACATTTATACCAGTAGGAAATATGGGATTTTCTAGAGTCTAACGAACAAAAACGAACCATTTCATTTTCATACAAACACTATCATTAAATGCTTATGAAACTCACCAGCTTAAATGTTGATCTACTCTTTCAAAACTACTTGTATGTCCCAGGGACTCAGTAATTACAGGTACTAAACAGCTTTTGATGAAGGAACGCTGCGGCACTAGTTCAATTTCATATTTTGACATCATATTGTAATTAGTCTTGAACATGTACTCTTTTAAACAATATAAACTTTCAGTTATATATATGATGGTTGTATTGCTTTCTTTACTATGTATTCATTTGTTACGTTACCACATGAAGTCATCCGCCCCCGAACGTTTCCGCCGTTCCGGTTTGGGGGTGTAACAGATTTATCTGATCTTATCTTGTCAGTTTAACATTCACGAGAGGCGAGTCGCCTCACCATACGAATGGGTCAAAGGTACCAACGTCAGCCCATTATTGTTATGAGTTATGATTAGTTGGTTATCGGATATGTGATATTCTAGTTATGTGTGATACTCGCATGAAAGACCTTGGGGGTTCCCGAGGCACTTATATGTAAGACCTTGGAGGGTCTCCATGGCATTCTAGTATATTTGCTTGTATGGTTTGTATGTCATCCCTTGATTGTAAAAACCGTGTGGGGGTTCCCACGGTAGGAAGACCATGCGGGCATTCCCATGGCAGGAAGACCATGTGGGGGTTCCCATGGCAGTTAGTTAAGACCAGGTGGGGGTTCCAATGGCATTAGGTGTAAGACCCTGGAGGGTTTTCATGGCTTCCTTATATGTTTATATGCATGGCTTATATGGTTTATGTAGCTTTTATAGATAATATGATTATATGATTATGTGGATTGTGTAGGATATGCTCTGGGAACTCACTAAGCATTAGCTTACAATTTGTTGATTGTTTTAGGTACTTCTGAGCCTAGGGCAAGGTCAAGGTCTGATGGCGCAACATGCACTGTCACAGGCGTGTTCTTTTGGGACACTCTGATATTTGATATAAAATTTGTTGATGTATGAATTTGAAAGCAATTCATTTGAGATTTAATGGATCAATAGAAATGTTCTGATATTTTAAAAATGAAATTTTTTCTTTTGAAAATTGGGTTGTTACATATACGGTGAGAAACATACTTCTTCTTCACAAACAAAATCAGTGCTCCTAAGGTGAACTACTCGGTCGGATCAACTGCTTGCCCAATAGCTCCTAGAGCTGAGAGGACAACTCCCGCATCTCAGGTGGTGCGAGGAGATGTATTGCCTTAGCAATCAGGGTCACACCAGGGACCAGATAAATCCTAAACTCAACTTGCCTCGTGGGAGGCACACAGGGCAACTCCTCCAGGAAAACATCTGGAAATTCCCTAATTGTTGGTACATCTACAACTGAATTCTTCCCCTCAAATCGAGTGTAAACCACATATGCAAGATAACCCAAACATCCATGTTGGAGATACTTCCTAACCCTAGAGGCCAAACAAAAAGTCGAACCAACCCTAGTACCCTCACCGTAAATGGTTAGTTCTCCCCCCACTTGGGGTTCAAACCACCACCAATTGCCTCTCGTAATCGATCATAGCTCCAAACCTGCTCAACCAGTTCACCCCCATAATCACGCATACATCCCCCATATGGATGGGAATCAATTCAATCAGGTAGGGCACCCCAAAAATATCCAAAGTGAAATCATGAAAAATACTCGAAGAAGAAACCTTATATTCGTTGGTGATGGAAACACGCAATTGTTGATCAAACTAAATTTCGAGTTTCGAGGTGTGTACTGTTGTGTCGAAACTTAGAAAAATCATAACTTCTTCATACAAAGTTAGATTTAGAAGTTCTTTTTTATGGACACTCTCTGTAACGTATGGTATAACTTTCATTTAGATAGTTAAGGCTAAAAAGTATTTTATCGAAAATTCACTATTTACGTTAAACAATGTTTTGCCAGTTTTGTCGCGAATTTTTGGTAGGTTATTACTTATTCGTTATAACTCGGATTTGGGAATTCTTTATATTTTTGGAATATTTGACACGATTTCTACCACTATATTCATCCCAATTAAGTTTATTTAATATTTCATTTTTTAGGATCGATTATGTAAATGCACGTAGTATATGGAATTTTCTCTTTATTATTTTAAAAAGAGCTACAAATTGCTCTATACTATTACATAGATTCAAAATAATGGGTTGTTACATTATCCCCCCCCCCCCCCCCATTAGAGAGAATTTCGTCCTGAAATTAAGACTATAGTGTTACAGAAAAGCTAGGGAAAAAGATGTGGATATTTCTGTTGCATTTGATCCTCCCACTCCTAAGTGAATTCAGGTTCCCGTTTTGCATTCCATCGAACCTTCATTATCGGGATACGATTTTGTTTGGTTCTCTTGACTTCCCTGTCTAGGATCTCTACGGGTTCTTCCACAAAATTTAGGCTCTCATTTAACTCGATCTCATCGATTGGGATCATAAGAGTCTCGTCGGATAAGCCCTTTTTCAAGTTAGAGACGTGGAAGGTAGGTTGTATGTTACTTAGTTCTTAAGGTAGTCGAAGTTTGTAAGTTACTGGACCGATTCTAGCAAGAATATCAAATGGTCCTATGTACCTTGGGTTCAGTTTTCCATGCTTTCCAAAGTGTATCATGCCCTTCCAGGGTGAGACCTTCAACAATACGTGGTCACCAAATTGGAATTCCAAGGGTTTTCTCCTTTTATCAGCGTAGCTTTTCTATCTATCTCTGGAGGCTTTAAGTCGCTCCCGAATTTGTATAATTTTCTCTGTGGTTTCTTGAATGATTTCCGGACTACTGAGAGTACTATCTGGAACTTGACCTCTAGCTAGTTGCATATCACCCACTTCAGCCCAGTATAGAGGTGATCTGCACTTACGGCCATAAAGGGCTTCGAATGGAGCGACCTTTATGCTAGTGTGATAACTGTTGTTGTAAGAGAACTCAACAAGGGGTAAATGAATATCCCATGCCTTTTCAAAGTCTATCACGTAGGCTCGCAACATATCTTCTAGAGTTTGAATCATCCTCTCACTTTGCCCGCCAGTTTGTGGATGGTAGGCTGTACTCATGTCCAGCCTAGTTCCCAAAGATTTTTGTAAAGACTGCCAGAAACGAGAAGTGAATCTACTATCTTGGTCAGAAATAATAGATATTGGCACACCATGAAGTCTAACTATTTCTCTGATGTAAGTTCTTGGTAGCTTCTCTATCTTATCAGTTTCCTTTATTGGTAAGAAGTGTGCGAATTTGGTTAATCTATCAATGATTACCCAAATAGAATCATAACCACCCGTTGTCTTGGGTAACTTAGTTATGAAATTCATCGTAATCTGCTCCAACTTCCATTCATGGATTTCAGGTTGTTGCAATAGATCTGAAGGACTCTGGTACTCTACCTTGACTTTGGCACAAGTAAGTCACTTTCCCACAAAGGTAGCAATCTCGGCCTTCATGTTAGGCCACCAGTAAAGTTTCTTGAGGTCCAGATATATTTTGTTTGAACCTGGATGAATGGAGTATCGGGTTTTGTGTGCTTCATTCATAACCACGTCTCTGTAACCACCAAACTTTGGTATCCAGATCTGGTTCATGAAATAATAGACTCCATCACCTCTAAATTCGAAGTTCTTATCCATTCCTCTCAAGAATTCACCTTCCATGTTTTCAGATTTTAAAGCCTCGAGTTGAGCCTCTTTAACTTGCATGGACAAATGTGAATGGATTGTCATGGTCAACGACTTTACTCGGCATCCCGAGTATTCTTTTCTGCTAAGGGCGTCAACTACAATATTGGTTTTACCAGGGTGATAACGAATCTCGCATTCGTAATCGTTCAATAGCTCCACCCACTATCGTTGTCTCATGTTCAGCTCCTTCTGGTCAAAGATATGCTGAAGACTGTTATGATCTGTGAATATCGTGCATTTTGTGCCATATAAGTAATGTCTCCAGATCTTCAAAGCAAATACCACTGCTCCTAGGTTCAAGGTAATGTGTCGTATAGTTGACCTCATGTGTCTTGAGTTGTCTCGAGGTGTAGGATATAACCTTTCCTCGTTGCATAAGAACACATTCAAGCCCTTGATTAGAAGCATCACAGTACAATATGAAGTCCTCTGTCCCTTCAGGAAGAGGCAATATCGGTGCACTGCATAAATCTTACTTCAGCGTTTGGAACGTTGTTTCTTGTTTCTCTCCCCATCTAAAAGTTACACCCTTTTGTGTCAAGGTGGTAAGTGGTTTAACAACTCGGGATAAATTATGGATGAATTTGCGATAGTAGCCAGCAAGACCTAAGAATTGTCAGATTTTTGTAGGTGTTTTAGGTGCTGACAAGTTCTCAATTGCCTTTATTTTGGAAGGGTCCACGTGTATTCCCTCTTGACTAACCACGTGGCCCAGGAAATCTACCTTCCTGATCCAAAATTCACATTTTGAGAACTTTGCATAAAGTTTCTCTATCCTTAGAGTTTGTAATACTTGACGAAGATGTTGGTCATGCTCATCTTTGCTTCTTGAGTAAATAAGGATGTCGTCAGTGAAGACTATAACGCATTTGTCCATGTATGGATGACACTCTGTTCATTAAGTCCATGAACACAACAGGTGCATTCGTCAATCCGAAAGACATCACTACAAACTCGTAATGACCATAATGAGTTTTGAACGCTGTTTTGGGAACGTCCTCCTCCAGAATTCGTAATTGGTGATACCCGAATCTTAAGTCTATTTTTGAGAAGTCGTTCGCACCTTGAAGTTGGTAAAATAGATCATCAATGTGAGGTATCTTAACGGTAAGTTTATTCAGCTCGCGATAGTCTATGCACATACGAAATGATCCATCCTTTTTCTTCACGAACAAGACCGATGCTCCCCATGGTGAGATGCTTGGCCTTATGAAGCCTTTTCTAAGGAGTTCGTTCAGCTGACTGGACAATTCCTATATTTCTGATGGTGCAAGATGATATGGGGATTTGGCTACAGGGGTAACCCCAGGAATTAAGTCGATTCTGAATTCGACTTGTCATTTAGGTGGCACTCATGGGAGATCGTCAGGAAATATGTCAGGAAAGTTGCAAACCTCAGGAATGGTCATGATGTCTTTCAAGCACATAACTCCTTGCGAAGATACTTTTGTGCCTTGATACAAGAAATGATCTGAAGGTTCGTTCCGAGTTTGTCACCGTAGATGATAAGAGTTTCGTTATTCGGAAAGTTCAGGCGAATGGCTCTTTCGTAACATAGGATGTCGACATGGTTAGAACACAACCAATCCATACCAATAATAACGTCGAAACTTTTGATAGAGATCGGCATAAGTTCTATTGGGAAAGAAAAGTTATTCAAGGTAAGGGTACATCCTATGTATATATCGTTAGTGTATTCGGATTTCCCATTGGCCATTTCTACTTTGAAGGTTTCATTTAGTGGTTGGGAGTTCTGTTTTAGTAGGTGTTCGAAATTATGGCTTACGAAGCTCTTCTTAGCACGACTTTCAAATAGAATGCATGCATAAGTATGGTTGAGAATAAATATACCCGTGACCATTGTAGGGTCTGCCACAGCTTCTTCGTGACCAATTGCCAATATCCTTCCAACTCCATCGACATTTCCAGCTTTCAGACAATCTCTTTTGAAATGTACAACTTCCCCGCATCCATAACATGCTTGACCTACTCCAGTGGTAGGTACTTGGTTAATTGATTGGGGTGGTGATTTACAGAATCGGGTAGTATGCCCTTTTCTGTTGCAATTCCGACACTGCATTTCTCGGGAATTTCTGTTGTGGTGGAAATTACACTTGTTGCATTTAGGGAGATTACCAGCATAAGGCTTAGCTGGTGTGGGGTTAGAAGGAACAACAACAGGTACAGTAGAAGCATGGACTGTCACTAATTGTTGCTTTTTCGAGGGTTCCTGAGAAGATTTACCCTTCCTTTTATTCCAGGTTTTCTTGTTGTTGTTGTTGTTGTTATTATTGTTGTTGTTGTTGTTTCCCTTGGGTTGTTCTAGAGTAGGAATCACAAAGTTTTGATGGGATCCATGGTCAATAAGTGACTATGTCGGCTCTTTGGCACTGTCAAAGGTAACAGGCCTGGAAGCAATAACACTTCCCTGAATCTGAGGTGACAGCCCCCATATGTACCTTTCAATCTTTTTGATCTCCAGAGCAACCATATCCGGACATAGGATCGCTAAGTCACTGAACCTATTAGCGTACTTTGTTATTTCTGTACCAACCATAGTAAGACCCCAAAGCTCTTGCTCGAGCTTCTGTATTTCACCCCACGAGCAGTACTCCCGCATCAGCATTGACTTTAGGTTCTCCCAACTTATTGAGTTATCTACTACTAGAGTCAGTGACTTAACATGGCCGTTCCACCATGTTAGGGCTCTATCAGCAAAGGTACAGGCAGCAAATTTAACCTTGCTACCTTCCGGGAAGGAGCATATCTCGAAGACTGCCTCTATTTTCTCACTCCATTATCTTAAAGCCATTACTCCCCCAGTCTTATTAAAGGTCCTAGGTTTGGCGTTTGTAAAGTCCTTATAGGTACACTCCTGATGGTGCCCGTGACTTTCACCCTAATTAGAGGGGTGTACGCCACTCCCTGATCCATCTGCGCTAGTGGTGTTTATATGTGACATAGTAGCTACGATAGCTACAGTGACCGCCGCCTGAAACATGGCAGCATTAAATTGAGGAGGTGGTGGTGGAGGTGGTGTTGGCGCTTCCTTAACATTTACACGCCTTGGGTTTCTTCGTGGAGGCATGTTTCACTTTAAGAATTAAAAGATGAAGAGACAGTTAGATATCGAAAATGAACATGAATTTGATATCTCTGAACTAATCTTGTAAAGGATTGGCAATAGAAGTCTACTACAAGTACAACTTGCAACGGGATAATATGAATTTGAGTAGATATTTTTCAAAGAGTATGAAAATGCATGTCGATTGTATTGGCATATTAAGTACATAGAGTTTGGAAAATTTGACCTTAAAACAGGTCTACAATATACCACAATACTGGGAAAACATCGACATCAAACCGACCAACCGAAAATGAAATTTCCACGTTCGTACCGATAAAAACATGAAAAATAATGCTAGAACATATCCGTAAACTTAAACTATAAGCAAAAGAGTAAGTAGAGAACGAGTAGAGTATGATCTACTTCCTACTAGTTCTGGCCCTGGATTTGGCTAACTGGCGTTCTATTCCGTACATATGCCTTTCTTGTGTTATTTGTCATTCTCGCAGTTCTCTAACTTCAGCTTGGGATGCTGTCATTTCTCTCAGCAAGAAATTAGTACGATCCATCGTCGCATTATGTTTGTCTTCTAGGTTATGAATGTGAACAGTGTTGATTCCTGTAGCAGCAACCTGCATGACTCGGTCGATAGCAGCTCTTCCTTGTTGATCGTTACATGCCACACGATGAACTAACACTGGGAGGGCTCTGTCTGTTGAGCCTCTTGTGCCCAGATTGTAGAAGCTTCGGTCTCCTTGGTAAGGATGGTTCTGGCCCTGTTTGTTACTCCACCTGTCTAAGTTTACCGCCCACAGAGGAGTCAGACCTTGGAAGTTTTTTGTGGATTGGGATTTTAGGCAACTGGTGGTAGATTGTAAGCTTTTGATCCTGAATCAACATCTTCAGGAAAATTTTCTTCAAAATCATCATCTAAGGGAATTTCAGGATTCACTTCTGGCTCTTCATCGAGCCATCCTTCATTTCCCTGATTGGGAAAGTATGGGTCTCCGGGTAGACGGAATCCATCCATTGTTATCTAAGAGAGAATAGGGATATAATAAATATCTAAAATAATTAGTAAAGATAAATTACAAATACAAGTTTCTATGAGAGAAACTTATAGTTAACAGATAATGAATTATGTTTGGAATAACTCCTACTGAGTCCTTCTATAAGTACGTAGTGTATACTAATTATATACAACTTGGGTCGAATAGGCCTTCCAATAAATGATCCTACTCTAAATCCATATCCAAACAAGGAAAAGGAAATAAAGCTTAGACCACTCATTCTGAGTCTATACAACCTTCATCATATATAATCGTGATGCATACACTTAGTTCTTATAGAACTATCAGCAAGAGTCCTTTGTTTTCATGTAGTTTGTTCTTAGTGTCTAGTGCCTAAAATACTCTTATAGTATTTTAATTTATGTTCTACTCTATATTTCTTATGTATATGTATAGTTGGTAAGTTTTATACTTGCTGCAACACTACCTTCACTCTCAAACACATGTTGGTCGTATCTCAAACCAATATAGTTAATCAGGCTATATTGATCCCGTATATGATTACATTACTGCCCAGGTTTGACTGTAGTGTCCAACATCCAAATATTTTTGAGTTGTTATGGCTGTGATACTGTTCTTGTATGTATGCGTGTTAGTATACTTCTTGTAAAATACTTAAAATTTTAAAACTATACTTGTAGTCAGAGCGCTTCAGCCCCATAGCATTTACAGTTTGTATATCTTTTATGGATTGATATACTGAGTTCACTATAAACAATGTTCTGATACCAATCTGTCACACCCCCAAACCAGACGGCGGAAACATCCGGGGGTGGATGACTTCATTTGTAGTATCACAACACATGAATTATAGTAATCAAAGTACAAACAACCATTACATTAACAAGTATACATCTATACATTTGTTCAATCACTGTATATTGACACCAAAATAGTTATAGCAAAAGACAGAAGACATGACTCAAAACAACTCAACTTCTCAAAAGCTCAGGGAGTACATGTTTACTGGTTCCCAAAGAATACAAGTAATTTGAAAAGAGAGTATCAACATAAAGTTGATTGAGTGCATAAGTATTTAGGTTTGAAAGTATTTTTTTGTTCCTTGAATATGTAAACTGTTCCAGAAAATCCTATATTTTCTGTTGTATATGAAAATAATTTTAATCTCATAAAACTGGTATGTTTGTAAAACCATTGTTCTGAATTTGTATTCCTTTGTAAAACCTGTAAAAGTGAGTGTGACTGGCTCCACCAGCTGTTATTGTAATTGTAATGTAATACTGTAAATTGTATCTTTGTAGACTAGTACTTTGAAAATGTACTCATGTTTATTTAATTATACACTAACCGTATTGTTAATATCTTTTTAATGAGTTATTATAACCATACTATGACTAGATGGCCTGAAACAACGCTTTGAAGGCGTCAAAACTGTTGATAACAATTGTCACTCATATGCGTGTATGCTCTGTTGTAGCTAGCAGTCTGAGTTCGGGGTTGTCAATTCCAATATAGATCTATATACATTTTTTTTGATCCCCGACTGGAGATTTTGGTTATAATATCAGGACTTTAACTATGTTGCTTAAATGAATAAACAACCTGAATAAATTGTCTCATAAAAAGCATATATGTATAATAGTAATGAAAACCCAATCATTCTGAAATAAATGCCTGATAGTAGGCTCCTTGTTTAGTATAATTGAAATGTATTTGTAAGTTGTATACTCTTGTTTAGTTTTGAATCAAACCCTTTTCTTGTAAAATAGTGCAAACCCATGTTCTTGTAAAATAGTGCAAACTCATGTTCTTGTAAACAGTGTAGTCTAGTATACTTGATTTGTGAGTTAGTGTTTTTGAATCATAATTTATACCTATTATAATTTATATGTGCTTTCTGTATTGATACTAACTGTTCATGAATGCAACCCCTTGCTCGACATGTTACAAAGGGTATTGAAACTGAATGAAATAACCTTTATATTTATATCCATATACTATATATATATATATATATATATATATATATATATATATATATATATATATATATATATATATATATAACTAAAATTTAAACGATATTCGGATAAATAACCGATACCCTAAGTCCACATCCAAACAAGGAAAAGGAAATAAAGCGAGTTATCAATCCTAAGCCCTTTAAATCTTATATATATATATATATATATATATATATATATATATATATATATATATATATATATATATGACTTTTGGGGAAAAATATAAGTTTATAAAATATTTTAAAGAGTTTAACATTTTGAAATACTTTTGATGACTTGATGTCATTTTAACACAATTTGAAACCATTTGATTTGAAGACAATTGAAATCCATCTTGCGAGATATTTTGAAACCATTTGTTGAAACACAAAATCCTTGTCTTAGACTTTTATCCCCCCCCCCCCCCCCCCCTTAAAAATATAAAAACTATGAAAATACGGGGGTATGAACTCACCTTTTAGAGGGTGATTCGATTTATAATTTGATATATGACGTTTATTTCCACAAGTGAAATCCCATAGTAAAACAAGTCCTATATAGCAATTTGTATAGTATATATGCAACCAATTAGCGAATATAATCATAGGAATGATTGGAAATTAGACTAATTTGTAAGTATAACTTACAAATAGGAGTGTTAGAAGCTACAATGGAGGTTGCAATGAGTTCATGGCCAGGAGGGGGTGTACACGACCCAAGAACACTCGATGTTCTTGAGTTTATGGCCCACTGATCTTGAAGATCTTGCAGATTTGAAGGTGAAACAAGCGTATAAGGGCTAGAAATCACTAGAATGAAGATAAAATGATAAAATACCTTGAAGATTCAAGCAACAATCTAAGAAGATTTGAAGGTTTGGAAGATGATATTTGAGAGAGAATGAGTGTGTATGCGGTTAAGGTGTGTGAAATGAGAGAAAAATCATCCATTTTGTATATATACATATGAGTCTTCGGTAGTAAACATATCCCGAGGAGATAAGATGCTCGGGTTCACGGCCGAGAAAATGAGTTCACGGCTATGCGAGGGATCACAGTCGAAGCTGATCACGGACCTAAGGCGGCAAATGGTTCACGGTCCTCATTTGCGGTCAGAAGGGAAAAGAAGAAAAAAAGGTGCGAAGTTTCTCAGATCAAAACTTATTCCCTTCTTAAACACATAATATTCGTAGGGTTTTAACATGTAAAGGTTATTATTCTAACCTTAATAAAAATCCAAACAATAAAGAGGACTTTAGTTGACCCAAGTTTGACTTTACAAGTAGAAAATAACGGGATGTTACAGAAACCATCAAGCTATCTTGTTGAGTATTGGATATATCTTTCTTTAGTTCGTATGTGTGAGGCACACTTTCCTTTCCAAACCTCTCCTGAAGGTCATACCACATTGCAGCGACAGTGTTGACATAATTAATGTTGGTACAAATCTCCTTTTCCATGGTAGTGGTGAGCCACCCTTTTATCATCGCATCATACTGCATCTAAGCCATATAATCTGCCTCCATCTTTTCTGGTTTCATTATGGATCAATTGATGAACCCGATCTTGTTCTTGGCGAACAAGAAATTTTCCATCTCTTGTACCCAATTGATATTTTTTATCTGTCAATGCATCATTCCCATGCATTGTTCGTAGGTAATCTGGCAGATGAAGATTAAAAAAAAAATTAAAAAAAAAAAAAGGAATTGACATCATGTCTGCTCCCTTCACTCTTCTTGTTGTTGTCATTCTTGTCGTCAACCATGAGATAGATGATGGTAGGCGATTTTTTTTTATCAATTGAGCGGTGATACGACCTTGTAATATCCCAAAAACCATAAAAAAATTCATTTTTATAAAATCATTTTCACACAAAAACCATAAGAAAATCAACCATTATTTTCAATCAAGTCCATAGAATTAGAGTATCAAATAATCTCTCAAAACATAAATCGGCAGAAGAATGTGTACGATCATGCCTTCGCCTTGCCCTGATCATCTGAAGTACCTGCAAACATTGAAATCCACAATTTTAAGTCAAAGCTTAATGAGTTTGCCCAAAATACCCCACACAACAACACATATACAATGCATGTACGCTGGACCTACAACATAAGACTTGATTGCCCCCGAGCCCACAACATAAGACTGGATTGCCCCCGAGCCCACGACATAAGACTGGATTGCCCCTCCAAGCCCTCAAGTTATGATTGGTTTGTTCCCGAGCCCACAATGTAAGACTAGATTACCCCCTCATAGTCCCTTAACTTATGACTATATTGGTCTCGGGTTTGTTGGCTTACAACATAGAGCAGTACCACCTCAACTCCACCATACTATGTCGACATATGCAAATAATAATCAATAACCATTGAATACATGTAATCATACAGATCTACCGATCTATTAGATCACTACAATATACAAACATACTACACACAAGGACACATACTGCAATATAAAGTATAGTAAGAAAACTCACCTCGCAGGCTAGCAGACAAACAACACTGCTCTAGCAAATCCAAAACAAGTACTAGTGTTTACCTATACAATAACCAGGAACTAGATTCTTAAACTACAACCTAATTTCCACTAGTTTATCCAAAGTCAAATTTGATCAAAGTCAATGGTCAACCTTCAGTTGACCTACCTCGGCGTAGAGCTCATGGCGGCAAAAACGGGACAATCCATAGTTATGCTCAGCATAGGGAAATTTATGCACAGCATAGCCGCCTGATGTCCAACCTTTTACTAAGTTATTAAAATAGAAGATGAGCTCCCCAAACTTTCAAATTTATATCAAATGGACGTCTTAGTGGATAAAGTCTCCAAATTTATCCAATTGCACGGTCTCAAAGAGCACAAAACCAAAACCTAGATCCAGAAATCCACCCATTGCTCAATAGCTCATGCATGGATGGATAAGAGTGACCAAGCTCTCAACTTTATGACTTATTAACCTTAAAAACATTTGGAAATGATACTCAAATGGTCTGGGGTAGCTCATACTCATATAGACCAAGGTTATACGGACAAAAGCATGTAAATCTTAAGAGTAACTAGATCTAACATAAATCATCATCAAGGTAGAAACTTTCTACCTTCTGTAGGAGGATTACAAGATGAAAATTCCAGATCTACAAGCTTGGAGCTTCCTGAGTACTTCCCCGGAGAGGTTCATCCTTCAACAATACACACAAAACCTTCTAAGGTCACAAAGCTCACACAAGATGGCTAGGGTTTCGAGGTGGATGCTTAGGAAGGTGGATGCTGATAATGGAAAGGGCCTTAAGGGGTTAGAGCCTTTATATAGGGCTCACAACCCTAAGGATTAGGGTTTTGGTGTTGCATACCTACGCTTGACGTAGCTTAACCTATGCTCAGTGTAGGTCACTAACTCCCTGCATCCAATATCCCACCTATGCTCAGTGTAGGGTATCAATTCTTGAAATAAAATTTTAAACATCATAATAATAATACCTACAAGGATCGGGTTTTACAGACATGCTCTGATACCATAAAGAATTTCAATTATTTATTGGTTAATTTTATAAACTTTACAGAAAACAAGGAAGGGGATTATATCAAATCCTATACAATTAATAAGCCAAGAATCAAGAGCTAGAAGAGCTGACATAAAAGGATCTATATACGAAGGATACACAAGGGAAAATAAGGAAAATATATTGAATTCCAATAGCTGCATCTTGGGGGAATCGCTCGAGGAATAGACTGTCACTTAATGTGATCCTTTACTCCTCACGTTGGAACATTTGGTTGGCTCGAAATAGCAAAATCTTAAACAAAATCAATATATCTCCTACAAGAACGACAAATCTCATTATTGCACAGGCTTTTGAGTGGTTTAAACACAAGGGTAATTTGGGAAAGACATGGATAGAATGGAGTTGTTCCACATTTGGTGGTTGATACATGTTATTACTCTTCTATTTTGGTTGTATTGTTATGTAAATATTCCAGTTCTCTTTTATTCCTTGTACTCCACTCTTTAGCTTCTTGCTAATGGTTTGGTTTTATCTATATAAATGCATATGTTTCAAAATAATAATAATAATAATAAATAACCTCAAAAACATTAAATATTTTTTTGGAAAACCCACCGTAACATAATGGTTTTTCCCAATGGGAAGTGATTCGTACACAACATTTTTTCTCCGTACACAACAATTTATGCTTTAAAGTGTTGTATTGTACAACTCTATAATGCATAAATTATTGTGTATGACAAAAAATTATTGTGTACAAAGGCGTCAGATTCTTCTTCTCTTACTTACGATATTTCGAGTTGGATGAACAGATCACTCCTAAAAGCAATTATATGATGATATGGAAAACCATTTTAAAAGATCAAAATTACTAAACATCAAGTCAAAATCACCTTTAATGGTATACAATCAAGTAGGCTTTCAATGGTACAGTATCAATATAACATCAAGCTTAACATGTAAAAAAAATTGTAAACATAAAAAAAATCAATATGTTGACAATGAGCACGATGAGTCGGATTAACATTGACCGCGAATAGCAAGAGTGTTTCTATTATTGTATTATTTATCCTAACTACAATTTTTTTTTCAAAAAATGTAATTAGATAGGTTAGTGTTGAACCTTAAAATATTTTAAACATTAAAACCAAAATGTATCTTTTAACTAGCAAATGGTGTGATTTGGAACTACATGAATAAGGGTTTTTTTTTTTTGGTTGATCCTGCTAAGTCTAAACAAAGTGTAATCTTGACTCTGCCGTATACCTTTTCTTTTCTCTATTGTCAATGGGAAGAGTTCTTATCATCTGTTGTGGACTGAATGGTTAATAAGCTTCAAGTAGCTTCTTCCAATATGTAAGAGTGTAAAAGTCTTTACTTCAGTTTTTACTAGGCTTGTGATTGGTGATAAGAATTGTTGTTAAATAAAAATGATATTTGTTTAAACAAATTAACAAATAAAAAGATTAAGCATCATGTTTTATGGCATGTTACATTGGGTTTTCTATATTTCGACGTAGAATATTGTAAAAAAATCAACAAAGAAATAGATATTATCAACAACTTAAGCTTTTATCAGTTATATAGAAAAAATATTGCTAAATTTCCAACAAATAAGTTTACTAGAAATAACAAGACAAAATATCCAAAAAAAAAAAAAAAAAAGGTTCTCTTGGTGATTAAATAACAATTTTTTTGTGGTTAACTCAGAAAAATAATTCTTCAGATAGGTAAATCAAAAAATACATAAGAACCTATAGTGGTTTTTGGAATTTAAAGTTTATGGTTTACCTGAAAACCCTTTGCAGCAAATTACGATAGTTTTTTTGAAAAATAATTTCAAATTTTAGGACTGTCGAATCAGAAAATAATTCTTCCAGTTAAACTAAAAAAATTATTGTTTTTATGGAATCTATCCTCTATTTTTTTAGATATAACTCAATGAAAATGTTCAAAATATTTCAGATTCATTTTTCATAAATATAATTTTTGGTATAACTTCAGCTCAATTTATTTATTGTCGGCATTTAATAGCCGATCATGTTGTTGTTTGGTACCATATTTTTATTTGAGAAATTAAATATCCTCCATTGGTCTATTTATCAGACCTAAAACTGGGATCCATTTATACACTTTCCTAATTTATTGCAGTGCAATCAGAAGCAAGCTTCGATTACTTTGTGCCTACATGCCATGTGCGTGGGTATTGGTGTTCGACACAAGTACAAATTGGTAATTTTAATTTAAACTGGTATATAATTTATTACCAATAAGGTAAATGAGTAAAGTGTAAAACTTAAGTAAAATAATTTCCTATGATTCTCTTCTATGAAGCATTGTATTGTAGTTTGTAGTGCTCTCCATTTGATTTGATTCATTTGATTTGATTTGATTTGATTTCCCTATATATTTTTTGATTACCAAGTCTATTTCTTACCTTATACCACAAAAACAGTTTACAACATAATTCCCATGAATCAATCATGGGACGCTAGAATTTCTTTACAAGATTTCATTAAATTCAAAAGAATTGTATTCGGTTCTTCATTTCTAGACAACAAAGTTTTCACCTTATGAAGTATTTCCTCCCTAAAAAGGTTAGGATTTTCTCTAAAAAGATTCAACCATGACTTTCGGGAATATTTATGCGATTCACTTGAAGGAAGAGAGATTAAACAGGAGAAAGCAGCAGCATAATCATCTCTCTCTATATTCACACAAAACATCTCTTCAACAAGAACTGGTGGTGGGATTTGATCACCCTCAATTAAATGTTTCCAAGTTGTCTCCAACAAATTCACCTACAAAATAAATCAATTAAGTAATTAATTAACAGACAAAAACATTTTATCAAAAAAAATTTTTTTTTTTTTTTTTTTTTACCTTTCCAGCCTTTCTGGCTTCTAATATGATACGGGAATGACGTTTGGGATTAAAGTGGAATCCATGTTGTAGCATCTTTGTGTAGATAAACTCAACATCGTCCCATTTTTTATTTAAAAAACACGTGTCTAACATCAAGTTAAATGTATGAATATCTGGTAACACCACGTGTCTATAATCATCATTACTTGTAACACGTTTCCCATTCTCCAATAACTTATAAAACAACTTCTGTGCTTCTTCAACCCTATTGTGATCAAGGTACCCTTTGAGCATAATATTATAAGTAACTAAATTCGGGGAGCAAAAGTTGCACATATGGTTGAATATCTTCACTCCACTTTCGATTTTCCCTGAATCCAAACAAGCTTGTATCAAACCAGTATAAGTCACCACTAAAGGCTTATTCGCCACCTTACACACCTTCTCTATCTGTGCATTAAAGAAAATACGTTATAATAAAAAAATTAAAAACCGAGTTTATAAATTAGTATGTATAAAGTGTTTTTTTTTTTTTTTATTACTTGTACAAGAGCCTCATCAGATCTTCCTGCACTACATAAGCATCTAGCAAGATCATAATAAACAGCTGCTGAACCAACTATTCCACGTTTTTCCATATCTTCAACAGCTGAAATTGCCTCATCAATTCTCCCTTCTTTCCAGAGTGTATTCACAACAACTATGGAATCGGAATGGAATTCAAAACCATGGAAACGGAATAATATAACATGGAATAACTCTATTGAAGTTAGCTTACCTTTGTAAGTTAAGGAATTTGGAATAAATGATTTCTGCATCTTTTTGAAAAACTCGTGAACGAGATTATACTTTTCACATGCAAGCATTACCTTCAGCACCATATAGAAAGCAAGTTAATATAAATATAAATGTAAGTTACAGAAAAGAAAACAAGAGAATAACAATGTGAATACCTCCATTACGAGTCCATATGTTATGGTATTTGGTTGTTGCCCCTGTTCCTTTAGCTGCTGCAATACCCAAAATGCCCCTTCTAGATTTTTTTGACGCACACATGCATTTAGCACCTACAATACATAATGCTAACATGAGTTGGATGATTTCCTTGAAATGGAAATTCAAGAAATGAAGAAACTGACAGCATTATAGACTATTATATCTGGTTGTAGACGTGGGTCCCACTTTTGAAGAGCACCAGTAGACAGCTTCTTTTTGGGAGGAGATTTCATGGAATCAATCACATGAAAAAGTTCCCTCATATGACCTGCTTGTCCAAGGGTGACAGCTATGCAACGATAAGCTACAAGGTCTGGATATGAGGCCATTTCTTGCTGCAAAAAAATACAAAAAAAAAATGTAAAATTTATAAAAGTCATGTTCATTTTCAAACTATAAAATTTAATCTTTATATGTGTTAACCTGCATGGTGTGAAATACATTCAGTGATTCCACAGGTCTTCTTGCCTTCCCAAGTGCATCAAGTGCAGCAGTGTAAATGTTTCTGTGAAAGTAAGAAATTAAGAATAAATAATAATAAGATATATGAATAATCTTTGATAGATTATATATAGTATTATTAAGGAAACAAAAATGAGAGGACCTTATCCTGTTAGACTTGAAGCGTTCTCTTGCTTGCATCCATTCAATGACTTGAAGCACCTGCTTCCAGTTTCCATAATTGCCTAAAATCTGGATAAGTCTTATCATTGAAAAATCTGCAAATCTGATTTTTGCACTTCTCATTATCTTGGAGAAATTCCATTCAGGAGAATCAACCGATGCACCATTCAAACTGTCAATTTAAATTCCACATATACAGTGAATCAAATTTATTCAAAACCAATTGTGAAACATTATATTGAAAAACACAAATGAAGTAGTAAAGTCATCACTTACCATTTTGCTAATCTTTGGATTCTCTCCTCCATATCGACCCTTGAAACCCTAGGCTGATCATAAACATCTTGAAATTCCTCAAGGGGTTTAAAAGCACTTCTTTCTACATCCATACTATCATAGTTATCATGTTTAACCACTCTGTTACTTTTCACACTCATCTTCTTCATGTCAAAGCTCTGTTCTTGAAATTTGGCATGTTTTACTTCGTTTTTCTGAAAGGTATTAGTATCTATTTTGCCTTCTTTTGAATCTAACTTCTGTCGAGTCCATTTCTTCATAACATCATCTTGCTTCGAATTCAACACAACAGTTTTTTCTTTATTTACAGCAGCATTTTTCAGATAACTTTCGCTTGAAACAGAGTTTATATCAGAACCCCTTTTCATGATAAACCTCTGTCCTTGAAAATTTTCATACTTTTCATTATTTTCTGGGATTCTGTTAATATCTCTGACCTTTTCAGCCACTTGAGTTTCTTTAGGATCGGTTTTCTTTCTATACCATGTCTTCTTAACTTCAACTTGCTTCAAATTTTCCACCTTTTGTATGCTAATTTGATCTTGGGAATCACTCAACTCAAGGGCTCTTTCATCAGTTTTAGGCAAAGGTGATGATGATGATGATGATGATGATGATGGTGTTTCTGTGGAGACTTTGCGCTTCTCCCTACGACTTTTAACAGTTTCCATGGCTTTCAAATACTCTTCAAATGAAGGCTTGAATTCCTCTTGTTTCTCAATCGCCATACCTGACTTTGCTGTGACCACAACAATTTTTAGAATTCTTCTTCGTTTACTGGTGGCATCAGAAAGACTTCTCTGAGACCTAGATGAAAAATGTAATCTTTGGGCATATTTTGGAGGTGTAATTGAACTTTTATCAGAACAAAGGAAACCCTGTTGAGGATATGAGACTGTTATAACTGTCATTCTTCCTCCCAATTTGAAGTTCTATTGACCCAATAAACCAAAAACAGTAACTGCATACACGACAATTAATCTGCAAGAAAGTAATATCAAATCCAAGAGAAAGAATTAGTAATGTAAAATCTTCTGAAACCATAATTCGTTCAAATAAAAGAAAGAGTTTAGGATTTGTTAAGTTTGATGCATAAATACAATCAAGAGTTTAGGATTTTCAAGTGTTATACTGCAATTTTCAAAATCAGAGAAAGGATTAGTGTAAAGTGTTCAAACACCTTCTTCAAACTCCATGTCAGCATAAAAGCCGGTAAGCTTTTCCAATTTTTGAGTGTTATATACTTATATTGCATGTAATTAACAGCCAAGAATTTAGGATTTGTTGAGTTTGATACATAAATACAAAGATGACAATTCATTTCTCTCAAGCAATATATCAAACAGGTGGTGTGCAAAAGAATGAAATAACTCTCGTTGCTTATTATCGTCATATTTTTGTAGACAAACATTATTAACATACATACATAATACAATTACTAATCTAGGTTCTTCCTAAATGGTTTTAACAAAAGCTTAAAGATTAAAAAGTTGTCGTTATTAGCTCATCGAAATACTCCAGCGAGTTCCTAAGTTCATAAATTACATTCTCATATGGTAATTATCGAGAAGGATAAATAATTTAGAGAGATAGAGTGCCTGAACTTGAAAGGATGAAGGTGGTTCGAGGAGAACAGCGATTTCTTGAATACGCGACCTCCATTGCTAATATGGGCTTACGTTTCTTGAATAATCGAGGCTCGATTCTGTATTGACCGATGGCAGCAAATTGACGGAAGAGAGAGGGATAAATCGATGGAAGCAGGGAGAGGCTTAGAGATAACGAAGGCTGTTGTTATTATTGTCATTTTCTAAAAATTTAAAAAATAGCCCCTTTCAAGAAATATAATTCTAACTTTATTCGAAAGACAATTTATATGTTATTAATATATCCTTACTTTATTAATATAATTCTAACTTTATTCTAACTTTATTAATATATATATATATATATATATATATATATATATATATATATATATATATATATATATATATATATATATATATATATATATATATATATCCTTACTAATAAATTAAGGTTTTTTTATCACATGTTATTTTCACACTTAGAATTTTAGAAATTTTACTTTCCACTTGTCATATTTTAAAGATTTTTATTTTCTTAAAATAAAATTTCATTAAATTGTAATGGGTTCTATAAGGAAATAAAATCATCATATTAATTTGGTAATAAATTCTCATAAATATTTCAGACGATTTAGTTTTTTTGCAAATTTTCAGAAGATTATATTATAAAATATTTCATATTTATATATTAATATTAAAATTTTATTTTTAATAAACTCGTAATACACGGATCTTACACCTAGTATAGAAAATAAAAGAAAACTAGGGTTGTATATATGGACCATTTTTATAATATTGTTATTTATGGTAGAGATGTTTATATGTTTTGACTCATATATTTTAATCCGGTCCTAAAAAATTAAATATTTTTAAAGGCTCCAGACGAATAAGAGAAAAATGATCATTATTTTTATTATAATTTTTTATTTTAAATAAAAATATATAATAAAAAAATTAAATCATATACAGTTGTCTATTTTACCCCTCTCAACGCCCTCATATATTTTAACATGTAATATTATGTATTTTAACATGTAATATTATCTTATACAACTATTTTACGGTTACACAAGTGACTTCATAAAATACATGGACTAAATGTAACTAATGCAAATTAAATTGTATGGGCCAAAACAAGTACCAGGTAAACCTTTGGTGGTTTACACAAAGCTTTTAGAACCAATTTTAAGGGAAAAAAGTAATGTATCTAGCATTGTCATCTACCTCTAACTTTTTTTTATGACATGCACGTTTAGTTTTTTGATATGATCTCACTTAAACACAGATTCAAAAAACACTCGATATGATGATTGAAGAAGTAAAGAAAAGAGAGTTAAAATCAGTAATTAAATGCTTTAATAAGATTGAAAATAAGGGTTCATGGCAATTCGAAGAATGTACAATGATCTCATTTCACCAAAAAGATAATGTATCCTCCCCTCTACTCCTTTAAATACTCTATTGCAACAAAGTAAATATAAAATACTTAAAATACCTCTCCTAATAATCAAACGTTTTTTTTAACGTTCCAAATTTCAAACAAAAATTTTTATTTTTTAAAGCATAAGTAAACCGTCAAAACCATTTTTCATAAAAGACCAAGGAAATAAATTGTTTTGACATCACCAAACCATATAAAAATAATGTATCATAATCATCACAAAAATCATCGGAAGTCTAAAATATAAAACCATCATTGATGCAGATGTGGTACAGTCATGTTGCGTCATTCCAGTAACAACCTGAAAAATATAACGTCACGAAAATCGCAAGTAAAAGTTTAATTTTCAATCACTCAAATCATTCATTCATTTGTTCCAAAAGATAATAAAGTAATAGTATTCTCAAAACATCAAAGTAAAATCACAAATAACCAATACGGAATAAACTCTCGGGGATGTTGTGCGATCACGTCAGGTCTTTCCGTCTGGAACTAGAAGAACCTGAAAATTGTTTAAACCACAAACCGTAAGCACAAAGCTTAATGAGTTTCCTCCCAAAATATTGTATACCATACATATCAACGAGCCTAGCCCGCACATTGGGCTCAACCCATAATAATAGGCCCCAACCCCACATATCAATGGGCCCAGTCCAGTATACAAATGGGCCCAAACAAACATGTTAATGGGCCCAATCCAACAAGAAAATAGGCTCATCCCAACAAGCATACTAACTGTTACATCCCAACACACAATACAAGAGTCATAAAGACAGCTAGAGTCATGCACAGTATAGTGAGAAGACTCACCTGACTCACGAGATCAGCTAAAAACACAAATCAAAGCCTCGCAAAAGATGCTACAACACTCCTATCAAAATATACAAGGTCCAACCTTAATCTACGTACTATATCCAGCAATCTTAACCAAAAGCCAACCAGGTCAACAAGTTAATGGTCCAAGGTCAACCCTCAAAGTCAGTAGCCCAAAAAAATCAACTCGGCGAATCTCCATGTTGTAGCCTTCTATTATTCATGTCGTGGCAAGGTAAAAACAAAACAGTCGAGTCCTCACCCTGTCGCTACAACGTGGCAGCCTGAGGCAATGTCGTGGGGACTGGTCTGAAAAGCTTAACATTTAAGTTGTTTTCCAACAACTCCAAGAGCTCCAAAGCTCAGGTCTGATACACCTGAAGGTCTTTATGTATAAAGTTTTCAACTTTATCCCTTTAGTCATCCCAATAGTCCCAAACTTCTAACCCTGACTCCTTAATGATATCATAAGACATAAGTTAACCCATTAAGCTCTTAATTGACCAAGTCACCCAACCAAACTTTCTAGAAGACTTTCATACCCAAAATACACCATAAAAATATTTGCTTTATGGTCATACATGTCCAATGCACGTCTCACCCAAAATAGATAAAAACCAAGAAAAAAAAGGGCTCAAACTTGTTCATGAGGCCAAATACACCAAGGAGCACTAGATCTGGAACATATAACTTCAAATGGGCCTCAAGGATCCATAAAGTTACCAACTTTATGGAATCCATTCCTCCAAACTCTTGCGATGTGAAGAAAAAGGGACAAAAACCCTAGATCTATAAGCACAAACTAGAAAGCTTGGAATTGGAATACTCACAAGGGTCTAGAATATGCTCAAGATGGTGATGATGAAGTTGCTTGTTGGATTAATGCACCAAAACACCTTCTTCTTCCTCTTCAAGGCACCAAGAATACCAAAATGAACCAATACTCTTTAAGGGAGGCTATGGTTTTGATGTAAATGATTGGAGGCTGAAGAGGATGCCCTAATACTTTGGAAACATTATTTAAATATGGGAGGAAACCGTAAAATTAAGGGCTTGGGCCAGAACAACTACCACACGGTGGCCAACCTATTGCCACGTCATGACACTCATTAGAAACACGCGCCCATTTATTTTATGCCACATTATGGGCATCCTTACACCACGTCGTGTCATAAAGTTTTTCCTAAAAACTCCATCTTTGGTCCCTAATAAATATTATGTTAAACCAATTTGGAACACGGGTGCTACAACTCTCCCATACTTATATTAGATTTCTTCCTTAAAATCATTCCTTACAAATTAATCTGCCACACCAGACGACCCTGCCAGGAACTTCTCGAATACCAACTAGGACTGAAAAGTTGCTTCACACCGACGACCGCCTACCAGTGATGTTAATGAAGCCCCGAATTAGTAGAAAACACATACCCTAATGAAGAACAAACCTTGACACTCCTCCCTAACACAACAAAAGAAAAAAATCCAACTGGTTTTCTTAAAAATGGAAATCCCCTAAACCATGTCTGACTCCACACTACAACCCGAGCCAAAACAAACCTTTCTGACGCTGAATTATCACGTTGGTAACTAGGCAACAGATATCCTAACCATTCACCAGTGTTGATATCCTTTAACCTTAATACAAAGGTAATCCCCACTACAAGTCTAAACCATTGGTGCCAAACCAATACATAACTCACATCCTGATAACCAAAAATTTGCATATTCGATCTATCTGAGATCCCCTGACTCCACATTGACTCCTAATAAACTGGGACGTAGAATCTTTACTTGCTTGATGAGACTGGCAATTCACACACGGTCGTACAATAAGACTCTGCCCAAGATTCTGACCGATAAAGGCTTCCCTAGCCTATCTACCACACAAACGCTGATCATTGAGCTTCCCTACTCAAAACTACAGATTCACAATATATTGCGACACCGTTTAATCCACCTGAATGTTAGGATCACGGGTCACCCTGATCTAATCAACATTTTGCCACTGGTCTGGGAACTTACCGCCAATACTACATGCCCATAGCATAAATTCAAATCTCCAAAAGATCCGCTCACTCAATATAACATGTAACATCCCAAAAATTCATATTAAAATTTTCATTTTAAAATCATAAACATTACAAACGAGTTGTTCCAAAACCAATCCAACATAATATATCATTTAAACATCAGAGTAAATATCACTAATAGCCAATGCAAAAAACTCTTGGGGATGTTGTTCGGTCATGTCGGGTCCTTCCCTTTAGAATTGGAAATAACTGAAACCATAAACATAAAACTGTAAGCACAAAGCTTAGTGAGTTCCCCAAAATACCATATACCATACATATCATTGAGCCTAGCCCGTACATTGGGCGCATCCCATAATAATGGGCCTAGCCCTTCCTAATCAACGGGCCCAACCACACATACAAATGGGTATATCTCAACATACAATAGGACTAGCCCAACATACAATGGGCCTAGCTCACTCATGCAAATGGGCCCAACCATTCACGCATGCCAATAGGCCCAGCCCAACATAAAAATGTAAGAGTCACAAAGACAATTAACATCCTACATAACACATTGTAGTGGGTTGGTATTGGTACCTTCGACCCACGAGTACAGTGACGATACTCACCTAACTCACAAATCGGCTAAACCATAGCTTAAAGCCTCGCAACCGCTGTTACAACACTCTTACCACATCATACAAGGTCCAAATTTAGTCCATACACTAAAACCATCCATCTTGAGCAAAATTTAACCTTGGTCAAAACTCATCGATAAAATTCAACAGTCAACGTTGACGTCAGTCAACCGACACGTCGTGGCCCTCATGCGATCATAAAGATAGGAAATTCCCAATCATCACGTCGTGGCGATCTATGGCCACGTTGTGGGAGCTGAGATTCCAACATCTTAATGGATTAAGTTGTTTTCTTTAATTCCAAGAGTTCCAAAGCTCATATTTGGTCCATTATATGGTATAAATATTTCCAATTTTACCCATTAAGACACCGAAAGAGATTAAGATTTGTAACCCTAGGTTCAAATAAAGCCAAAATACCACAATATAGAAGCTTTATATACATGCATATCCAAAACATGTCTAGGATCCATTTTAGGTCATAATAAGCTAAAAATACCCAAAAACTCATGCAAATGAAAAGAACTTCAACCAAAATCTAGATATACAACATATGATGTCATGGGACTCAGGAGAGTCATAAAGTTGCCAACTTTATAAGTTCCTTTCTTCCGAAATTGCTCAATCTCTAAGAACATAGGAAAATATATTAGATCTAGCCACTTCAAGCCTTAAAGTTAGAGCCTTTAACACTTACAAAGGTCCAAAAGTTATGAGAGATGTTGATGATGTTGGTTCCTTACATGATCCACCAATGGAGCACCTTCTTCTCCTTCTTCTCTTGTGCTCCTTTTCTCCAAGCCAAAAATGCTCTAAGAAGACCACAAATCACTAAGGAAAAGATGGCTAGGGTTTCTCTGAGGTATAAGGGTGTTGGAGGCTGGTAATTGTAACACCCGCAAATTCGGATCGGTCAATTTAGAGACAATAAGTGTTAAAAATGGCTTTTTGATAGAAGATTATTTAGAATAAATAATCTTAACCCAAGTATAGTATATGTCACAAGGATTCCATACATATAAAGAACGCTGAAATCCAACTTATAACGAAGAAATTATGACCCGTCGAAGTTTTACGACAAAACCGGCATGGCTTCGCGTATCGTAAAAAGTGAATTTTTGACAAAATACTTTTTAGCCTTATCAATCTAAACAAAAGTTGTAGTACATGTTAAACCGAGAACGTACAAAAAAGAATGTCCAAATCTGACTTCGTTTGAGGAAGTTATGATTTTTCCATATTTAGCATAGCAGTACACAACCCGGAAATCAAATTTTAGATTGATCGATTTTAGCCAACATAATATAAATGGGAATTAAAGATATCTTTAATAGGAGATCAACGATATAAAGACAGACAAAAACAGACGTCGGACTACAAAGTTATAAATTTTTAACGGACTTTAATTGTGTAAGTCTGTTAAAATATAATTCTAAAAATAAATTCAAATTTAGTCAACGGAGTCTAAACGAAAGTAGTATATCCCATCGATACCTACGCGTGGATATAAAGAACATAAAAACGAAGCTTGTATGCAAAAGTTATAGATTTTAGAAGATAATTAGTTTTTGGAATAACCAGGAGGTGACATGTGGCGTGATCTGAGACACTACTTGGCACCAGATGATGACACCTGGCCACGAACACCTAGAGTTCAGCAATGGAACGTCCCGTATTCAAACCAGACTCAGCCTATAAATAGAGGCGAGGATCACCCAAAAAACTCACACCTTTCCCATTTTTTCTCTCTCAAACACCCTTCTTAGCCCCTCCCATTCCCTTTCACTTCCTGAGTGCTAGAGGCGAGTCCTGGAGTGCCAGAAAGGCTACGAGAAGAAGAGCTTTTGACTCAGAAGTTATGCCCCCGCAGAGCCCGGCTCCTAGATAAACCCATTGTAAGTGAGTTATGCTTACCCTACTTTAAGTATAGCTTATGTTTAAATTCATTATCGTTATTATGAACCTATAAACAATAAATATGCTAAGTATTAGAAATTATACAAAGTGTAATTATAATATCTTTTAACTACTCGCGGTACAGGAATCCGGTTTGAAGGGCCTCATAAGGTTGTTGGATTTCAGAACAACTTAAATGCCAAAATGGTCTTGTCCTCATGTGTTTCATGTTTGGCCTCTATGTGTACATAGTAGGTGAAAGTTATTGTTTAACACACACACACACATACACACACACATATATATATATATATATAACAATATAGCCCGTAGACCTTGAGTTAATGATAAATCTAGACTAATAATTAGTCGCAATAAATATTAGACAAAAATCTAATGATAATGATACTAGATTTCGTCGAAGGAAAATAAAATTGTTAGAAGCGAAGTGTTGCCCGAGTTTGGAGTCATCACTTTAACAAGTGAGTGCATAGTTACATTCATCTTACACAAAGATATGAAGTATTTTATAATAATACATGCTATATGTGCTTATTATATGTGTTCCTGATATCTATGATAGATGAACGATTTATACATGTTTTACTTGATTTAAACTGTATATGTATTTTCTTACGTATAAGTAATTGGGTAAAGATGGGTAGATGAAAGATATGAGCATGATGAGAGATGAAAGATAATATAGATGATGATAGGTGAAAAATGATGAGAATCCTTGACCCAAGCAATGGTCCAGTCATCTAGTAGAGTATAGATGAAGACCACAGACTATTCTAGACAATTCAATGGAACGCTAGCAGGCTCGCAAGCTGTAGGTGTTGTGAACGATATGTTAACTAGATGTACTCTAAAAAACCTCGACATTTATGGACTTAGTGTGTTACAAATGAACATTGGCAGCCATGGATTTATTGTTTTATAAATGAGTATTGGCAGCTATGAACTTAGTGCCTAATATATAACATTGGCAGCTATGGACTTAGTACTTATTAGATAAACCCTGGTAACGATGGCCGCTTAGGTAGGACGGCACCCCAGAATGGCCGCTTGGGTAGGACGGCACCCCAGAATGGCTGCATGGGTAGGTCTGCACCCCAGAATGGTCGTACCGGGTAGGTCGGGCACCCCAAAATTATCCGGCAATATGTATGTTATGTGGTACGATGGGGGAACTCACTAAGCTTCGTGCATAAAGTTTACAGTTTTGGTTTCAAGTACCTCTTCGGCGAAGGGGAAGGAGTTGGCGCGGTAACGGCACATCATACACACACTCTTTGTTTTCCGCACTATGAGTTATTCTGGGATTTGTACTCTGACCTTATTATGTTTTTACGATTCGGTTTTCAGATACGAGACATGTCTTATTTAATGATATGATCGGATGATACTTTGTTACAAATGTTTTGTAAATTACTTAATCAAAAATGAAAATTTTGCATGTGAAAATTAGGTCGTTACATCTATCTTTGGAGAGCCTTGGAGCTGAGGAAGTGCTCCTGAAATTGGTCTCTTTCTTCCAAGCTGTAAGTGTTGGGGTTATTCTCGTTCTATCTTTTATTCTACCTTTTGATGACCTACTATGTCTTTGTTTTTGGTCTCTGATCATATTTCCGCCGATCTGATCTGTTGAGGAGAGTAGAGCTGATCAGCAAGGAGGAGGTAGAGAAGGAGGACGAACAATTGGAGGAAGTGATCTCTGATGCGAAGGTCAGTGTTGCAGTGGATGTTTGGGAGGCCAAGATCCGTCTCACAGAGGATTTCGAAAATGCAGGTTCCTGGGACGTGGACGGTTGGCGCGAGGCATTGGCAAAATTTACTGATAAGCATGTTAGCGCTAACGAGGATCCTGTATTGCGGCTAACTGAAGGAAAATACCATGTCATTCAAAAAAGGGCTGACCAAATTGACTGACATTCCTGTTACCGCTAACCAGGATCCTGTATTGCAGAAAGGGTACGACCGATGACGACCAGGCTAACGTCTAGGCCTGCAAAAAATTAGCTTAAGTACTTTTTGTTTTTATTAGTAGTGTAAAAACAATTAATCTTTCAGTTGGGTTGGTGCACAACCCTTTTTTGAATGACATGGTATTTTCCTTTCATATCTCTCCTTTGATTTTTCTGCATGATTGTTGTGATATTAGGATCCTTGAATAATTAGGATCCAAAAAACTAGGTTCCTGCAAATAATCCCGAAGCAAAATCCTCTTAGTGAAGACTTGCGAGGTCACAACAGGGGAAAACCGTCATTCGTTCTCCGAGACGGTATCCCAGGAAAACGCTATGATGGTCAAGTCAGTGAGTGAACTGAGAGTGTATGGTTTGAGCTCAGATAGAACCGATTATCGTTTGAGGTAGCGGAGGAGGCCTTTTTTATACTTAGACTTTCTGCGAGTTCGTATGTAAGACAAAGTTGTCAGATCCGATAGGATCTGACTCCTTGATTGGTTAATCATACTCCTCAATGTGCAAGAGCTAGCAATTGGTTCAGGTAGTAATTCTAAGCATACTCCTTGTCGCTTGGAGCCGTTAGATTTGTCGCGGAGTAGAAGACGCTCGTTGAGGGTTGAGCCTTCCACGCAGGCGTCTGGCTCTATAGGGATACCTGAGAGCACGAGAATTCATTGGGGCGGCTACGCTGGGAGTAGCTTGGCCTAGCAGCCTTCCTTGAGGCACCTTTGATGCAGTTGGGTGAAACTTCTAGCCTGTGTTAGGGGTCACGTTATCAGGTAATGTTTCCCCTATTGCAACAGTTATCACACCAGCATTGATCGACCTCCTTTTGAGATGCTCTATGGGAGTAAATGTAGGACTAAGATATGCTGGGTGAGGTTGGTCCATGAGCTATAAGTAGTACAGAGGTGGTACTTCGGACGATTGAGTTGATTCAGCAAGTTTGTGGCAAACTTCAGACATCACAGAGACGACAAAAGAGCTATGCAGATAGACGTCGGTCGAACTTAGAGTTCCAGGTTGGGGACATCGTACTCCTAAAGGTGTCATCTTGGAAAAGTGTCATCCGATTTAGGAAGGGGGCAGGTTGGGCCCCAGATATATTGGTCCTTTCAAGATATTATCCCAGGTGGGCTGGGTCGCGTATCGTATGGATTTACCTAAGGAGCTCAGTTAGATCTACAACACTTTTCACGTCTCTCAGCTACAGAAATGCTTGGTTGATGATTCCACAGTGGTTCTATTAGAGGACATTCATGTAGATGGTCGCCTGAATTATATAGAAAGACTAGTGACGATCCTCGCCAGAAAGACGAAGTCTCAACGGAACAAGGTGGTGGGCCTGGAAAAGGTGCAGTGGCAACACTGAAAAGGTTTATAATGGATGTGGTAGCTTAAAGATGAGATGATGGAGCATTATTCGGAGTTATTTGTAGCTACAGACTTCGAGGATGAAGTCTAATTCAAGAGGGGGAGATTTTTCATTCAGGTACTCTTCAATACCTTGAATAAGCCTTAAAAGTTTGCACTATAGTCCCTATTACGTTGGGCGTAACTTGTAGTATGTCGTACGTACTCCCTAAAGTTGGGCGCTAGGATTAACAGCATACGTTGGGCGTACCCATATATACGTCGGGCGCACATAAGCAAACCATAAACACTAATTTTTAGGGTTTGGCCCATATTTAAGTGTCATTATGGACCACGAGACTGCCCTCTCTTCAGCCTCCTTCCCTCTAAAGACTCCCTATTAAACCCTAGATTCTCCTTGAGTGTTCTTGAGCTGTAATGGTAAATTTTTGGTGTTTTTATGCATTTTGAAGAAGGAACTTGGTGATTAAGCATCAATTGAACTGGAGCTTGAAGATCCAGAATTTTCATCATCTTAGCAAGTCTTAGAAGGTATAAAGTTTCAATCTTGTTGATTCATCTCTTAGATCTAGTTAGCTTAGGGTTCTTGGCATGTTTTGGTCCCATGAGTTATTTCATTTAAGTATAAGCTACTCCAAAAGCTTAGGATTGTATATCTTAGTGTTTCTAAGGTCCCTTGTGCATAAAATGGTATCTTGATGGATTTAACTCAACCATGCAAGGTTTGATGTTCATTTCATGGGGTTAGAATGTTAAAATTAGGTATTGGGACTTATTAAGCCATGCAAAAGCTTAAATCTTTTAACTTTATGGATTAAGACATTGTTTTGTAGTAGATTTAAAGTTTGGATGTTAGGGTCTTAAGGGATTAAGCAATATATATAAGGAATTGTTCATTAACTAGTACGTTGGGCGTACTTCTGAGTACGTTGTGTGTAGTGGGTTTGAACCGCGTATCATGGTCGGTGTAAGTATTCATGATGTACGATTCGGGTATGCTCAGCGTACTCCCAACAGTGGGCTTAGAAGGTTTTGGGCCATTTTTGGGCTTCGTGTGTTTTTTGGGTCTGGGTCACGGTTATTTGGGCGAGAGTCGGGATTAATGAATTAGATTCTCGATTATGGTTTATGACCCAATTATTAATTAGGGTTTTATTTGATTGGTTAGCGCGGGGATTCTCCGATTCAGCAACCCGAGAATTTATTTGTTTATCAGCAGATCAATGTGAGTTTGCTCACTATATTGTAGGATATTAGGGTTGTATGTGCATGTTGTCTTTGTGACTCTTGTTGTATGTATGTGTGCCTGATTGTTATCTATATGTGGGGTGAAATAGACATGAGAGTGAAGAAGACTCTTACTGTTGAAAATGTTGATTTAGTTGAAATAGAATTGGGGGTGAAATAGACTCAAGGGTTAAATAGACTCGGTGTAGCCTTGAGCTGATATTTGAGTTGAAATAGACTCGGGGGTGAAATACACCTAGGAGTGAAATAGACCCGGTACAACCTTGAGCTGACGTATATGTATGTTATGTGGTATTTTAGGGAACTCACTAAATTTTGTGCTTACAGTTTTTAGTGTATGTTTCAGGTACTTCCGGTTCGAAGGGGAAGAACTCGGGATGATCGTATTGATGTATTTTTGGATGATTGTTAACATACTCTGATTTCCTTTATGATATTTATAAACATGGTTTACTTGATGGTTTTATTAATACAAAAAATGAAATTTTTGGTTATAAATTTGGTACGTTACAACGATAAGGCTTTATTTTATTTACAACCTCCTGTGTGTGAAGGAGAAAAGATTGTATTCTTATCAAATGATAGATAAAAGAGAGGAAAGGTGATTCTTGCATCTGTTTATACCCGCAGAGGCAAGGTTTAGCTTGTTGTGAACCGTCTTAGTCTTACAACGATGGGATGTTGGAGATTTGTTTGTCTATTAGGTTCGATAGTCGTGGTGGAGACCATGATGCAGGTCGAGTCTTCGACCCATATTTAAGAAGGTCGGGAGTCTCAAATGGAGACCGATATTTTGATTTTGGGTTCCCGATTTTCTCTTAAAACGTCCCATTGGACTCTTTTAAGGAACCACATGGTTTTCTATTCTAGAATCGTTACTGAGTTGAGACTATATGGAAGGGGTTAGGATGGGTGTTGATGTAGGGGTGGGGTGGGGTGTGATGTGATGTGGTGGGACTATAGGTATAGCATTTTTGGTTTCATTTTTTTTGGAACTGCAACCTGTTAGGTATGATAGGTTTTATAGGTTACAAAAAAATATGTAATGGAAGAACTTAACCCTAAGTTCACAGACAACCTATTGGATTTTTCTCTGTTGATAACAACAAACAATTAAGCATCAAGAACCCTAGTAATCCCCTACTATTTTTGAAAGTCTTAAAGGGTTTTAAGGTTTACATACTTTTTGATTATTATAGTAAATAATAAAAAATTCCTTCTTGAACAAGCTTCAGAAAGCAAACACTAGAAATCTCGTGCCTCTAATGGTTTGGACTCAAACCCTAGCAATAGAAGACTTGAGAGGAGAGAGGAGGGAGGTGGGAATTTTCAACTTCACTTTTGGAGAAAGGAGTGGCCAAAATTATGAGGTATAAGGCTCCTTATATAGCTGAACAAAGAAACCTGGAAACCCTGATTTGAATATAATATTGTTATCTCAAATTAGATGATTATCCATATTCCTAATTATCCTTAATGATTAATCTAGAAACCTAAGGATGCTTGAAATTTCGGGTCATCCCTATATAATTCTAGAATATTTCTCTTGTTCAACTATCGAACAATTACAGTTTAAGTTCTTGTATTTTTAGTTAATCTAATTAATCTTAAATTTAATTCTAGTTAATTTCTGATTAATCATTAATTAAATAATATTATTTTTAATTAATATATGAACCTCATAATATATTAATAAATCATTTGTTACTATCTATTAATCTTAAAATAAACCAATAAATCAACCATTTTTCTCTCCAAAAAAATCATCACGTCGATTACTAGTTTTGAGTACACTCCAAAAAAACTTTCCTTTTAATTAAAGTACGTACCAATTTAGTTATTGGTATAAACACCTAATCCAACAAGGTATTCATCGGAACCAATTTTATATATATATATATATATATATATATATATATATATATATATATATATATATATATATATATATATATATATATATATATATGTTTGTGTGTGTATGTGTGTTTTAGAAGAGACCCTTGGATATTGGTTTATATTTTGAACAATCCGATTTACAAAAAGGAACCCACAATTCTTTATTAATTCACCAATTTTTTGGTTTTAAAGTAGGAAAATAATCGACAGCTAGCAAAGTTTGGTTTCCAACTATATCAACTTAAAGATGATAATAAATGCTTGCATGTATGATTGATTGGTGATATGTGATTTATTAATATAAAAACATCAATGATCTAGTATCTAGAAAATGAATATTAAAAAAAAAAAAAAAAAACGTAAATTTATAATCAAGGCCCGATCAATTTTTTTTCTTTTTTTTAATGTAGAAAGTTATTATAATTTATTAGAAAATGTCCATTACTGTTTTCATATAAGACAAAATCATTTACACTTTAGACACTTTTTGTTGGATCACGTTGCAACATTGTTATACATATATATGTATAGCCTTATACCGTCAAATATATATTGTCGCATATATACACATATGGTTATGTCTTTTCAACTACGTACGGGAAGTCAAACCAACCACACTTGGAAGAGTATTTTAAGAAAGCATGTCAAGGTAACCATCTCAACGTCTATGATTTGAAGTCATATCTACTCTCCTTGAATCCCTCTCCAAAAAAATGACGTTTTCTCCGGCCTTAACTTTTTCTTTAAAGATTACACTAGTTTTCTTAGTCCAAATTCTTTTGATCTTTGTATCCAATGCTAAACCACAAGATCTTATCGTGAAAACGTCTACTCAAAACCACAAGGTTTCTGCTATTTTGGTGTTTGGAGACTCCACTTCTGATCCTGGAAACAACAACTACATTCTGACCCCTTTCAAGGGCAATTTCCCACCTTATGGGAGAGATTTTGCAAACCAAAAAGCGACAGGGAGGTTTACCAATGGATTGCTAACTAGTGACCTTATTGGTAATTTTCATTTCTTTACTCGTCTTTCTTTGTATTCATACGTGAATCTAGCTATGGAATTGAGTTTTATGATATGGGATTTGGTTGCATAGAAAAGATATATGTTAATTAGTTGTGGTGTTTGGATAATGTGTAGGTAGGTATCTTGGTGTAAAGGATAATGTGCCTCCTTATCTGGATCCTTCACTTACCATTCATGATCTGATGACTGGAGTTAGTTTTGCTTCTGCTGCATCTGGATTTGACCCTCTTACACCAACGATAAGCGTCTCTCTCTCTCTCTCTCTCTCTCTCTCTCTCTCTCTCTCTCTCTCTCTCTCTCTCTCTCTCTCTCTCTCTCTCTCTCTCTCTCTCTCTCTCTCTCTCTCTCTCTCTCTCTCTCTCTCTCTCTCTCTCTCTCATACACACACAATCATGACGCTAATGTAAAAATTCTTTCACTTATTTGAAATAACAGTAAAAAAAGGTACATTTCTATTGTAAATGATATTTATTTTTATACATAATTTAAATTTAACGATAAAGCCTATGTTTGGGAGAAAACGGACACTAAACCTGTTAAGAAAAATGTGCATTTAGAGTTTTTATGAACTTGTTTTTAATAAAACTTGAATTGTTATAACCTTTCATTTGAAAATACAAGGTTAAATTTTTTATTTAAAAAAAAAAAAAAAGCTTTTAATCCAAATTAATTCAGTCAAACCAAACTTACACATGAATTGGTGTTGCCAAAAGTACGTAAAAAGGACCAAAAGCCAGTCAAATCCAGATTACCCTTGTTTTGCCAAACATACGTAAAATAGGGGGAAAAAAAGTTTTATATATGTTGAATATAATATTTTAATTTTACAAAAAGTATGTTATTTATCATTCGTACATTTCCTAAAATTTACAAAATTATTACAAAGAAAATAATGAAGGAATTAATTTATCCTAATATATTGTGTATATGGAAAAAAAAATTGAAATATATGAAAGAACGTGAATTATATTTTGATTGTGAATTTGAATTTTCAGAACGTGATCCCCATGCATGTGCAATTAGAATATTTTAGAGAGTATAAAGTCCGATTAACTGCAAAGCTTGGGGTGTTGAGAGCAAAAGAAATTGTAAACAACGCTTTGTATATTGTGAGCGCGGGTACAAATGATTTTGTTGTGAATTATTTCACACTTCCGGTTAGAAGACATGAATACACTCTTCCCGGTTACATGGACTTCCTCCTCAACAAACACTTGGAATTCGTGCAGGTTTGCTATATTATTATATATTCACAATCACAATGCTATATATAATGGAATTGCATGTGTTTTTACAGAATAGTCAAATATTAAAAAGAAGAAGAATTATCAACATATATAATCAATTAAAAACCATCATTGAATCATAATAATAATAAAAGTGATAATATAAAATATGTTTTACATGTGTTGGATGGAAGGTGTGCATGCATGATATTATATGATTAATTATATATGTGGTCCTAGAGTTTTGGGGGTGCATCAAAGATGATTGATCAACCTAGCTATGGGACCTTTCAGGGTTTTAAAACTTCAAAGTGATCCAACTACCTTGCAACCCAACATTTAATTATATGTTTGTTTTTCTAATAAAGAATATTAAAATCCGTAAACATATTTTATGCTCAGAGTATCACGTTATGATAACCGTATACAAAATGGTATTGTAACATTGTTTTGAGACATGTGTTTAATTATATATCAAATCACTAAAAAGGGTTTGGTAAATATAAGGCAAGGTAATCAAATTATTTAGGTACCATTTGGCGGTTGTAGTCATTTGAATAGGAGGGAATTAGAATTCCTATATTTGATTCAAAACAAATAATTGGATTCTTAAATAGTTAAATGAGTCCATCTCGACGGAGGGAAATTCATTCTAGATGGAATTAAAATGTAATTTAAAAAGAAAAATTCAAACATAAAAATATTATATTGTTAACACTACATATAAAAATTTTCCACCGCCACCATCATCAACCCTTCACCACTACACCTGACAATTCGTGTATTCTGTTATGAAAACGTGTGAAATTTAATACAATATAATTACACAATGAGAAATAAGTTTTATCTTAATTTTCAAGATGTATTTGTGTCGTATCGTATCTTTTATAGATTCTTATATTCGTGTCTCGAAATGAAATGTCTACTCACCACCTCACCTGCCACCACCACCACCCACAACCATCACCACTACCACTTCACCCACCGTCACAGCCCGCCACCATCTCATCCACCATCACCCATCCATACTACTCATCACCATCATTTACTATGTTTAGAATTTATATAATATATCTTTACATATAAATTAAAAAATAAATTAAAATTAAACAAAAAAATAACAATTATTTCATTTTACATTATTGCAATTACATTTTCTACTAACCATGTAATATGAAATTCAATTACAATTCTAAATTACAGTTGTCCACACAATATGAAATTTAATTACAAATCCAAATTACAATTGTTTAATATATTCCAATTTCTTCTGAAACATTTTTTGAAACCTAATGCTATCTTGGAGTTCATTCCGATTTAATTCCGCTTGGTGTATTTATTTATTTATTTATTTTTATATATATTAGCCTAAAAGATAATGATAAAAGAAATACTTGAATCGGCCAAAGGTTATTTCTTATGGGTTTTATATGAGAGCCAAAGATTATTACATGACCTTTTACGTTGTATTTCTTATTTCGTTGATCGTTGATGTTAAAGTATTCTTCTTAGAAATCAAGTATTTTGCTCACAAAATAACGTCGATGTTACACATTTGATAAGAAATTAAAAACATCAACCGTGTTTGGCACAAAACTTTTGGAAGCGTTTAGAAGCTTCTAGCTTTTAGCTTTTGACAAAACAAACTAGGTTTAAATAAAAAGTTTCGTTTGTTGTATGAACGTTTAACTTTTAGTTTAAACAAAACATTAAGGTGCTGTTTGTTTTTTTGAAGCCAAAATGTCTGCAGTCTGCGGACCACATCTGCAAGCCTCTGTGGCAGAAGAGGTGGACCAAATGTCTGCAGTCTGCAATAAGAAGACTGTTTGTTTTTAACGTCTGCAGCTATTGAAATAAATTAATTTTTCAAACTTAATATCATGTCATAACGATTAAAAATGCATTTTCAGCAAAAAGATAAAGAAAAAAAAACGGGTGGTCTTTTTTTTTTTTTTTTTTGTTAAAATGAGGTCTAAAGACCTTTGAAGACAGTGACTCATGTCTGCGCCAGGAAGACCTCGCGCAGACGTTTTTTGGTCTGCGCACTTCCAAAAAACAAACACTCTGCGAGGGCATATGTCTGCGCGTTGTCTGCGCGGCGCAGACAAAAGTGGTTGCGCAACTCTTCACAAGAAAAACAAACAACCCCTAAATCTAAAAACTACTTCATGTAGCGTTTAACAAAACGCTACTGAATTTTTGAAATCAAATTTCATAATTACCCTTAAAAATATATTTATATATTTATTTATTGTTAATTAATTGTCCTTTCATATAATTTTATATATTTCAAAATCTTCCAATTATTTTTGCTAAACACTCATATAACAAATAAAATTTACAGCTTTCTGCTACCAGCTACACGTTATTAAACACTCATATAACAAATAAAATTTACAGTTTTCCGCTACCAGCTACACGTTATCCGCTACCAGCTAATTACTAATCGCTAATCACTTCCAGTTAACAGCTACTTTTTTCAAACACACCCTAAGATTCGTCTAGGTAGGACAAATATAGTAAAAGATGGATTATTCTCTACATTGAACAAGACCAACTACCATAATTAGTATAAACAGGTAAGAATAAACACATGGTCTCATAATTAATGATTAACATTCAAGAAATCAAGGGCTCTATCACCAAACGTAATAAATAAATTCCTACCTAAAACCTAGAAGATCAAGGATATATGTTAATTTGTTATTTAAAAGATTCGACTAATCATCATATTGTACTGGGTTTTCACTCGAAAGAAATACCACAACGTAGAGTGACAAGACTACGTACATTAATTAACACCATTAAATTATATCAGTTTAACCGTTCAAAAAAAATTCTCAGTTTAAAGCCATATAGTAAAGTTTATCTTAAGAAAAATCACATAAAAGGAACCTTATTAAAAAGATTACAAACTTTTTTTCTCTTATAATTTGTTATCCGATTAGGGGTTGTTGGATGAAGGAGCTCGCAAGATTGGAGTTGCTGGACTGCCTCCAATGGGTTGCTTGCCAATTGTCATCACTCTTTTCTCTGAAGATGCAGTTTTTGATCGTGGTTGTATTGATTACTTCTCATCAGTGGGCAGGACTTACAATTCCATGCTCCAATCAGGACTAAACATCATGCAATTCAACAATGCGCACCAAGGTGGTCGAATCACCTATTTTGATACTTATTCACCCTTATTTGACGTAGTTGCAGGTCATAAATATGGTAAGTTCAATTCCTCTTATCGAGATAATCAAGCTTCTCTGTTCTATATAATATCATCTTCCTTATATATCATGTGTGTGTGTGTGTGTTTTCAGGTTTCAAAGAAGTTAAGCTTGGATGTTGTGGGACTGGCTTATTAGAAACGACATTCCTATGCAATCCTAAGTCAAACATATGCCCAGATGCGTCTAAGTATGTATTTTGGGACTCGATACATCCAACGCAAGAGATGTATAAAATTGTTTTCGAATCTCTTCAACCTACCATTGACTACATGATCAAGGACTAAACTAATATATACTTAATTTAAAGCTATACATAGTGCATGGTATAAGACTGTGATTCATACAGCTTTTCATTATTCAAGATTAAACCATGTTAAAATGATGTATTTGCTTATTTGTTTTGCTCCCAAACATATAATCAAAATGTATAATCATGTATCCTTGTTCATGTATCCAAATAAACTAGACATGCGATTTAATAATGCTCATGAAAGCGAATATGAGTATGTACCTAGCCTACATAATTTAATGAATATATTATATACATATGTGGATGTCGATTGTCGGGTAATGTATGAAACAAAATTATATATATATATATATATATATATATATATATATATATATATATATATATATATATATATATATATATATAGAGAGAGAGAGAGAGAGAGAGAGATTTCAATTGAGAAAAAAAAATCAAAAAATAAGGAATGAATCTGGGTCAATCATTTCAAATTTACCGCTTAAGCGTTCCAGCATGTCGAACAAGGGAGTAGATCATATTCACATTTAGATATACGTGTGTGTGAATAAATATATATATATATATATATATATATATATATATATATATATATATAATTGTATTCATATCTAAATAAGTATAAATGAAATGATTATTCATATATAAATATATATGGTGGTGGACGTTGTTGGCAAAGGTGGTTGTGGTAGTTGGAGGCGGATGAGAGGTCGTGGACTCATATATGAATACACTTATACTTATATTCAAATTTGAATATTACTCATTCTCCGTCGCGCTGTTATATTGAAGCGTTTTGCGGGAAAAAAAATTGCTGATAACGATTCCCTCATTCTCAACATTATATATATATATATATATATATATATATATATATATATATATATAGAGAGAGAGAGAGAGAGTGAGAGAGAGAGAGAGAGAGATTCAAGTATTCTAACTAATTATTGTGTGAATATTGTATGCTATGAGAATGATAAAGAAAATATGTTATTTGATAATATATATACGTTCAATCGTACATAACTATTATCATTAACACACATTCACACCAATTAAATCGTCTATAAGGTTATTATACACTTATTATTATTAATCTCATTTCTGTCAGAATGTTTATTGGGGTCGTATTTTGTCAGAATGAAAATGAGTGAAAAACGATGTGTGAGAACAAAAATAAATAATAATTAGCAAGAATGCATGAATATAACAATATTTTTTGAAGTTTGAACGTATTTGCATTGTTAAACAACTTATTCTCTTAGTAATTTTCATAACATATGATCTCCGCACAATAATTAGTTACAAAATATATATATATATATATATATATATATATATATATATATATATATATATATATATATATAGCCAATAACGGTGCCTCTAATATTTACAGTTGGCTTTACAACTTTTTATAAGTATTTATGATTAAATAATTTTATAAGATTTTCATCTCTCATAATTTAAACTTAAATTATGGGAAATTGACTTATTAAGGTAATAAGTTTTTTGTTGTGTTCAGATATGGTTAATTTTTTTTTCTATATATTTAAGTAACGAACTTGTAAGAAATGTTCACATATAACTATAATGATCGGTCGTAGCAAGTTACAGTCGATCATAATGACCATATGTGAACATTTATTCTAACAAGTTCGTTATCTAAATGTATACAAAAAAAAAAATTACTCATATGTGAAAAAAAAGTGATTACCCTGGTAATTTAATTTACATTATTTTCATTTTACCTTCTAATTTTGATTTGGTATAATATTTAATCCAAACAGTAAATATTTTAAAACCATACCATTTTGGTAAATATCTTTTTAAAACCACAACATTTTGGTAAATATCTTTTTACCAAAGTTGTGTATTTTGAAAAGTTATTTACCAAAATTGTGTTGTTTTAAAAATATTTACCATTTAGGTTAAACTTTATATCAAATCAAAATTAAAAGGTAAAACAAAAAGAAGGGAAATTGAATTATCAGGGTAATTACATTTTCATTTTATTCACATCTGGGTAACTTGTTGTTTTACACATTTAGGTAACGGACTTGTTGTGTCGCACCCCCGAACCAGACGGCGGAAACGTCAGAGAGCTCGCGTGACTAAAATTGAATATCATCACAATGAATATACATGAATCATAACATAAACATCACCATGCATCAATATATTACAATTGACATTGTTCGCATCAAGTACATCGTTTAAACATTACATAACCATAACATAAATTGTTTGATAGTTTTCAAAAGCATAACACCCTAACGTACTCGGTATTACTCCTCAGCTAACTTATTACCTGAGAATGCAAGTTATTTTGAAAAACATCAACATATGGAATGTTGGTGAGTTCATAAGCATGGTTGTTATGAAAATGTTTTGTGTAGTTTATAAAACCCAGAAAATCCGAGATTTTCTGAAAAAAGACAATTGTTTATATCAAAGTGTGAAGATCCATAGGTTTATGTGTGAATGATTTCAAAGCGTGTAGAAATGAAAAGTTTTGCATTGTAGTTATTGAAAAGTACCACGAATGGTGTTGAGTTACTCGAAAAACCCGATGTTTTTCGATCAGACGATATAATTGTTTCAAAATTGTTAAACTGACACAACGAATGATTACGATTTTTCCCTAATTACTCGGATAATATTAGATTTGTTTATGTGAGTCGTTATAACCATGCATGATAATGACTAGTTCGTCTGTCTTGGCATTCTAACGAACGCCGAAATTGATCTTAAGAATTTGTCACCCTAGACTGGCCGAGTCTAACTGTAGCGAACAGCTAAGGTGTGGGGGAGTCACCCCCGTATAGATCTATACACAAACTCTTGCTCTCTCTCCAGAAGACTTTGATTATAACTACAGACTATAGACGACCCATAGAGGTGTTGTCCGCTATTACTCACTAAATCTAACATGAATTTGATTACCATTGATTAACTACCTGTATATGTTTACTGAATTGAAGGTATGCCTAATAAACGAGGAGAAGAGGATTACAAAGTCCTACTAATCACACGTATTATTTATGGTTATTGGGTATACGAAGGGCACGTTGGCCCATTTCACATTTGATTTACTTGGACCTTACTAGCAATGTTAATGGGCCACTAAGGCCCAATAGCACTTAAAAGCCATTGAGGGTCCCTTAAATATGAAATTGAGTCATAGAAGGCCCAATAACATTTATTATTATCCTTTGGGCCCAAAAGTCATGTTCTTGGGTTACAAAGGCCCAACAAGCATGATTGGAACTTTCAAGCCTAAAGATTTGAATATTTAATTGTTTTAGGTATTGCATAATTGTCGAAAAGATTGATTTTTAGATTTGTAACGACACGAGACCGATCGGTTATTTATAACGATATTTAGAATTTCATGTATATTCGTGTTTCTATTTTTTGTAAGTTGTAGTTTGGTGTTTTTGACTCAATATCTTAAAAATAAAATCATTGATTCAAAAATATTGGTTTGAACCCTTTCATCCCTTATTTAGTAAAAAAAAATGACAATTTTAGTCCTTTATTAATAAATAAATAAATAAATAAATAAATAAATAAGACATTTTAAGCCCTTAAACCATTTTCTTGACACGTTTGACCCAATGACTTGTTCAAGTGATATTTTTAGCTCAAAACTTATTCTTTGGCTATTTCATCCCTTCCAGAAAAGTCTTTTTCGGTTAAATCCTAAACTTGTGCAACTTTTACAATTTTGGCCCAAAATCCAAAAACTTTACATTTTGATCCTTATTTGGAAAAAATATCCTTTTAATCCCCTGAATTAATTTTGTTTACTTTTTTCCCCTTGTTTTGAGAACTTTACCATTTACACTTTTAGTCATTTTAAAAATCAAGATTGTTATAGTAACTCATATTTTAACTGATTTGACCTTTTTGACCCTTATAAAACTGTAAATGACATTTATTTCCCATCGTTTACTTATTTGTCAAAAATGGTTCATAATTTGGATTTGTGTTTTGTTTTGCTTATTTTGAACTTGTATAATATTTTGATCTTGATAATAACATGTTTTAAGATGTAATTGAACGTATATTTCCTAGTCATGGTTAAGGATCTCGGCTAGATCATGATTTTTCACACATATTTATAAAATAAATTTAAGAAATCACACATATCATACAAAAACACATAGATCTACACATCTGGCTAACCCTCCTTATTTCACTAGTTTCTATTTTTTTTTATCCTCTTGGGCCGAGAAAGGGAGAAGAAAGAATAGAATTTGGGCCTTTTGTGATTAAGTCCATATTATGGGCCCATTTTGATGATTTTCGGCCCAAATGTTCTTTGGAGATGGTTCACGGCCCAATGTAAATTAAAGTATGACTCTTATGGCCCATTTGGGCTTGTTAGATTTGTTATGGCCCAATAAGGCCCATTAGAGATAACCAGTCCATTTTAGATCCATTCTGGTCCAAAATGTTAAGTTTCATAAATGTGGGTCCAATTATGGCCCATTTAAGAGTTCTAGGCCCAAAATAGTCAATTTGGAAGCTTATTGGCCCATTAGTCCCAATAAGGAATACTAGTCCATGGTGGACCTAAATCGGGATTTCTAGGGTTTCCAATTCTTTATTGACTATTTGTAGTGTTTGTATAGAGTGTTTGATGAAATTTTGTTGTTATTGAATAAGCATCATACATGCTTTCAAGTTTTAATCACCATGTTATAATTGTTCAATGCTTACAAAGCATAAAAATTCCTAGTTGTGACATGTTGAAAGTGTTCATATATGACCATTATGATCGGTCATAATTTGCTACATCCAGTTATAATGGTTATATGTGAACAGTTCCAACAAGTTCGTTACCTAAATGTATACAAAAAAAGTTACCAAGATGTGAACAAAACAAAAAGGTAATTATGTAACATCCCCCTATGGCACGTATCACAATATTGGCCGTTTTGGGCTCCCAATACAAAAACTTTATGGTGGGTCACCCATCCCCGAAATGCTCTCGCACGAGCACGCTTAACTACAAAGTTCTTATAGGATCTGCTGCCCTCACGGATTTAAAACGCATTGTGACAAGGAAGATATCCACACCCCGTATAAGGAAATGTTCCGTTCTCCTTCCCAGCCGATGTAGGATCAAGTGCAACCCACCATCACCCCCCCCCCCCATTATAGGGTTTGTGTAACATTCCGTTTGAAATAAAGTAATTAAATAATAAACCTGGAACCCCAAGATGTAAATTTATATTTTATATTATTTTATAGTAGCCCTAAAATCCATAATATTTAGCGGGGTGTTGGTTTCAAGGAGCCAAATGATATAATTTGGATATTTGGGAGTTAAACTGTAATTTTGGGATTTATTTTGTAAAGCTTTTCAGAAGTCAGAGGTGTTTGGTAAATATTGGACTTAAATTGAAAGAATTTCGGAATGCTGAGGGTTGAATGGTAATATTTTGATTTAATTTGATAGAAAGAGAAAAAGGAGGGGTTGAAAGTGTATGTGTGAACAAAGGTCTCATATAAGCGGGTATAAACCCGTCACCTTTCTCCAAACCCTAACCATAGAGGGTGATCCTCTAGCCACCAACCCCATTCTTCCCTCCGGTCGGCGCCGCCATTATGCCACCATGGTTGCTGTCGATGAAGCCGAGAATGTCAAAGACCGACATCGTGGCTGTGTGTCGCCATTCTCAGACGTGCCTCACCCTTCTTCTTCTATTAACCATCATTCACGTCGTCGGTATCACGCAATGACCGCCAAGGAGTTACGCCGTCCACCGATGTTGTTGTCGTGGCTCGTTGTCGCCGTTGCCGCCTTGCGGCTGGCTCGTTCTGTCAATGTTCTCGATTGTCGCCTGTTGCCTCGAGGATGTCTGTGTTTGGTGTGTGTTTCAATGGATTCATGAAGGTTTGTGTGATGTTCTTGTTAGTTGGGATGTGTATGTATGTTTTTTGTTGGCCATAATTCGTGAGAAACCACCATGGCCGCCAACCATGGTGATTGCCGTTATATCATCTTCTTCTACTGCCACTAGCCACCGTGAGGAGGTGGCTGTGTGTATGATTTGGTGTGTGTATTAATGTATTTCATGAGTTTAATATTGTATGGATTTTTCTTGGCCAGTAAACCAATATGTCACCTGCTGTCACCGTTCCGCCACTGCTAGCCACCATCTCCAATGGCTGTGGGTTTTCGGGTGCATTTGGATCATTGTTTGGAGTGCTTTTGGTGTTGCTTTAGCCTAAGATCGTAATCACCACCATTGTAAGGTGGTGACTACCACCGTGAACCACCGCCAACCACTACTGCTCGAGGTGGTAGTGGGTGGTACTCGACTTGTTAGACTTTAATTAATGTAAAAACTTATCTACTAGATTAACTAGTTTGTGATTTGGTTGGAAATCCCTAATTAGGGTTTAGAAAACCCTAATTTTGGGAATGTGATTTTTGGATTTGTTGGGACCCGCGTTGGACTGTTGGAATAGGAATTTTGAATTACACCTGACCACATTGTATGTTTGGTCTAGTAGAATAATGGATGATATGTGTGGAATGTAGTAGTTGTAATCCTACTAACTTAGAAACATAAACAAACACATGAAAGGCAGTGTAGCTATCAATTAACAATTTAGTTCATGTAACACCGTGTAAAACCCAGTTTATTTATTAGTTAAATAAATAAATTAATGAACGAATGGTAGCCTAAAATAAATAATTATATGCAGGGTGTTGGGTTGGAGGAGTTAATTTCCACATTTCTATAAGTCGGGGGTTAATAGTGTGTGTATGGGAACCGTTTTATAAATATTTATGAAGACAGGGACTCCGTGGTAATTACTTGGAATTAATTTTAAAAAGGAAATGAGGTGGAGAGGTCAATTATGTTGTAATTAAGACTATGGGGGCTGTTTGGTAATTTAAGGGTCGAATTTGAAAAGGATTTCCGAGGTTAGGATAGAAAGGGTAAAATATGGCCTCATTTTGAAAGAATAAGAAAAGGGAGGGACCAAAGGTGTTGTTATGGAGAAACGTTTGATGGGCTACGGGAGTATAAAACCCATCGCATGATAACCCTAACCCTGGCATGAAGGCAGCCGCCATCATCGGAAGATCTCCAGCAGCCACCCTCACCTCTTCAACTTCCAGCCGCCGGAGCCAATTCCCCTACGCCGGAAAGTATGCAAGGTCGTTGGAGGTTGCTGCTGTGGATCGTCGCTGCCACTCATCGGGATGTTGCGACCGCTACTCTCGTCTCTTCAGTTTCCGACGCCGCACCACCCTCTTATTCCATTGTTCGTCCGCCGCCGCATCCCGTGCCGCCTTGCTGCTGTCGCTATTGGCTTTCTGACGAGAAGAAGAAGTCGAGAATCGGAGCACCACAGTCGCAATCGCTGGTTCATTTCACCGGTCTTTTCATTGCCGCCGTCATCCTCCTCCATGTTCGAAGTATATATGTATGGTGGGTGTTTTGTCCGTGGGTTTGTGCGCGTTTCAATACTTTTGGTGTGTGCTGGTTGGTCGGAAAACCCGAGGAAACCACCATGGCTGCCAACCATGGTGGCTGTCGCCGCTAGTTCCTTTTCTGCCACCCTTAGCCACCGTAAAAGGTTGCTGTGGGTGTGTTTATGGGTGTATGTTCGTGTGAAATTGCTGCTACCGGTTTCGTTGGAGTTGTATGGGTGTTTGTGTGGCCGGAGAGTCCACCACCACCATCGTGAGGTGGTGGCTGCCACCATGTGCCGCCATATGTGTGTGTTTATCTTAGTGTGTGGGTGTGTGTTTATTTGAGTTTTTAGCATTGTAATTTGTATCAAAAATAGAATAATGGAATGAAACTCGAAACCACCACCGTAGGGTGGTGGCTGCCGCCACCGGCCGCCATGTCGGGTGGCGGTGTGCTTTGATGGTGTTTGGACTCGTTTGGATGATTAGACAAAGGACTAAAACCCTAATGGGCCTTGAAACCCTATTGGGCCTAACAAAGCTTAAGGGGCTCTAATGGACCCAATAAAACCCTAATGGGCTTAATAATATGTTAGTGGGCTTGATAGGCCCGATAAAGCCCTAATTGACAGAAAAGGCCAACAAATTGATAAATGGGCTAATATTTGGATTGGAAAACCCTAATGCCATTAAAACCCTAACTTTAATAATTATTCGGGTCACACAAGAATTATTTAATAACTTGAGATATTAAATAATAAGCGTTGGCAAAGATTAATCTAAGCGATAATGGACTTAATGGATTAAGTCCTTAATGGGTTAAGTAGGAAACTTAACCCTAATCATCATTTTATGTGAAACCCTAATTTCACTTGGGTTTATTGTTGGGCCTTTCTATTGGGCCTTGATGATTGGATTAACAATAGGCCATCCAAGAATAATTATATAGTCTAAAATGATTTAATGGGCCTAGGGTAAGTCCCATGTAAGGGGTTGGGCCCAATTTGTAAAAGTGGGCCATAGATGGACCATAGTTGGGCCTTAATGATTGTATGATGTTGGGCCTTAGAATAAGACCATGTATAGGCCTGGGCCCAATTTGGAAAATTGGTCCATGCGTTGGGCTTTGATTCCTAGTCGACTTTGGGCCTATGGATTGGGCCTTGGGCTTGAATAAGCCAAGCTAGGGGTAATGTAGTAATTACCCAAAGAATGTACTTATGGTTATGTATTGGGACCCAATTATTAATTGGGTGTTATTTTTGTGTTGACAGTTCGGGAATCTGTCAGCCAGCAGCTGGGGTCGAGTCTGCGGGACTTCAGCAAGTGTGGGATTGTGTCTTCGGGACTTCAGCAGTGTGAGGTCTTCGGGACTTCAGCAGTGTGAGGTGAGTTATCTTTTCAATAGTAGTGGGTCTAAGGCCACAATGTCGACCCACTAGTAGGAGACGTATGATAGATGATTGTCTTTGTGATATCATCTAGGTTTGCTACTACCTGATATGTTATGTGCTAGCATGATATGTTGTATGTGATAGTAGTCGAGTTCGGTTGTTAGGACCGAAGGGTAGTCAGACACCCCAGATACGTCTGACAATATGTGATGATATGTTTGCATGCTGGCTTGTTATGTTATATGCGATAGAGGTAGTATGAGGGGACCAGTCCCCGTGTTCGGTTGTTAGGACCGAAGGGTAGTTCAGGCACCCCAGATATGTCTGAAAGTATGTTTATGTTATGATATATGTGATAGTAGCAGTAGGGGTGGAATAGTCCCCGAGGGTCGGTTGTTAGGACCGACGGGTAGGTCAGCACCCCAGAATGGCTTGACACGGGTAGGTCAGCAACCCAGAATGGCTTGACACGGGTAGGTCAGCACCCCAGAATGGCTTGACATGGGTAGGTCGGGCACCCCAGAATTGCCTGGCAGTATGTATGCTATGTGATTGTATGGTATTTGGTATGATGGGGGAACTCACTAAGCTTTGTGCTTACGGTTTACAGTTTTGGTTTCAGGTACTTGTTTTCAAAGGAGAGGAGCTGGCTCGATTGCAGCGCATCACACTATGGTTTTCCGCACATGAGATCTTTGGGATTACACTCTGATATTATTTTATTATAACACGTTTGATTATTTCTACTCCGGTTTTGACATGACATGATATTACGGATGTTTTATTACACTGTTGGTTTTATAATGACGTATTTAAAAATGAAATTTTTGGCTTGTATTTTTGGGATGTTACAAGTTGGTATCAGAGCCTTGGTTTGAGGGATTCGGGCGCGCTCCCGGGTGTGTCTGAACTCAAACTAAGGACTGTTGGATAAGGTGTCTAAGTCCATAACTATTTCTGGTATGTACTTGACCCGACCCGGCATGGTCCATTTGGGTTGCATGGCACCATGCAATTGGATAGACTAAATGAGAGAAATAACACTTGGAGATTATTAATATATTATAAGTTCTAATATATTAATAATATTATTTGATTAGTTTGATCAAGAATTAATTTAGAATTAATTAAGTGATCAGAAGATAACTAATTAAATATATGGGTTGATTAAGTAAATCATCCATATCTTGTATAGTGGGCTAAAAGGCTCCATGGATCATCAAGTTGGGTTCCACCCATAGGATGCTCCATGGATGCTCCATGGGAGTTACAAACCCATGGGTCATGGAAATGAAGAGTCATGACACATTAGGGTTTAACCCTAGGTGTGTCAACACTATATAAGCAATATGATCTCCTCCCAAATCGGCGACACACTAAGTAATAGAGGGCTTGGCCGATTTTGAAGAGTGTGTGTTCTCTCATAAGTTCTTCCAAGAGCATTTGGTGTTGTGTGAAGCATTTGAGGCATCACACTTGGGGTGCTAGGCTCACAAGGTTTCAAGGAACACAAGCAACAACAAGGTAAGTTATTCTATCTATACTTTATGTTAAAATTGTTCCCCATGTATGCTAGATAGGAATATAACCTTGGAATTCAACTTTGCATGACAAATTAGACAAACATAGATCCAAGGTTATTAGGGTTGCATGTACACTTAGGAAGTGTTAGAATGCTCAAAACCCATCAGTGGTATCAGAGCCTAGGCTTGTTTGTTCTTATTTGTGCTTAAAAGTTGAAAACAGAATCGGAAATTTGCTGTCTGCGAATGGACTCGTCGAGTCCATGAGTATCTTCAACCAACTCGGCGAGTCATGTTCATGCACTCGGCGAGTAGGGTCGAATGAGTGCAGAATTTCGATTCAGTTGCTGGAAATGAATTAGAAACATTACCCTAAACTGTTTTAGTAAATGTAAACTTGTTTTTGGTGGTGTAATGTCTTGCTAATTCATTTACAACAACTAGTTATCAAAAATTACAAAGTTTTATGTAATTTTTTGATTGTGTTCATATTCATGTTCTTGTTCTTATGATGTTTTAGATGATCATAGGAATTATTTGTAACCTATTTGGTAGTTTAATTCTTGATCATAATGTGTTTTAATGGAGTCCATAACTTATCCTTAAGTTATGGAAAACCAAGAGTCACACTTGAGTTAAAACCATTAAGAAAACACAAGAGTTATAAAAATGAAGAGTCTTCATTTTATTACTCTATTAAACTCATAAGTTACAAGAAATGAAAAGTTTTGAAAGTTACAAAACTTGCCCTCAAGTTTTGGAACAAGTAAAGTTAAGTTAAAACTTTAGTTCCAACCCCTAGAATTTTAAAAGTTAAAATTCAACCCTTATACTTATATTATGATGATTTAATAATTATATATATATGTATAAGAACAAGTCGTCTTACCGCTAGTACGCCTCATTCACGAAGCCGGTCTATAAGGTGGGTATAAGGTTGTTGCCTATAAAATGGTGACTTAATGGGTGAATATTCTCACCCACCGCTTGCTTGACTGGTGGAGGGTCGTTAGCCGAACGGGTAAGACAAGGACTTATAAATTCTCATTCAAAGTATGATGAATATATAAAGTAACTAAATGTTTATTAAATTCCCAATCTTAGTTACTTTAGGAAAAATGTGAATAAGATGCTAATCGATGAAATTACACTTTACACTTTGTCTGAGTCGTTGGTGGAGCGTGTGTGGTTAACCGGCACACTAACTTGGACTTAACAAGGTAGGTAAAGGGTGACTTAAAGTTTATTATAGTATCGGTGGAGCGTGTGTGGTTTACCGGCACATCGATTGAGTGATAAACTTTAAGGATACCAAGTGATTTGCATGGTTACTTCACACCTCGTTTTGTGATCCTCGGCATCCCAGTCACAAAACCTGGAGGGCACTCCCGAGATTGAAACATGCCTTTGAAAAGTTCATTGGATCTCAAAGAATCTAGGAATTTCTAAAACCAATAAAAACTAAATATTTAATATTTCGGTTTTCGTGGTGGAAATTGGTGAATCGTCATTCACCTACCTTTCAAATATGGTATAGCTTAGATTACGGCATACCTCTTCTAAGTTATATTATATTGTGATTGGATCCTAGCCTTAATATTACATTTGGGTGTTTTATTAAGGACTCTCTTAAATCTAAACTAAACTTGTTCTTCTTTTTCAGATGTCTTCAACTAATGCTTCTGGCTCGAATCCTAATGGCTCTTTTACTCTTATGAGTCTATGTGGGAAAGTCACCTTTGATGGATCCAACTTCAATAAGTGGATCAGAAACATCAGGATGATTACCCGCTACGAGGACAAAGAATATGTCCTTGACAAGGAGCTTAAGGAAATTGACGAGTCCACTGCAACTCCCCAGGAGATCGCTGACTTTCATACTCATGAAAGAGATGCAACCAAGGTGGCTTGCATCATGTTAGCCACCATGACAGCTGAACTCCAAAAGTCTTATGAAGACTTCTACCCTTATGAAATGCACCAAGATTTGATGGAAAGATACCATCAAAGTGCACGACAAGAGAGGTACGAAGTCATCTGCTCCATGATAACAACCATGATGAAGGACGGAGAGTCCGTCACGAGCCACATGCAGAAAATGCAAAGGTATGTGGATCGGTTGCTGAAGCTCAATGTGAACTTCCCTGAGGAGCTTGCAATAGATATCATTTTGCACTCCTTACCATCGTGCTATGATCAATTCCGCATGACATATCACATGAACAAGGAAGAGGTCACCCTCAGCAAACTTCAGGGACTTCTCAAGACCGCAGAAACAGGTCTTAAGGGGAAGTCGGTTGCTATCACTCCTACTCCAGACTCAACTCCGGTCTTGGCAATCGGACAAAGTCGAGGGAGGAAGAGAAAGAGATCTTCAAAGGGTACCAAGGCTCGGACCCTTGATGGCTCTTCTTCAAGTGGAACCAAGAAAGGTTTCATTACTCCTTCTTCTGACCCAAAAGAGGCTGAATGCTTCTATTGCCATGAAAAAGCTCATTGGAAACGGAACTGCCCAAAGTACCAGCAAGATGTGAAGGATGGGAAAGTCAAACCCAACCATGCAGGTATTTACACTATCATTTCTAATAACTCACCCCATTCGAAATCTTGGGTCCTTGATACAGGTTGCGGTATTCATATTTGTTGTGACTTGCAGGGACTAGGAAGAAGTGAGAATGTGGAGCAAGGAAGAATAAACTTAATCATGGGGAATAGGAAAGTTACACCTGTCACCAAGATTGGAGTTTATACTTTATCGCTAAGTAGTGGGTTAAATTTAGATTTGAATAAATGTTGTTATTCGCCAGAAATGGCAAGAAATATTATTTCCTTTCATGCATTGTACAAACAAGGTTTCACCTTTTCGTTTGATAATGAAGTTGGTTCGATTAACGCTTTCTTTAATAATGTTCTTTATTTTAAAGCATTACCTTGTGATGGTGTGTATGAAGCTGTATCTATTGTAGATAACTTAGGAAATAATGTTTTGTGTATTGATTCTACTAATAATAATAACTTGGATAAAGCATCATTATGGCATTGTCGTCTTGGACATATAAGCAAGAAACGCATAGGCCAACTCCAAAAGGATGGAGTCTTGGAGTCGTTTGACCTAAAGTCAAATGATAGTTGCGAATCATGCTTACTTGGAAAAATGACAAAGTCACCCTTCACAGGCTCGTGTGAAAGGGGTGAAGGTTTGTTGGACCTTATACACACGGATGTGTGTGGACCATTCAAACATGCCACAAGAGATGCTAATCGTTATTATTTGACTTTTACTGATGATTACAGTAGATATGGATATGTCTACTTAATCAAGCATAAGTCAGAGACTTTCGAGAAGTTTAAGGAATTTAAACAGGAAGTCGAGAATCAATTGGGCAGGAACATTAAGATGCTTCGATCCGATCGAGGTGGTGAGTATCTTAGTTTAGAGTTCCTCGACTATCTAAAGGAATGTGGGATTGTCTCACAATTGACACCTCCCAGGACACCGCAGTTGAATGGTGTGGCTGAGAGGCGTAATCAAACCTTGTTGGACATGGTTCGTTCCATGATGAGTCGAGCTTCGCTACCAATCTCATTCTGGGGGTATGCCTTAGAGACTGCCGCTCATATCCTTAATCTAGTCCCTACAAAGAAAGTTGCCAAAACTCCTCACGAGATGTGGACTGGTAAAGTACCTAAACTAGACCACATCAAGATTTGGGGATGCGAGGCTTTCGTGAGACGTGAGACTCATGATAAGCTCGAACCCCGAAGCGAGAGGTGTATTTTCATCGGCTACCCACAACAATCCTTTGGTTACCTCTTCTACAGACCTAGTGACAATGTGGTCTTTGTAGCAAGAAGAGGAGTCTTTCGAGAAAGAGAGTTTATAAGCCAAGGAGACAGTGGGAGGCAAGTTGATCTTGAAGAAATTCAAGAGTCAAGTGGTGAAGGAACTTCAAACTCTAGCCCTCAACTTGAGGAGGAAACTCCTGTTGAGCCAATTGACGAATCTGTACCTCTGAGGCGTTCCACGAGAGTTAGGAGTGCACCTGAGCATTACTATGGATTCCATATTACTGCAGAAGGTGAGACACTTATTAGTGATGAGACACTAGTAAGTCAAGATGACCCTAACAGCTACAAGGAAGCCATGGCGGGCCCCGAGTCTGCCAAATGGAAAGAGGCTATGGATAGCGAGATACAATCCATGTATGACAATCAAGTTTGGAACTTGGTTGAGAATGTACCAGGTCGAAAGACTGTAGGGTGCAAATGGGTTTTCAAGAAGATGACCGACATGGATGGTAAAGTACACACTTATAAGGCTAGACTGGTTGCAAAGGGCTTCTCTCAAATTCCTGGAGTGGATTATGATGAGACCTTTTCTCCGGTAGCCAAGATTAAGTCTATTCGGGTTCTGTTAGCCATAGCCGCATTTCATGACTATGAAATTTGGCAAATGGATGTCAAAACCGCTTTCCTTAATGGGAAGTTGGCTGAAGATGTTTACATGAGTCAGCCAGAGGGTTTTGTCAGTAACGAGTACCCCAATAGAGTGTGTAAGCTTGAGAAATCCATTTATGGATTAAAGCAAGCACCTCGCAGATGGAATCTTTGCTTTGATGAAAAGGTCAAGGAATTTGGCTTTTCTAGGAGTGAAGATGAATCTTGTGTATATGTCAAGGCTAGTGGGAGTATAGTTAGCTTTTTGGTATTGTATGTGGATGACATACTACTCATAGGAAACGACATTCCAACCCTGCAGGAAGTAAAGTCCTGGCTTGGAAAGTGTTTCGCTATGAAGGACCTTGGTGAAGCTGCCTATATTTTGGGGATAAGAATCTTGAGAGATCGGAGTAAAAGACTAATTGGACTTAGTCAAAGTACCTACTTGGAGAAGATTCTGAAGAGATTCAGAATGCAAGACTCCAAGAAAGGAGAGTTACCCATCCAGAGTAGCGCCAAGTTGAGTAAGACACAAAGCCCTAGCACTGAGGCTGAGATAGCATAAATGAGTCGAATACCTTATGCTTCGGCTGTAGGTTCGATCATGTATGCTATGACGTGTACTCGACCTGATGTAGCCTTTGCCTTGAGCATGGTTAGCAGGTTTCAGGGGAACCCTGGCAAGGCACACTGGATTGCGGTAAAGAATATTCTCAAGTACCTAAGAAGGACTAAGGACTGGGTCCTTACCCTCGGTGGGAGTGATGACTTGAGAGTTGTAGGGTATAGTGATGCTAGCTTCCAGACTGATAGGGATAACTTCCGCTCTCAGTCGGGCTGGGTCTTTACCCTAAATGGAGGAGCAATTTCTTGGAAGAGTTCCAAGCAAGAGACAGTGGCAGATTCTACTTGTGAATCAGAGTATATTGTAGCTAGCGAAGCGGCAAAGGAGGCGTTATGGCTGAGGAACTTCATTGGAGACCTTGGAGTTGTACCAGCTATTAAAGAGCCAATGGAAATTTTCTGTGATAGTGAAAGTGTTGTTGCCTTAGCCAAGGAACCAAGGGATCACGGGAGATCCAGACACATCGACAGAAAATACCATTTCATCAGACATCGGATCGAAGAAGGACTCCTCCTGGCAAAGAGGGTATCATCGGATGAGAACCCGGCAGATCCCCTCACGAAGGGACTGACTCGGATTAAGCATCTCCAGCATGCTCGGAGCATAGGGCTGAAGGATGATATTAGATTTAGTGGTTAGATAATATCGAAATTTGTAAAGTGTAATTGACATTTGATGATGAATAAAAGTGTTTTATTTATGAGTAAAGTGTTGCTATCTCTTGTCGATCGTTTACTATATTTCTTTTGCATGTTTTGACTTCCAGAATAATTTTGTTTGGTATAACATATTATTCAAACCTCCACAGTCGGTCATATGTCGGAAGTAGGTATGAATCAAGACTGTCATGGTTGGTTGTAGAGGTCTGGGACAAGGCTACAACAATCATGAGTGCTCATAAGTTCTGAGCATTGGACCCAACCCACGCTCACTGGAATCACTTCATGGAATTCTATCTCGAGTGATCGTGAGACGGTAATATCATATAAGTCTTTAAACCTAGAGATATGATTTGTTACTTACGAGTTGGTTATGCATTGATTGTACGAAAAACGCATTGGTAACTCGATGTTATAAAATCGTGCTCTTGTGTGTAATTCAATGAGTAATAGAACAAACATATGAGTCGAAGTTTATCTGTTCCTTCTTGGATTAGAAGCTGATATCTGGGCCCCTCGATGATTTTGTTTTGACCTATGTACCGGGCCCGGTCAGAACTAAATTGATGTGTTCAATAAAGTTCTTTGTCAAACAAATCGGAAATCGGGAAACAAATGTTGGACAATAAGTAAGACATTGTTCCATGTATTTGTCCGACTGATATCTAGAACAGAGGATTATATGATCACTTATCTTAAATGGCGTACCATCATCTTCTCAAGTTTCGAGAAACCTTGTAAAGAGCTACGATTGCCGATCGGTTCCTGAAGTCATACTTGCAGTAATAGTTACTAGACTTATCCAAGTGGGAGACTGTTGGATAAGGTGTCTAAGTCCATAACTATTTCTGGTATGTACTTGACCCGACCCGGCATGGTCCATTTGGGTTGCATGGCACCGTGCAATTGGATAGACTAAATGAGAGAAATAACACTTGGAGATTATTAATATATTATAAGTTCTAATATATTAATAATATTATTTGATTAGTTTGATCAAGAATTAATTTAGAATTAATTAAGTGATCAAAAGATAACTAATTAAATATATGGGTTGATTAAGTAAATCATCCATATCTTGTATAGTGGGCTAAAAGGCTCCATGGATCATCAAGTTGGGTTCCACCCATAGGATGCTCCATGGATGCTCCATGGGAGTTACAAACCCATGGGTCATGGAAATGAAGAGTCATGACACATTAGGGTTTAACCCTAGGTGTGTCAACACTATATAAGCAATATGATCTCCTCCCAAATCGGCGACACACTAAGTAATAGAGGGCTTGGCCGATTTTGAAGAGTGTGTGTTCTCTCATAAGTTCTTCCAAGAGCATTTGGTGTTGTGTGAAGCATTTGAGGCATCACACTTGGGGTGCTAGGCTCACAAGGTTTCAAGGAACACAAGCAACAACAAGGTAAGTTATTCTATCTATACTTTATGTTAAAATTGTTCCCCATGTATGCTAGATAGGAATATAACCTTGGAATTCAACTTTGCATGACAAATTAGACAAACATAGATCCAAGGTTATTAGGGTTGCATGTACACTTAGGAAGTGTTAGAATGCTCAAAACCCATCAAGGACTTGGTATGGAAATTTTCAAAAGTAAATTTCATAAAAAGGAGTTTGAAAAGAATCTGAAAAGAGAAAGGAACTTTGAGAAGAACATAGTGTGTGATGCGTGCAATCAGCCGAGCTCAAGTAAGTTTTCCCCAAGATACCCATACATGTTATGATATGATATGATATGATATGATTATGAGAATTGCATGCTAGATTAGGGCTAAGGATCTAGGAGGATGCCTTATATGCCTATTGTATGTGCTTGTAGACTTGCATGCTAGTACTGATCAGTCAGTGATAGGATAGCTTGTTTAGGTTATGCCTGATTGTATGAGCCTTTTAATTGCATGTACACATTCCTGATTAGAGGATAAAATGATTTGATTGGAATATGATGGTTAGATTTTCCATTGTCTGAATGCTGCTTGCTTTGTGCTTTGTGGGACTCTTAGTAATGTGAGTTAGCTATTAAGTGAATATGCTAAGTCACATGTGGCACAGACTGGATAATCTCAGAGTGATAGATTTGACCCTATTGCGCAGCTCTCGTTTGAGTCTAACCGTATAGGGATGAGTCTGTTACTTGAAGGATTATCTGATCTCTGTTGCATGTGGCTATATTCATGAGGTAGCTAGTTGACATTACTGGGAATCTTTCGGCAGTTGAGGACTGGGTAAGTTCAGGAACCTAGGGAAGCCTAGGATATATTTCAGTGAGTTAGTAGTGAGGCTCAGTTAGACTTCGGTGTACCAGTTGAGGAAGTGACTCGGAGGATCCGGGAGGATTGCTGAGGAAAGTATGGATAGGTGTGGAAGGTAGTATTGGGCCCGTACTACTGAAAGCACATGATCCATACTCGAATCAGTGAAAGTCTTGGAGAATCTAAGAAGCTTCAGAGAAGAATTTGTGACCCAGTTGGGGACAAAGGATGTTCCAGTTGTTGCAGCTTAGTCATTGGCAAGCGAGCTAGTGAGCGCGACAGGGTGTCAGACCCTGAAGGATATGATTTCCCAGAGTTGCAGATGCGGGATCGATTTGGGAGCACCCTGGGAAGAGGGGTGTGTGCCAGGTGCGTATAGTAGGGGTCTCGGGAAGAGACCCATGATTTCTGATCATCGGGAAGGGCCAGCAGGGCCGGAGTTAGTGTAGCACGTACAGGACAGTGTACAAGGGAGTTTGTCACTCCAAGGGTTTAGTCTGCTACAAGGTAGCGGGGTTGGTCATGACAGCAGAAGGTGATCAGTATTGCTTCAGGTGTTGCGGGTATGTCATCTTCTATGATCTTAGGTGAATTTTTGGAATACGTACCGCTTTGGAATTGTGAGTGAGTTTGGATAAGTCAGACCTCGGGTCGGTTTTCTGCTAGTGTTGGGTCACCAAGGATCATATATGCCATCTTGCATGCCGAAAGGTCCTTGATGAACCCAAAGAGGAACGCATCTTGCGGAGTGGGTTCTACGCATACCGTTATCATTTCAGATCTTTATCAGGATCTATGCGAGAGTATTATTTTAAGGATACTCGATCAGGGTTGGAGTGATTGTTCTCCAATGAAGTCAGCGTTCAGAAGCTCTATCATTGTTCAGGTATGGTCGGGAATTGTTTATGGATGAACTTTGGATGTTCAAGAGAATTGTGTTTTCGCATGGGCTATGTTCGGTTAGAGTTTAGTGGTACTGCAAGATTGGGAGTGGGAACGAGGAATCGTCAGCTAGAGTGAAGATTAAGGTCTTCAATTGATAGCATGTTAGATGGATTGACGTGTCGGACTGGATTAGATTTCAAGAGTACTCATCGAGATTTCCGAGGATGGGAGATCTCAAGGTTTAATCGGCGATTAAGCGCTAGCATTGGCAGACGCAAGTTGTCATCAGTGGGATACTAGGAAGCGAGAAGGGTTGGAAATCCTTCAATTCTTGTGTGCAGTGAAGACTTAGTCGAATCTAAGTGGGGGAGAGACTTTTATAAAGTTCTCCAATTGGGACTTCTGGTTGCACGAGGTGCAATCTCTTGGGTACCCTGTCAACCACAAGGGTATTCTAGTTGATTCGGCTGAGATAGAGGTCGTGATGTAGTGGGAGATTTCGAGGTCTCCATCTGAGATTCGGAATTCCTGGGGTCTAGCGGTTTATTATCAGAGATTTATGCGAGACTTCTTCAAGATTGATGTTTCCTTTAACCCGACTGACCAAGAATTCGGTGACCTTTCGTTGGGGGCCTGGGCAGCAGGCAGCCTTCGAGATTCTCAGACAGTGGTTGTGCGAGACATTGATTCTCACTATGCCAGAGGGTGTAGATGACTTTGTGGGTTACTGTGACGCTTGATCACGGGAATGGGTTATGGTACTGATAGAGTGGGGCCACATGATAGCATGTTTTGGGAACCAGTCTAGAGTTCCGGTTAGGACTCAAGTTCAGTGGTGTGTTAGGTCGAGTGCGTGTTCGACCCGGTTTGGAAAGTGTTGTAAGACTACGGGGGTAGCCGTAGCATTCACCAGTGGTTAGTTAGCATGGGAAGTGTTGTAAGACTGCGAGTGTAGCCTAGCATTCACTAGGGTGATAGATGGCATGAGCGTGTTGTTAGAATGTGGAAGGAGCAATAGTACCCACCAGTTCGGGTGCAACAGTGAGGATATGGAAATCCATGAATTGGACCTTGGATTTACCCAGATGGATTAGATCTGGTTGAGCCAGTGATAAGATGGTAGGAGTGCCACTACAGTGATAGGATCAGGGAAGCAGTGAATCGTATAAGGTTGCTTGTGATATAAGGCTACCATTGGTTAGGTAGCAATCAGTTTTAGTCTTGGATTTGATGGTGACAGGATTTGATGCATGGACCCGATCAGTTAGATCAGAAAGTTGTTAGAACCTCAGTGGCATGGTAACTAGTGGCAACTAGTTCCAGAGAGGGATTTCGTTCAGAAGTCGTGTAAGGCGACTAAGTAGGGGGTCCTTTGGCTCCGCGGCCTGGTGGAAACCTAGTATTTCAGAGGATTGGCAAGCGAATTAAGACCCTGGAGGTCTTGGTAGCTTTTGGTAAGCAGCTATGTAGCCACATACTGCCTTAGGCAGTTCAACGTTTGAGCAATTTCCGCGTTTGGGCAGTGTTCGTATTCGTGTTTTAGGTTGCAAGTACATGCGGGTAACTAGATGATTTGGGGAGTGACAAGTCACTCACACCGAGATTAGTTGAGCCTTGGCTAAGTGTAACTGACTTATAGGGATAACTGGGTTTGTGCACCTGTTTTATAGTGAGGACCTAAAGCTATCAGAAGTCGAGTAGTTAGTTAAGGGATAAACATGCTAGATTCATCGATAATGATTCAGTATGAGTGGTCTGTCAGGCAATCAGACCATCTCGAGATAGTAGATTCAGACGCAGTGGATGTGCTCCCATTGCGAGGAGTTCGTTCATATGGGGATATTAGGGCTTTGCGAAGATCGGTTATAGCTACCTTGGGAAGGCTAGGGTGTGCTCGGGAAGATGACTATGTTACTAGAGTGGCTTGGTATGTAAGGATTGGTAACGAATGATTTCGAGGACGAAATCTAATTTAAGTGGGGGAGAATTGTAAAACCCAGTTTATTTATTAGTTAAATAAATAAATTAATGAACGAATGGTAGCCTAAAATAAATAATTATATGCAGGGTGTTGGGTTGGAGGAGTTAATTTCCACATTTCTATAAGTCGGGGGTTAATAGTGTGTGTATGGGAACCATTTTATAAATATTTATGAAGACAGGGACTCCGTGGTAATTACTTGGAATTAATTTTAAAAAGGAAATGAGGTGGAGAGGTCAATTATGTTGTAATTAAGACTATGGGGGCTGTTTGGTAATTTAAGGGTCGAATTTGAAAAGGATTTCCGAGGTTAGGGTAGAAAGGGTAAAATATGGCCTCATTTTGAAAGAATAAGAAAAGGGAGGGACCAAAGGTGTTGTTATGGAGAAACGTTTGATGGGCTACGGGAGTATAAAACCCATCGCATGATAACCCTAACCCTGGCATGAAGGCAGCCGCCATCATCGGAAGATCTCCAGCAGCCACCCTCACCTCTTCAACTTCCAGCCGCCGGAGCCAATTCCCCTACGCCGGAAAGTATGCAAGGTCGTTGGAGGTTGCTGCTGTGGATCGTCGCTGCCACTCATCGGGATGTTGCGACCGCTACTCTCGTCTCTTCAGTTTCCGACGCCGCACCACCCTCTTATTCCATTGTTCGTCCGCCGCCGCATCCCGTGCCCCCTTGCTGCTGTCGCTGTTGGCTTTCTGACGAGAAGAAGAAGTCGAGAATCGGAGCACCACAGTCGCAATCGCTGGTTCGTTTCACCGGTCTTTTCATTGCCGCCGTCATCCTCCTCCATGTTCGAAGTATATATGTATGGTGGGTGTTTTGTCCGTGGGTTTGTGCGCGTTTCAATACTTTTGGTGTGTGCTGGTTGGTCGGAAAACCCGAGGAAACCACCATGGCTGCCAACCATGGTGGCTGTCGCCGCTAGTTCCTTTTCTGCCACCCCTAGCCACCGTAAAAGGTTGCTGTGGGTGTGTTTATGGGTGTATGTTCGTGTGAAATTGCTGCTACCGGTTTCGTTGGAGTTGTATGGGTGTTTGTGTGGCCGGAGAGTCCACCACCACCATCGTGAGGTGGTGGCTGCCACCATGTGCCGCCATATATGTGTGTTTATCTTAGTGTGTGGGTGTGTGTTTATTTGAGTTTTTAGCATTGTAATTTGTATCAAAAATAGAATAATGGAATGAAACTCGAAACCACCACCGTAGGGTGGTGGCTGCCGCCACCGGCCGCCATGTCGGGTGGCGGTGTGCTTTGATGGTGTTTGGACTCGTTTGGATGATTAGACAAAGGACTAAAACCCTAATGGGCCTTGAAACCCTATTGGGCCTAACAAAGCTTAAGGGGCTCTAATGGACCCAATAAAACCCTAATGGGCTTAATAATATGTTAGTGGGCTTGATAGGCCCGATAAAGCCCTAATTGACAGAAAAGGCCAACAAATTGATAAATGGGCTAATATTTGGATTGGAAAACCCTAATGCCATTAAAACCCTAACTTTAATAATTATTCGGGTCACACAAGAATTATTTAATAACTTGAGATATTAAATAATAAGCGTTGGCAAAGATTAATCTAAGCGATAATGGACTTAATGGATTAAGTCCTTAATGGGTTAAGTAGGAAACTTAACCCTAATCATCATTTTATGTGAAACCCTAATTTCACTTGGGTTTATTGTTGGGCCTTTCTATTGGGCCTTGATGATTAGATTAACAATAGGCCATCCAAGAATAATTATATAGTCTAAAATGATTTAATGGGCCTAGGGTAAGTCCCATGTAAAGGGTTGGGCCCAATTTGTAAAATTGGGCCATAGATGGACCATAGTTGGGCCTTAATGATTGTATGATGTTGGGCCTTAGAATAAGACCATGTATAGGCCTGGGCCCAATTTGGAAAATTGGGCCATGCGTTGGGCTTTGATTCCTAGTCGACTTTGGGCCTATGGATTGGGCCTTGGGCTTGAATAAGCCAAGCTAGGGGTAATGTAGTAATTACCCAAAGAATGTACTTATGGTTATGTATTGGGACCCAATTATTAATTGGGTGTTATTTTGGTGTTGACAGTTCGGGAATCTGTCAGCCAGCAGCTGGGGTCGAGTCTGCGGGACTTCAGCAAGTGTGGGATTGTGTCTTCGGGACTTCAGCAGTGTGAGGTCTTCGGGACTTCAGCAGTGTGAGGTGAGTTACCTTTTCAGTAGTAGTGGGTCTAAGGCCACAATGCCGGCCCACTAGTAGGAGACGTATGATAGATGATTGTCTTTGTGATATCATCTAGGTTTGCTACTACCTGATATGTTATATGCTAGCATGATATGTTGTATGTGATAGTAGTCGAGTTCGGTTGTTAGGACCGAAGGGTAGTCAGACACCCCAGATACGTCTGACAATATGTGATGATATGTTTGCATGCTGGCTTGTTGTGTTATATGCGATAGAGGTAGTATGAGGGGACCAGTCCCCGTGTTCGGTTGTTAGGACCGAAGGGTAGTTCAGGCACCCCAGATATGTCTGAAAGTATGTTTATGTTATGATATATGTGATAGTAGCAGTAGGGGTGGAATAGTCCCCGAGGGTCGGTTGTTAGGACCGACGGGTAGGTCAGCACCCCAGAATGGCTTGACACGGGTAGGTCAGCACCCCAGAATGGCTTGACACGGGTAGGTCAGCACCCCAGAATGGCTTGACACGGGTAGGTCGGGCACCCCAGAATTGCTCGGCAGTATGTATGCTATGTGATTGTATGGTATTTGGTATGATGGGGGAACTCACTAAGCTTTGTGCTTACGGTTTACAATTTTGGTTTCAGGTACTTGTTTTCAAAGGAGAGGAGCTGGCTCGATTGTAGCGCATCACACTATGGTTTTCCGCACATGAGATCTTTGGGATTACACTCTGATATTATTTTATTATAACACGTTTGATTATTTCTACTCCGGTTTTGACATGACATGATATTACGGATGTTTTATTACACTGTTGGTTTTATAATGACGTATTTAAAAATGAAAATTTTGGCTTGTATTTTTGGGATGTTACACACCGAGTTTCGGAAGTACTCGGTTGTAGTCTCAGAGGCAAAGGGTATAAGCGATCCGGTCTTTTATGGGTCTCGGGTCTTAATCATAAAGTTTTAGACTTGGAGGTATGGCATGGAGCGTAGGGTTTCCCGCCACCTTTTCATGGCTATAAAGTTCATCGGAAACGGACTTAGAACAATGAAGTTATAGAACTTTGAAGTTATTGGCATAAATGGTCCCTAATAGAAATGTTTAACAAGCAAGTCCCATGCATGCAAGGGAAGCATGCACGTGTCCGACTGGGTACGCCCAGCGTAAGCTGGGTTACGCCCAGCATATAGGTCATTTGGTTGCGGGTGCAGAGAGGCGTACGCCCACCGTACGGGAAGTATGCCCAACGTATGCTTAGAGTTACTAAACCCTAATTTTAGGGCATGTCACTATATAAAGACCACAATGCTTCAAGGATCAGCCTCCCTCTCACCCTAAAGCAACTACCACGAAACCCTAGTCCTCCATTGAGTGTTCTTGGAGCTTAGAAGACCATCAGAGTGCATATTGGTGTCTTGGGTCCATTTTTCAAGGAAGTGAAGAGCAAAGCAAGGTGGTGGATTAAACGAGAAGATATAGATATGGGGTTATTGCTTCATTTCAGACTTCCTTGAGGTATAAAGCTATAAATTTTCTTCATAGAATCTTAGATCTAAGTTTGTGGAGCTTTGGACCTTTATAGGTCCAAAGAATGGATCTTTATGTTGCAACTTCGTTTTTGAGCTTAAGGTTGCCACCCTCAAAGCTAAAAGTGTCCCATGAGTAGTAAAGTTTCAATCTTGATGGTTCATTTATGACCATACATGAAATCTATCCATTTCCATGGAAGCTTGTTGTCACATTTCAATTCAAACGTTAAGAGGAACTTAGATCTACATTTTGGACCATTGAATGGAGCCATTAATTGCTTAATAGAACAAAATGGCTTAATAGGGGAGTACGTTGGGCATACAAGTTGGTATGCGCATCATACATGTCACAATTCCAGTACGCCCTGTGTACAGCTGAGTACGCCCCTTGTACTCAGTCAGAGTGGGTTTTGCATTATTAGGCCTCGGTTTGGACCATGCTTTGAGCATAAGTTCTTTGGGCCTTAGTGGTCCATCAGAGTCAAATAAATTGGGCCAAGAATATGTTTGAGCTTAGGATAAGTCCTATTAGAGGATTTAGGCCCAATTTAGAAAATCGGGCCATTCGTGGGCTTAGAAATATTAGATTGAATTGAGCCTTGAGTATGGTCCGTGTTAGAGCAGGGGTAAAACAATCATTTTACCCTAAGTAGAATTATTGGTTTGGACTGATTGTTATTTTTGGATAATGGTAGCTCGGGGAGTCAAGAGATCAGCAGTTCGGGGATCTGCTAGCTAGTAGCGAGGGGTTATTCGCAGGGTTCTACAGTCAGTCTGTGAGGTGAGTCTTCTCCAGTAGGAACGGCTCGAAGGCACCAATGTCAGCCCTTTTATGTATGTTAGTGTATATTGGATTTAGATATGATGTCGGGGTTAGCCTGATAGAATATATGTGATATGTGTTCCAGATTTCGGTCCGATGTCGGGGCAAGCCCGAGGAAGGAATTCATGTTTAGTTATAATTGTTGTCTTTATGATACTTATATGTTCCTGGTAGGGAGGTGAGTGTGGGCGGGGGCCCGTATCTCATCACTAACTAAGAGTGGACGAGGTTCCATATCTCACTAGTAGCAGTGTATGGGCGGGGCCCAGGATAGGCGGGGCCCTGAGACCAGCAGTTATAGTGTTTTGTTTGTTTGTTATGTATCAGTTTGATTATGATTATATGATTGTATGAGTATAGTGGGTAGGGCCTGGACACAGGAAGGGCCTAGTAGAAACAGATCTGTATACCGAGCGGGGCTCGATGCCAGGCGGGGCCCAATGCCGGAACAAGTTCGATGTCAAGCAAGTCCCGATGTAGCGGGCAAGGGCCCAATATATGTACTTATATGTATGGTGTGTGGTAGATTAGGGAGCTCACTCAACTTCATGCTTACGGTTTTCAATTTTGGTTTCAGGTACTTCCGGTAGCGAAGGGAAGAGCTCGGGATGACTGCATGGCACATACCAAGAAGTTTAGCCTGGGATGTTTTACTCTGATAAAAGGAACATGTTTTGAGATGATACTCTGATTTGATATGATGAATTTTGTTTATGAATGATATGATTTGATAATTATAGTTTTTGTTAATGATTTTAAAAGAAATTTCTGGACTACATTTTTTGGATGTTTCAAGTTGGTATCAGAGCCTTGGTTTGAGGGATTCGGGCACACTCTCGGATGTGTCTGAGCTTAAACTAAGGACTTGGTATGAAAATTTTTCAAAAGGAAATCATTTTTTATAGAAAGAATTAAGAAGATAGAAAAGGATTTTGAAAAGAGAAAAGCACTTAGAAAAGAGAAAAGGGTGTGGTGTGTGCAATCAACCGAGCTCAAGTAAGTTCTCCCAAATTACCCATACATGTTTGTTTAGATACAATATGCTTATGAGAACCGCATGCTAGATTAGGACTAAGGATCCAGGGGGTTTTATCTAGTTTTGCAAGACTAGAAACTTAGTAATCAAATAACACTCAAACAAAGGATAACTAACAACTAAGGGAACAAAACACAACTAGATTCAACAAGATAAAGAGCTTCTGTTCAGATTTGATTCACTTATTCCTATGGTTGATTTCATGGTAGGTGCAATGGATTAATATATCAATGGTTACCGATTCTAATGTGATTAGGTTCATGTTCATTATTACTAATCCTTTAGCAAACAAGTTAATTCAAACAGTGATCAAGTGGTTAAACTAACAAGTTTATTAGTGTTCAGTTTCAATCAAGTAAGACTTGTAATATTAGTTAACTAAATTTGTCAATTCAATCAACTCATATGTGGTTGCTTAACACACATGCTCACACATCAACTTACTTATTTTCTAGTAAACCCTAGGTTCATGTTCACTAATACTAGGAATACAATCTTGTTTTCACAAAGCTATATGATTCAAGCAATAAAAAAGATGTTCATACAACTCAATAAACTTGATTATTATCATAAATAATTATCATTAACACATAAGGGTCTTTAAAAAGCTTAACAAGATAAATAACCAAATCAAATCAATCCAACCCACTAAATCAAACCATATTCATAAGATCATATAGTCTAAACAGAAGTATGAAGCTTTTAGTTCATAACTACAACAAATAACATCATAAAATTGAAATCTAATGATTCAAACATGGTTCGCACAAAAGATAAAGATAAAAGTAATGTTTGTTTGCCTTTGATCTCTTCAAATTTGACTTCTAGGTTGAATTCTCGAAAACCACGGCTCTAAGAACCTTTCTGGCCTCCAAAATGTCCAAAGCTTCCATAATTAGTTAGGGTTTTGAGTGAAAGTGTTTCTATATATAAATTCTGAAAACAGATCCAAGTCGATTAGTTTTTGAGAAAAACTCGTAGAGTTTTACATTTAAATCGCGTGTACGGAAAATCAACGTCAAGAATCGCGAAACTTCTAATCAACTCGTCCAGTTGATGGCCAACTCATCGATTTCGTTTGGAATCAACATTTTCTCACTTTTTTCTTTCAAAACTAAAAACCTAGAAAAACATACGCTTACGCAAGGGGATTTAACTTCATCCTTTATTGATTAAAGGCATTAGTCTTATGTGCAATGACTACTTAAGCTTTCCTGAATATATTTTTGGTACACGATGCTAAACATGTTGCGTCCCTCAAACTAAGCAAGGTTTTGTTTTTGTTCCATGATTTCACTAGAATAAAGGGGGCCACAAATGCATTATAACGTATATTGGTTCAACTAAACATTTAGGTCCTCAAAGAATCATCAAACACAATACTATCATGGAATGCTAATCTAATTTAATCCTAGCAATTATTTAAAAAAAATTATAGCTAGAATTCTAATGTCACTAATGTAATCAACCCCCTACCCCACACTTAATTAATGCAATGTCCGCATTACATGTTATGCATGATAAAGAACATAAAAGTAAAGAGAGAATTGGAACATAATCCCCTGTGATAGAAGTTGTGAGGTTGATGTTATTCTTTTTAAGCTCCATCTTCAAGTGACTTTGGCATGGGAACATCTCATCCATGACTTGGGTGTCAAAATCTCGTGTGGTACAGCTCTTAATGTAGTGGAAAAAAGCTTCTTGGAATCTCCTAGAATTGGACTTCAAAATATAAACAATTCCCACGTCGTATGGAATCAAATCGAAGACTCAAATATAAAATGATTGAGCAACATGCCGAGTTGATAGTAGTGAACTCGTCGTGTTGGATCGTAACTTGGGCATAAATCGCATTTTTTCTCTGGAACTTGGCGAGTTTAGTTGTGCACTCGACGAGTTTTTGGCTTTCATCAGACAAACTCTTCTTTCTGCTTCAGTTCTGATTTGGTGTTCAAGGAAGGTATCAATGCAATACACCTCCTTATTTTCTTTAATGATGAGACTCCTTTTTAACCACAGTAAACATCAGACTCAAATTATCACTCAAATCTTCTAATCTTCTCGTCTACGACTCGACCTCTCACTTTATTTCCTTCACGCTTTAAGAAATCGCTCTAATCTCACCCTAACTTCTGCAAATATCAAAGACAAAAAACTACATAATAACAAGGAAAACAACCATCAAACTTAAAATTCTTAATTTTCCCTAATTACTAGAAGTTAGAAAAATGAAAAAGAAAAGCAAACTCAAATGATGGGTTGCCTCCCGCGAGCGTTTCTTTTTGTGAGAGTTTTGAGCTGGACTCCCAACTTAATAAACTTCCAATAAACTCAATGTCAATCCATCCATTGTGTTGAATATTTTTTTGGACCAATTCGTAAAATTTAGCTCTTTGATTTTAGAATTGGCCAAATGAGCTTGAATTCATAAAACCCAAGAATTTTGACAATGGTTGGAACCGGTTGGATACTAATCAGAAATGGATCATGCCTCAAAACATTTTCCAAAGTTACCATGCTTTGAAACACAATCCAGAAGAACAGGGGGCCACGTCGTGGTAATGGTCAAACCATGGCTTGGTTTATGCAACACAACTTGTTCTTGTTCTTCGTCTGACCCCTCTACCAGCAACCTTTCTAGCTCCTCCAAATCTCTTTCTGGATAAAATTCTTCATCTTGTATCTTTAGCTCTTGTAACTCATATTTCTCTTGTTTGTTAGGAAATATGTTATCTAACCAGCTTCCTAATTTCATCAAATCTTCATCTAAGTCATACTCCTCATCTTCTTGCTCAATTTCATGTACTACTTCCTCAAGAAAAGCATCAAAATCATCGAGATTTGGAAAATATATAATTAATAAAAATAAAAATAAAAAAGTAAACTAAATACAAAAAAATTAATCAATAAATTGAAAACAATAACAATTAGCAAATAAAATTAACTATTTGAACCATTCCCCGGTAACGGTGCCAAAAACTTGATACGTGTGGAATGTACTAGTTTTAATCCTACTAACTTATACACAGAAACAAATACACAAAAGGCAGTGTACCTATCGATTAGCAGTTTAGTTCAGACAAGTAGGGTATCAAACACAGGGAATGGTAAATAATTAAAATTAAAGGTAATATTATATAAATAAAAAAAGGTATTAAAAGGGGGTTTTCTCCAGTTTTGCAAGACTAGAAACTTAGTAATCAAATACACTCAAACAAAAGACAATTAACAACTAAGGGAACAAAACACAACTAGATTCAATAAAATAAAGAGACTTCTGTTCAGATTTGATTCACTTATTCCTATGGTTGATTTCGTGGCAGGTGCAATGGATTAATATATCAATGGTTACCGATTCTAATGTGATTCGGTTAATGTTCACTATTACTAATCCTTTAGCAAACAAGTTAACTCAAACAACGATCATGTGATTAAACTAACAAGTTTCCTAGTGTTCAGTTCAAATCAAGTAATACTTGTAATATTAGTTAACTAAAATTTTCAATTCAATTAACTCATATGTGGTTGTTCATCACACATGCTCACACATCAACTTACTTATTTTCTAGTTAACCCTAGGTTCATGTTCACTAATACTAGGCATACAATTTTGTTTTTAAAAAACTATATGATTCAAGCAATTAAGAAGATGTTCATACAACTCAATAAGCTTGATTATTAACATAAATAATTATCATTAACACATAAGGGTCTTTAACAAGCTTAACAAAATAAATAACCAAATCAAATCAATCCAAGCCACTCAATCAAACCATATTCATAAGATCATCTAGTCTAAACAGAAGTATGAAGCTTTTAGTTCATAACTACAACAAATAACATTCTAAATTGAAATCTAATGATTCAAACATGGTTCACAAAAAATATAAAGATAAAAGTAATGTTTGTTTGCCTTTGATCTCTTCAAATTTGACTTCTAGGTTGAATTCTCGAAAACCACAACTCTAAGAACCTTTATGGCCTCCAAAAATCGCCCAAAGCTTCCAGAATTAGTTAGGGTTTTGAATGAAAGCGTTTCTATATATAAATTTTGAAAGAAGAGCCAAGTCGATGAGTTTTTTTGAGAAAAACTCATAGAGTTTTACATTTAAATCGCGTGTACGGCAAGTCAGCGTCAAGAATCGCGAAACTTCTAATCAACTCGTCGAGTTGATGGCCAACTCATCGATTTCGTTTGGAATCAACATTTTCTCAAAACACAAAAGTTGTCCGAAATTGTGTCTAGTTTTCAGAACATTTTGAATCTCATCAACCGAAGTTACGATTCATGAGATATGGCCAAAACACTAACAAGGGGTCAAGCTGTCCAGCAACATCCTTATTTCTTCAAAATCCAAGATCCAAGCTTCCAATTGCTAAATTCGCTTCCTTTTCCATCCGAGCATGTCATTATTGCTAAAAAATGAAATTCTAAACTAATTAAGCACATTTTGTTCGTTAAATGTGATAAAATCAACATAAAGTATTAAGATAATGCATGAATTTTAAAACTAAATATCCCATATCAATGGACTTAATGGATTTAGTCCTTAATGCATTAAGTCCTTAATGGGTTAAGTAGGAACACTTAACCCTAATCGGCATTTTATGTGAAAACACTATTTATGTTTGGGCTTCAAGTTGGGCCTTCTTTTGGGCTTTGGTGATTTATTTATTGATAGACCGAATGGAAACAAGTTATGGACTAAGGAAATTATTGGGCTTTAGGATAAGGCCCATTGGAAAGGCTTAGGCTCAATTTGGAAAATTGGGCTATAGGTGATCTGTCACACCCCGAAATCAGGATGGCAGAAACGTCCGGGGGTTGGGATGACTTTGATGTACAATATAATAACAGTTGAGTTATAGTAAAGAAAGCAAAGACAACCATCATATATATAGTTGAAAATGTTACATTGTTTCTCGAGTTACATGTTTGAAAATCAATTAAAATATGATGACCAAATGATTTGTCTAACGCCTTAGGAATATTAGTTATTATCTGAGAAAACAAGTAGTTTTGAAAAGTGTAAACAATTAAATTTGTGATTTCATAACCTTTTGTTATGTAGTGTTGAAATCCTTTCTTTGAAAAAGTAGTGTTTGTTTTAGAAAAATCCAATATTTTCATTGTAAAATGAGTTGTAGACTTAAAACCCAAAGACCCAAATGTAAAAGTATTTTCCATACTTATATTAGTATATGCAGCTTTAAATAACATAAAACCGTTCGAGTGAATGAAACCCCGCAAACTATATGTATCATTATTTCCCTATGTGACTTATTATAACCATGCTAACAACATAGATGGCATGTAACGACATTCTTCAGGCATCAGAATGTTACGACATTTGTCACCCCATACCTGCCAGTCTAGCTGTTGCAAGCAACTTAGGTGCGGGATTGTCAATCCCAATATAGATCTATACACAATTATCACGCTCTCCCTACAAAAGACTCTGGTTATAATACAGGACTTGGTAAGTATACTAGTGTGTACTTGAAGACTTGAGCTCATAAATTTGATTCAACTAGTTTACATGTAGTGCGAATGAAAAAACCTTTTTGTAGTGGAAATGAAACCTTCCGTAGTGAATTCGTAGTGTTAATGAATCATAAACTATATCTATTATAGTTTATCGTAAATGTTTGTAGTGATGAAAATCCTTATGTGTATGATTACTAATTTTTCATGAAAGTAAAATAACATGGAATGTAATCAGTATGTATTTCTATCATATTACACACTTTGCTCAACATGTTACAAAGTGTAGATAAATCCATAACCCACTTTTCTAGTTATAACGTTCATGTTCACGTTTTTCGAAAAATTATAGAAAAATCATCGTAAGTCGAAATCTAAATCCGTAAACTTTGAGTTTTTATAAAATGAGGATAATTTGTCCCTAATTTTTATGATGGACTTTAGAAGTCTCTAATCAGTGTGAAAATGTCCATTTTCACTAATTGGTCCGAAATGTATTCTGAAATGACAGGTTGTTTTGTAAAAATTGCCATAAATTGTAGAAAAATCATATGAACATGTGCAAATAGTCCTTAGAAAGGTATAAAAATGAACTATTTTCATATTGAATAGTTTTCAAAAAAATTAGGTTTAAGATGGTCAAAACAGTCCGTGAACAAGACACAACTTTTTCATGGAGAGATGATGTTTAAGTTTAGATTGTGTTTTAGTGTTGTAACTTGTATCCCCCATCCCCCTAAAATTTGAAGAAAACATGAAAATATAGGGGGTATGAACTCACCTTATGTGGTTGCTTGGTGAGTGGTAGGCGGAGGATGTCGAGTTTTCAAGTCACGAGCACTTGAAGAACACTTAGAGGTTTTGATGATCCTATGAACGATAATGTGTGAATATGTGTGCAGGCGATTTGAGATTATTATGGAAATATGTAAGAGTATAAGAGTTAGAGGAAATACTTACTAAAAAGTGAAGAAATAACTCAAGAACACTTCAAGAATGTGGTTGAAAGAAGAGATAAGGTGAGAGCACTTTTATGGAGAAAAAGCGAGTTTTTGGAGTGAAGTGTAGAAATGAGATTGAAATCTCCTCAATGTGGGTTTTATATGAATTTGAATAGAATATAATAATACAAGTGGATTCGCCTTGATATGTCTAATGGATAATGATTTGACCAATGCGAATTGAGGAAATGACATAAAGGTGGCAAGTGGAGATCCATTTTACCCACTTGTATAATATAATATCTATTTACCCTTAGATATTTCTTTATGTAAAAATATGATTTATAATTAATAAATCTTCAAGTTGTGGATAAAATATGAGTTTAGTGGGTCTAAGATGTGAAAAATATGAGTTGGGTGAAAATCCACCGTCAAAAACTCAAAAAACTGATGAAAAATGCGAAACTAAAGAAAATTTGGAACTGAGAGGTGTACTTACGAAGGCTGCTGATGATCCGAAAGTATTGCTGCGAATGCAAAATTCACTACCAGCGAAGGATTCGGTTCGCATGCAAGAGCTTAGAGGTTCATAGCGCAGGTCTCGGTCAACCTCGTAGCGAAGGTCTTTGGTTGCATGCGAAACTCGTCGGTGTAAAAGTTCCTGGCTCGGTCCGAAAGGCTAAGATGCGAATCTTCTCGGTTAGAAGCGAATGTGTCCGATTAGAAACGAAAGTGAGGTTTCACATCGAGAGGTTTCGCATCTGATAGGTTTCGCATCCTGAGAGGGTTTCGCTGCGAGAGAAGGGTTCGCTTCTTGAGAGGGTTCTCATTTTTTAGAGGGTTTCACATCCAAAGTGTTGTTTTTCATAATAACTTCCCGTTTCGAGTGGTTTTTGACCAATTTAAGGGTTGGGACGGTACGGGTGTTTATAAAAAAGTTGAAAGAGAAATTGAGAGAGATTTTGAGAAATATTTGGGGGAGAGAGAGAGAGAGAGAGAGAGATAGAGATAGATTGAGAGATACTATGTGTGTAGCTTTTTCTAGGGTTTTGCGGCATAGTGTTAGGATTATAAACTCCACTACGCCTTGTTATGAGTGTTGTACATCCCCTAAAAATATGTAATGGAGTTTTATCGATTTGTTACGTTACTCACCCTGTTTAGGGTTTAGGTTTTTTGAACATATGGAGCTTCTGAGTGATACTTTGTGTTAAGATAGTAAGTTGTACATTAGAAAACATAGAGTGCGCCCTAATATACAAGCACTAGTTGAGTTGACGGATTTGACTTGTTGACTTAGTCTTAAGGGGGTTCCTATGGCACCCTGTGCAAGACCTTGGAGGGTTTCCAAGGCATCCTTATATGTTTGTATGTATGGTTTATATGGCAGGTAGTTAAGACCATTTAGAGGTTCCCATGGTAGTGGGCTAAGACCATGAGGGGGTTCCTATGGCACCCAGTGTAAGACCATGGAGGGTTCTAGGGCATCCTTATATGTTTGTAAGTATGGTTTATATAGCAGGTAGTTGCGACCATGTGGGGGTTCCCATGACAGTGGGCTAAGACCATGAGGGGGTTCCTCTGCCACCCGGAGTAAGACCATGGAGTGTTTCCATGGCTTCCTTATATGTTTATATGCATGGCTTATGTGATTGATATGACTTATGTGATTAATATGGCTTATATGATTGATATGGATTATGTAAATGATATGAATTATATGATTGATATGGCCTATGTGATTGATATGGTTTATGCGGTTATGTGGATTATGTGGATTATGCGGGGTATGCTCTAGGGATGACAATTCTCGACACGACCCGTGTCACGACACAAAATAAATGGGTTTGGGTTGAGTTTTTCAATCCGCCAACCTTTTTATTAAACAAGTCATATATGGGTTTCTCAAAAAATAAACGGGTTGATCCGCCAACCCGTTTATATTCTTAATATATATATATATATATATATATATATATATATATATATATATATATATATATATTATTTTTAAATATATTTATATATCAAGTATTAATATTTAATAAGTATTACATAATATATATCATTGATTCATAGACCATTTAACTTTTTTGACATTTTGACTCATGGTGGATGGTCTAAGGTCGTAAGTCGTAACTTATAAGGATAAATTTGTAAAATGTTTCTATGAATGTTTTTAATTTTCATTTGGATGCATAAGACTTAAATGTCTAAAATTTCTATATGTTTGCATCAACCATCAATAATTTATTCATGTTTAATTGTCAATTTTATTTATAGAACCTGACCCACAAACCTGCCAACATATGAACCCATATAAATAAATGGGTTAATGGGTCATATATGGGTTTATGTTCCAAACCCGCCAACCCATGACATGTATATTTAAATGGGTCATGTTTGAGTTTGCATATTTTGACCCTCAAACCCGCGACACGTCAACCCGAACACGACACAATTGCCAGGCCTAGTATGCTATGGGGAACTTACTAAGTTTTGTGCTTACAGTTTTGTTTATTGTTTTAGGTATCATCGGTTTGGAAAGGAAGGGCCCAGCTTGATCGCAACGCACACACCCGTGTTTTCCGTAATATTTGATTTTGGGATGAACTCTGATAAATGTTTTTAATTAGCAATGTTTTTGGAAAGCTTGGATTTAAAAGACATATGTGTTTTGACTGTAATGAAAAATGAAAAAAAAAATACCCTTGATTTTTGGATCATTACAGTTCAACGTCCCTGTTAAACACATCGACCCGTTCCCTAACTCTGATACCATTTGTAACATCTCCCTTTGGCACGTCCCACAATATTCTCCGCTTTGGGCTCCCAGCATTAAAACTTCCAAGGGTTCACCCATAGGGACGAGCATAACCGGGTAACCGCCTATTTTAGTTGGAACCGGAACCGCTCCCGGAACCGGCGGTTCTTAGTTTTTGGGTATTGGAACCGGAACCGCCTACACCGGTTCCTAGAAAATTGAAACCGCTCCCAGAACCGCCGGAACCGGTTCCGGTTCCGGGTACCCGGCTTCTTGATAAATTACATCTTTTATTGTATACATTTCATTGAAATAAACTTTTATAAACAATAGGAGACTAGGACTGTAATATAAAACTAAAATAATCATAAAAACTTGATCTCAAAACACCATGCCAACACAATTGGAATTTATCAAGTAATATAACAAAATGAAAATTTAATGACAATTTTCAGCAATAACAAAAGTCAAAACAGCAATAGCAAAACAACAAACAATTTTTATCAAGTTTCAAAACAGCACAAAAACAACAAAAGAACCACAGCAAAACAGCCAAACAGCAACAGCAAAACAGCACCAACAGCAACCAAAAAACAGCAAAACAGCAAGCAAAACAACACCAAATAGCAACAGCAAAATAGCAAACAGCAACAGCAACAGCAACAGCAGGCAGCAAAAACAGCAACATCCCAACATCAAAAACAACAACTACTTATTCCCTCCATGTGTATCTTCCATATTGCGACTGATTTCTGCAGTGGAAATAAACATAAAAATTCAAATTAGAATATTAAATATTATACAAGAAACATAAAATAAAAGAATAAATAAAAGTGTATCTTCCATATTACCTTCCTCATATTTTTCCACATCTTCCAGTAACTGTTCAAGGTCAATACAAACATTTGATGCCCTTAACCAATCTTGAGTAAAAATCAAAGCTTCCACCGTTTTTGGAAGCAAATTACTACGAAAGTCATCAACCACACGTCCGGATGTACTAAAAGTGGACTCACTAGCAACCGTAGAAACCGGAATGGCTAGAATGTCCTTTGCCATTGATGCTAACACCTTGTATGTTGTGCACTTGTCACTCCACCACTTCAAAATATCAAATGTTTCATTATTCATTTTTTCGGGTGGAGCATCAAGATATTCCTCCAATTCAGATTTTTCCATAGCATCTTCAACATCATTTTCAAAAAACTCATCATATATTTTTCTCATTTGCTTATTCTTAACCACACCATCAAAACTTTGACCATCATTATCATTTGTATTGAAAGAACTAGAACCATCATTCTTGCCCCTTGAAGAAACATTAGAATAATGATTATATAGTTGATTCAAAACCTCAAACACTTGAGAATATAGCTCTTCAACCTTTTTGAAGTCTAAAGGATAGATTTTTCTTAGAGAAAACTTCACAAACCTCATCTTATACCTTGGATCAAGTGCAACCGCAACTAACACCATCACATTTGTTTTTCCAAAGTCTCCATAATATTTGTCAAACTTTTTCCTTATTTGATCACCCATAAGAACAATATTGATATCTTCATCTTGTGTCCACTCCAACAAGGAAGCAAGTACACCTAATATCTCATGATAATGCATATTATCCGTAACATACAAAGTTCCCGACATCCTTTTCGTGGCTTCAAAAAACTGCTTCAAACAAAGAGATAAATTTCTAGCACTTTCCCAATCTTTTTGGGATGGAAATCCATCTTTAAGATCTTTCTCAAATGCGGGGTCTTCTTGTCTCATTCTTTTAAAAGCTCTCTCAAACTTAAGTGTCGTTTCCAACATAATGTAAGTGGCGTTCCACCGTGTTGGTACATCAAGAGATACCGATGCTTTACTCGAAATTTTTGATTTTGAAACACAAGTATCAAACAATTTTGATCTTACTGTAGAGCTCCTAACATATCTAACTGCACCCCTAATCCTAACAATGGCATCTTTAATCAAATCGAGACCATCTTTAACAATCAAGTTTAAAATATGGGTGGCACATCTCATATGGAAAAACTCACCTCCTAAGACAAGTTTATCCATTAGATTATCTTTTATATGAGCAACAACTACATCATTAGCACTTGCATTATCTACAGTGATGCAAGATAACTTCTCTTCAATACCCCAATAAAGAATACAAGATTCTACTTCTTTCCCGATTTCTTTTCCTTTATGACTATCAATATTACGAAAATTCAAAATTCTTTTATGTAATTTCCAATTATCATCAATAAAATGAGCAGTTAAACACATATAACTTAAATTTTGCACAGAAGTCCAACAATCAGTAGTAAGAGCAATCCTAGAATTCAAACTTTTCAAGGCATTTCTCAATTGCTCCGTCTCACAAAGAAACACTTTACTAATATCTCTAGCAACCGTGAAACGTGATGGGATACAAAACTGTGGAACAACAACACTACAAAAATATCTGAACCCGTCACGTTCAACGTATGAAAATGGTTGCTCATCAATGACAATCATTTTTGCTAAAGCAAGCCTGATTGTATTTTGGTTAAATTCCCAATTAGAAACGGTAGTCGCATCACTTTGACTTGTTCTAAAAGTGCTAATTTTCTTTTGTTTTTTTATTTGTATTATCAGGATTCTGTAAACATACAGCAGTATGTTTACCCAAAGATGATGTACCATTTTTTGTAGTAACTGTCAAGATTCTGGAACAATGTTTGGATTGCGCCTTTACAATCTTGCCCGTCTTTGGATCTCTAACATCTGTGTAGTTGCGCCAAGCGTTTGATGTCCTTTTGTCCCCAACTACCGACACTTTGTTTTGCTCAACAGCCTCACTTTCACCATCCAAGTCAACATCAATTCGACTACTTTCCATTGTTGAACCTAAAATTTCAGACAACAAACATAAATCAATAACAACCAAAATATACAATAAACTTTTGAGACCACAAAACACAAAAAAAAAAAAAAAAAAATAGTGAATTTCTAAGTATTACATGTCATGTCTATATGAGCTATTAAGCACAATAACTCAATAAATTAAAACAGGGTCTGGCTTGGGTTTAGTTTGAGCTCTTAAACACTCGTTGTTATGCATTTAAGTTGAAAGGATTATTAACTATAAGTTATTTCCTTCCATATACAGGGCACGGGTATCAGTAAATCAAAACACATATACAGGGCACTAAATCAGTAAATCAAAACACATACGTATAAAACTATAAGTTATTTCATTCCATATCCAATGGAAAGTTTATGTTTATTTCACAGAGGCAGGAGTTGAATCAAATTGGACTATATTACCCATCTTGATCTCTGAAAGGTAACAGTTTGACTATTTGAGACTTCGAATCTAACCTTGTAGTTGTAAGCTTACAGCGATGGTCGGCGATTGCATCGGCAATTAGCTTTCTTCGTTCGTCGATTAAACAGACAAAACAACGTGAGCGACTAAGCGGGGGTCTAAGAATCGAATGAGTCCAATGTCTACCTTCGTCTTCTACTAATCTACTCCAGGGAATCAAAGGATTGCGAGACGGGAGATTGGAGTGTCGCTGTGTCGGCACCTTACGAAATACGAAGTTATGATAGCGAGAGGGGAGTGTGACTGTGTGGGTGTTTGCGTTTTTTTGGTGAGAATGAATTCTCAATCACAAATCACAAACCCTAAAAATGATAAGGCAAGAGGAATTTACGCCCCCTTCTTTTTCTAAAATATTAATATTATATTATATATATATATATATATATATATATATATATATATATATATATATATATATATATATATATATATATATTAAAGAGGCGGATACCCGACGGTACCGGTTCCGGGTACCCGGTATTGGAACCGGAACCGGCGGGTATCGGTTTTTAAAAAATGAGAATTGGAACCGGAACCGCTTAAGGCGGTTCTGAGACTTTAGGAACCGGAACCGGAACCGCCTACGGCAGTTCCGGTTCCAGAACCGGCAGTTCTGAGGCGGTTCCGGTTCCGAAAGCAGGTACCCGCTTCCACTGCTCATCCCTAGTTACCCATCCCTAAGTTGCTCTTGTTTGGGCATACTTAACTGCAAAGTTCTTATTGGATCTGATGCCCTCACAGATTTAAAATGTGTTGTGACAGGGAAGGTATACACACCCATTATAAGGAAATGTTTCGTTCTCGTTCTCAGCGTACACAATGTACGCCCAATGTACTACTCTATTGCCTAAAATTACCAAAATGCCACGATGGGGCATTTTGCACTCTTTCTTCTACTCATGGACTAAAATGCAATATTTATTCATACATAGGGTTAAAATTGAAAATATATCAACATAGGGATGTTACAATTCTCCCCCAGTTGAACTAGAATTCATCCTCGAAGTCGGTCGTCGTGAACAAATCAGCATAATGCTCCCGTATCTCTTCCTTCGGCTCCCAGATCCACTCAGAGCCTTTATGATGTTGCCACAGAACATTTATAAAAGGTATCTCCTTGTTGCGCGAGATCTTCATCTTCGTTCCCACTATCGCTACCGGCCTATCAATATAATTTAGGAATTTATCGACCTAAATAAAAATCAAAGGGACCACGACTTCATCATACCACACGCACTTCCGTAACTACAAAACATGGAAAGTGTTGTAAATCTGACTGAGCTTACTCAGCAAATCCAACCAGTAGACTACGTTGCCTACCCTGACGATCATACGGAACGATCCAATATATTGAGGGCCCAATTTTCCCCTCTTCATGAAGCATATCACACCCTTCTAGGGTGAGAACTTCAGTAGTACCATATCACCGACCGGAAATTCCAACTCCGGTCGGCATAACTCTTATGTCAACTTTGAACTATCTGCAGTCTTTGCCTGATTTGCTGAATAAGCTCTATGGTCTAAAGGACTACTTCAATCATTCCCATGAATCTGTGACTAACCTCTCCCCAACACACTAATGTATGACATTTATGACCATACAAGAGCTCAAAAGGCGGGTTACCAATGCTGGAGTGATAATTGTTGTTGTAGGAAAACTTCGCAAGAGGGTAGGTTAGAATTCCAACTCCCACCAAAATCTATGACCTAAGACCGCAACATATCCTCAAATGACCGGAAGGTATGCTCACTTTGATCATCGGTTTGCGGATGATAAGCAGTGTTAAAATATAGCCTCATGGTCAGTTCCTCATGGAAATTCTACCAAAAACGGTAAGTGAACCGAACATCTTGGTCTGATACAATGGAGACCGAAACCCCATGGCGAGCAACAATCTCCCGAACATATACATCAGCTAAATTTTCGGTCGAGGAGCTCTCCCAGATGGCCAAAAAGTGGGCACTCTTGGCCAATCTATCCACGATGACCCATATAACATCAAATTCCTTGGCAGTCTTCGGTAACTTGGAAATAAAATCCATGGTGATCTGTTTCCACTTCCACATGGGAACCTCCAAAAGTTGCAGCTTACCATGTGGCCTCTGATGCTCGACATTGACATCCTATAGGTCAAGCATCTCTCAACATATCCGTCTATCTTCTTCTTCATACACTACCACCAATAACTAAGTCTCAAATCCCGATACATCTTGGTGGCTCCCAAGTGTATCGAAAAGCGATACTTATGAGCCTCATCCAAAACCATCTATTTGATCGCACCAGAAAATAGAACCCAAACCCGATCACACCGGGTCAATAATCCCAGACTATTGATGACAAACCTGTCGAACTCACCCCTGATCCTCTCTTGTTTCCAGTTCTCCTTCCTGAATCCTTCTTCTTGTGCCCCTCTGATCAAATCCAAAAATGGGGAATCAATGGATCCTCATACACATATCTCTAGCTGAATACCCCGCCGACTTGCGGCTAAAAGCATCCGCGACTACATTTGTTTTACTCAAATGGTAAAGGATCTCGTAGTCATAATCCTTGACCACGTCAAGCCACCTGCGCCGCTTCATGTTCAGGTTCGACTGGTCTATAAGATGTTGCAAACTCTTGTGATTCATGTAAATGGTACAACAGACCCCATATAGATAATTCCTCAAAATCCTGAGGACAAACACCATTGTCCCCAACTTCAGGTCATGAGTAGGATATCATGCCTCATGCGGCTTCAGTTGCCGAGAAGCATACACAATCACTCGTCCCCTTTGCATAAGAATCGCCACCAAACAAGTGATGGATGTATCACAAAATACCATGCAATCCTCAAAACCCTCCGAAAGGGTCAATACTGAGGCCTCACATAACCCCTGTCGTAGTGTCTTAAATTTCATTTGTTGTTCAGGGCCCCATCAGAAATCCACTCCCTTGTTTGTCAGACGAGTGGGGAGTACAACAATCTTGGAGAAATACTGGACAAATCTTTGATAATATCTCGCTAAACCCAAGAAATTCATGATCTATGAGGGAGATTTCAGAACCTCCCACTGCATCACGACCTCATCTTGGCCGAATATACCAAAATCTCATTTTGATTAACGAGATGTCCCAAGAATTGGACCTCTCGTAACAAAAACTCACACTTCGAGAACTTGGCATACAATCGTTCTCGCCTCAACACTCCCAAAAGCTCTCGAAGGTGCTCTTCATGGTGCTTTCTGTTCTTTGAATACACCAAGATATCATCAATGAACACAATAACTGATCGATTGAGCATCAGCTTGCATACCCGATTCATCAAATCCATAAATACTACATGCGCATTGGTGAGCCCAAATGGCATCACCACGAACTCGTAATGCCTATAACGAGTCCAAGATGCGGTATTCTCTATGTCCTCCTCTCTCACCCTCACCCGATGATACCCCGATCTCAAGTCGATATTGAGAACCAAGACGCACCTTACAACTGATCAAAGAGGTCGTCAATCCGCAAAATAGGATAACGGTTCTTCACTGTCAACTTGTTCAACTCTAGGAAATCAATGCAGACTCGGTGTGAACCAACCTTATAAGAAAATTCCCCTGTATTGGTGGACAATCGAAGCTGAAAGGATAGACATAGATTAACCTACTACTAAGAACCAGGCAGTCGAGAGACAATCCACAGACCAGAGAGATATTGGTTTAATAGTGATCGATTACTAAGAACTAAAGAGAGATATTGGTTTAATAGAAATAGATTGACCTACTACTACACCAAACATTCTAGATTTTTTTTTTTTTTTTTTTTTTTTTTTTTGGGGGGGGGGGGGGGTTAGGAGTGCTTTTTGAACTCTAAAAGTTTTTATTGATTTATAATGGTTGTAAAATCAGTTTTTTAAAAAGGGTTTGGATTAGCTTTTATGGTAAAAAACTAATAAGATAATAAGTTAAAAAATGTTTTGCTTAAAAGTGCGTTTGGAAGTTATTTTGGTTAAAAAACAAAAAACAATTTCAAAAAGCTAAGTTTTATATGGTTTTAAAAAAATGATTTGTAACGTCCCTAAAAATCATGATATATATATTTTTGTTTTTAGATTAATAAATTCTTAATACATATATTTCCTATAAAACCAGGGTAACTAAGTTTTAGCAAAATATTGACAAATCAGAGTAATTCACAAAGTGCGAAAACATATGGTGTGTGCTCTGCAATCATCCCGAGCCCTTCCATTTGAAAACCGGAGTACCTGAAACATAAACTGAAAACTGTAAACATAAAGCTTAGTGAGTTCCCCAAAATCTCACATAACATAAACCTACAAAATCTTATGCAACATACATATAGTTTTCATGGTCTCCCCCATGGTCTTTAACTGGAATGCCATTGGGCTCCCCCCATGGTCTAATATCCAAATGTTAGGGGCTCCCCTATGGTCTTTACCTGAAATGTCATGGGCTCCCCCATGGTTTTCCATGCAAGTATCACAGAGACACCTAAAATTCCACATATCACGTAATGCGCCGATATTTGTGCCTTCGACCCATGGATATAGTGGGAAGACTCACCTCGATACCTGACCCCACAAATAACTCTTTAACTGTTGATCCGCCAAAATTCTCGAGCTATCAAACAATTAACATCCAATTAACAATTGTGTTCCAAACCGAATCCAATAATCTATATATGGGGTAACAGGAGCATTTTGCCCCTCACCTAGTTTAGTCCAAGACTAAGGCCCAAACTCCTCGTCATAAAGGCCTACCAACCAATAATCATATAAAGCCCATTTATGGCCCAATTTTCAAAATTGGGCCCAAACCCTTACATGGCCTTACCTAAAGGCCCATTAACATTTTCCTAATCCAAAAACTTGATTACAGATGGCCCAACAAAGCCCCAAGCAATCAAATCCTAAAAGCTAGCCTAACCCGAAGCCCAAACACACAAAGCCCATCAGACCGAGTACGCGAGGCGTATAGGCACGTACGCGTAACGTACTTGCTTGGAGGCTTGTACGCTGCGCATATCTGCTTGTACGCCCAACGTACTCACCTTATTAGTCCAAATATGATTTTCACTTAATCCATTAAGACAAAGCTTTCCAAACCATAGATATAACCTCCTTGAGCTGAAATACCACGTAAAGTTGCCAACTTTTACGTTCATACATGACTAAAAGAAGCTCTTAAGCTTAAAAGGGACTTAATAGTTGAATTAGTGCATGCATAACTCTATAATACACATAAAGCTCGAACCTTTATGCTCAAGGATACCAAAACAAACTCATATTTGAAAGAATGAACCCATAAACAACCTAACTTATTCATAATCTCAAAAAGAAGACCAAAATCGTAAAAGCTAACCATGAAGAGATCTAATCATACACAAAACCAAGATACAAACTTAATACCTCAAAAAGCTTCCCCATAAGGTGATGATTCTAGATCCAAAGCTTTCCCACTAAACTAAACATCTTCAAGCATCTCTTCTTGCTCTCCCAAGGGAAAAAATGAGCATCAAAACCTCCCATTAGCTCAAGAACACCTCCAGGAGGCTACAAGGTCGATTTATGGTTTTGGAGTGTGGAGGTTGACTTAGAAATGAAGGAAAGGGGCTAACATATAGCTTTTATAGGGTACAATTGCTAAAATTAGGGTTTCACTCCAACCCTCATACGCTCAGCGTACGAGGTCTCGCACCCTGATCTTAACTCCGAAGGTACGCTAAGCGTGCACTCAATTACACATGGCTTAACTCTCCTCACATAAGTACACCCCGCATATGACCTTGGTACACCGCGCATACTAAGGTATTCTCCTTAAACCCTAATTCCTTCCGAAGGCCATAACTTTCTCGATACAACTCTGATTTCAACCATCATTATATCCATGAAAAGGTATCGAGAAGCTCTATACTATTATTAACTCATACTTGCCATAAGATATCCCGAACGAACATCCACTTTCCATAGAAACCCAAACCTGAAAAATTACCGAAATTCCATTTGACTTCAAAACACAAACCGAATGCCTAAAACATCCAAATTATGTTATCCAACTCCAACGGAGTTCAAAACTCAATTCCTCAACGGTCCGAAGCCTACTAATACCTAATCCCTGATCACCATCCCAAAATAAGAACAATTTGAAATAAGACCTTACATGCTTTTTGAAACTAATAAAATCTATTTTGAAATCGTTTTTTTGAGTTTGGCTTGACATTTTTTTTTTCTTTGTTACTAGCTTTTAAAGAAGGAGAAGCTTGCCAAACACCCATTGGTTTAATCAAAGCATTAGTAAACCCCCAAACCACCAAGTTTTGGAGGGAAAACGTAAACAAGATCTCTCCAGCCTCTCCGGTTTTCAAGTTTTTTGCATCAAATTTATGTGAAAAGCCTGATTATCAGGATTTTAACCGGTTAATATATTTGGGCGTTGGATTTCGTCATCAGCATCTTCGAGTTTTGGAAACTGGAGTTATAGAAGTGAAATTAATCGAAGAAAATGGGGACGACACGAAGAAGAGGAGGCAATGGAGGGATGGAAGAGAATACAATGGCAATTCTCGATACTTCTTGTTTCAGTAAATCTACTCAACATATAGCCGATGACAGTACGTAACGTTTTTCTGTTTACCTAATCTTAATCATTCAAAATATATTGATTTCTTGAGCGTTTTTTCAATTCCGTACATGTTATTTTGTTTCTAGGGTTATCTTTTCTTGAAGCGGTTCGTTCTGGTTTCCTTGTTCCTGAAAATGCTCCTGCACCCACAAAGTAAACTCGTTTTTCTTTATCTTTCAGTTCGTAGAATTTTTGCCCACCAAGTGTTTGATAATTTGACTCATCACACTAGAGAAAATTAGTTCGTATTTGATTTCGTTGGTCAGATGGATTCTTACCTCGATAACTAAAATGAGTTTTCGTACCTTTTCCAAACCATTTTTTAGGGTCTTCTTTCGTAAACTGTATCTAATCCTGATATTATGCTGTATTGTTTAACTACTGATAACATCACAGCAAAATTTACAAGGAAATCTTCCAGATACTGAAAGTTGAGAATTCGCTGTATTTGATAATGTCAAGCTATCAACTCTTACTCGAGTTAGATAAGGTATTCAGTTGTCTGCTTATTTTCAGACTTATAATCTTTCTTATTTGCTGATTTTTCTTTTGATAATTCATTAATGTTTCCTACTCCTACATCAATCACAGCGCTTCCCTCAAGTTTATCTTTCAACTGCCAAAAAATCAAAATCATCTTCACCTTCTTCCCTCCCATGTAATGAATTAGTTGTGGTGGAAGAGGTATCAGATTTCTCATTTATTTATTATCTTTAAATTATAATTCACCAACCCTATATCACTATAAATCATTTAAAATTTTTCTTTCAAGTCAGGCATGGTCTCCATTTGCATTTGGCACAGAGTTCTCTCCTAATGAGAAAGAAGATCATGGCAAAACTAGTGGATCACTTGATGCCACTGTGAGTTAAATTTGTTCCTTTTCGTTTATATATTTTTTCAGTTCTTTGTATATTACCATTGTTGATCATATCTTCTTTATATGGTGTCAGGCATTTCATGATCTTATAAAAGATCTTGCTGAAGTGGCAGATGAAGAAAATACTGAAGTACTAGACATAAAGGTACCATAAATTTGTGTAAAAAATCTATCCATTACATTATCTAAGCTTTCTACAACTATTTTTTATTATAAGACAAGAAGGGCATCCATGTCTTTTGCATCCATTGACATAATTTCATTACAGCCCTTGAGGAATATGCTACTCTTCCAATACCTTGTCAGTTTTCTTGAAGGAGATTTCGTAATCCGTAATTTGGCATTTACAGGTGAACATCATCTTAATTGCTTTAATTTTTAAAGAATGTGTTTTTGTAAATAAAATTCTTTTTCTTGATGCAGAAAACTCAGATTGGATCACTTTGAGGGAGTCATTGCTCAATATGATTTTGGTGTGTGCTGAATGTTAATCTCTCTCTCTCTCTCTTCAGTTTTATTTAGTTTCAACACTTATTTTTGACTTTTATGTAATGATATTATTTGAATAAACTTTTCAGGTATCAAGGAAGATAACATACAAAACACTAATTAAAGATTGTTTATCAGCCATGTGTCAATTGTCTCAATTTTCTATGGATTCTAGCAATGTCTTAACACCTTCAGACACTGAATCACCAGAAGCAACTGAAAAATCCCATACAGCTCTTGCCATTGCTTTACCTCAAGTAATCAAACATACATGTGTTTCTTTTCAGAAGTTATTGTTAATGGTAAGTTAATTAATAACATATTTAAAAATATTTATATACTATTAGTGACATTATGAAGTTAAAATAGATCATTGAGCTGGATTCATCTAAGAAGGCAGCTGATATGGAGGGTTGGACTACTAGAGCTGATGGTGTAAGGTATATTTTTTTTTAATATACTTTTCACTTTAATAAATTTATGTTTTAACCAAATTATAAAGTGTCATATTTTTATATATATTTTGATGCAGAACCCCTGCCATGGAGATTATCATGGATGAACTTACATATGATAAAAATATATTGTTACCCTTCTTTCAGGTATATATTAAAATTCTAAAGCTCTATTTCTTTTAAGTTATTTAACATTTTCATATTTATTGGTTAATTTTGTATTAGGCGTTGGATAAACCTAAGCTAAAGCTGGATATGATTGTTCAGTATTTCCAAAAGTACATTCCCAAGGTAATTTTAGCATATTCCAGTTATGTGTTTAAAGCTGAAGTTCAAACACATTATTTGATTATTAATTATTTAAAAAAAAAAAAAAAAAAAAAAAAAAAAAAAAAAAAAAAACTTAATGTTGTAATTTGCAGACATCTGTTCGCACTAGAAGGTCTAATGACTCTACAAATAACTCAACATTTGGTGGAGTTTTGAAGTGTTTTTTAAATGAGAACAATACAAAAAGTATTATAAAGAAGATTAACACAGAAGTAGCTCAATTGCTTTTAGCACATGCTTTTCAGGTGAGTTTTGTTGCATTCATGATATCAATTAAAGAAAATTAATATGAAGTTTTTTGTTTTGTTTAGGCATTCATATCATTACCATGTCAAGATTCAACTGAATCTAAGGAAGATAACTCTATTCCAGAAATTTGCAAAAATATGATCTCAGCCTTCAATTGTCTTAAACAGACAGATGAGTAAGCTTCTTTCAATTTCTTATTTTGTGGTTTTTATCATTAAATATTAAAAAATTTGTACTATTGATTTTTCAGGCACATGGTGATTCCACCCTTTGGGAAAGAGGCACTTTTCACTGCTGCAGTTATGCTCTCAGGAGTTTGATCTCAATTTTATTAATGGTCAATATTTTATTTTGTGGATTTCTTCATGTGATTTTGGAGAACTTAGAAGTGTATTATATATGTTTATATTATGCTAGATAAATGACATTAGTGATTTTGTTTTATTTATTGTGTTTTGCAATCTCATTTGCATGTTTATTGGTTTTGATATTTATTAATATTGTAAACTGTAACAATGATGATGGTTAAGGGAAGCTTTAAATCTTCAAGTTCTTACTTTTAAGTTTAGGAGTCAAAAGGATTTGAGTATAACAAGAAGACGATATCTTTTTGGTTTTGTTGAAGAGTATAATTTAAATTTAACTAACTATATATATTGTATTATTTCATTTGTTTGACAGAGATGGTGGATTGTGAAATAGGGAGTCTACATTTTTACAAAATAATTGTAAATACAAAAAGAAAAAATAAAGTAAAGCTTTTGGAAAGTTGTCTACCGATTATTTTTACATTTAGTTATTAGTAAATTATAGTTTTGGTCTATGTGGTTTACATCTATTTGTAGTTTTAGTCCAATTTTTAATGTTTGACTTTGTCTTTATGGTTTTTAAAAATTGCATGCGTGGTCTTGAGACCGTTACGAAATGATGAAATTGCTATTTTATTTGTTATTTTCTTATTTTCTTTAATTCTATTTTAGTTATTAAATGAAAAAACAACCATTACACAACCGATCACCACCACTATCACCTCACGACCACTACCCACTGTTGCTAGAAAACTAACCACTAAATACCACCACAACCCATTACCGCTAGAAAACCAACCATCAATACCAACAACACCATCTCCCAACCACTACTAACCATCGCCGCTAGAAAACCAACCATTAATACAAACAACACCATATCATTCCACCACCACCACCAGCACCCATACACCTTCGAAAATCATCCACCAAACACCATCACACATACCAACACCATTAATACCATCACCACCACTACACCAACACCACAGCTTGTGTCCACCACCACCACCACATACATATATAAGATTAAAAAACATATTCAACTCCCTAATATAAAAATCAAAACAAAAGTCATTGTTCAAAATCAAGATCTTATACATGAACTACTGTAACATCTGGAATTTCAGGTATTATATTTATTCGTTTTAATTTCTAGTTTTGTGGAAGAACTCGGCGAGTTGATGCGTAGACTCACCGAGTAGGGGCGCGAATCATTATCCGGGTGGACGGCTGGACTCGGCGAGTCGCCCCAATGACTCGGCGCGTCCACGCTGTTTAATGAAACCCTAATTCCTCGGGTTTGGGGCCTATTTAAAGGGCCTTATGGCCGTCATTTGCGGTTACCAGACCCCAGAGAGGAACCCTAAGTGAGCTAGAGCGTTTGTGAGAGGAAAGAAGCTATTTCTTGATCTTTGTTGGTGTTTTTGCAAATAGAAGAGGCCCAAGACAAGAGGAGGTTGAAGAGGGTGCTAATCTAGTGATTCCAGAGCTCAGAGACTTCATTTTGAGGTATTCATTCGAACCCTCCTTCAGTTTATGATGTAATTCTTAGAGTTAGGGCTTTTTAGCCCCATTAGAGGATGGTTATATGGAGTAATTGGTCCCTTCTCGTGTTGGTGTTGTAGATCTTGATCCAAAGAGGTCCAAAGACCCTTTTCCCTTGAGCTTTATGGGTATTAATGGAGGTTATGAACTTAGGATGTCATTTTAGAGGCCATATCTTCAAATAAGGCCTTTAAGCCTTTGCATGTGCACCAAGATGTTAGATTTACATGATTATAATGCTTTGGGAAGCTGGATCTATGGTTTAGAGGAGCGGATCTGACCTCAAGAGGTCAGTTCAGCTTGAGCATGGCATGAACTCGTCGAGTCCCTTAACCGACTTGACGAGTAGGACGAGGGTTTTCCCGATAATCACACAGTTGGTGACTCGCTGAGTTGGGGAAGCGACTCGGTGAGTTAGAGGGAATCTAGAGGGCAAAGTGCACAATGGTACTCGCCGAGTCAGGAGTCGGACTCGACGAGTTAGGTCGAGACATTTCACAGATTTTGATCAATGCTGATTTGCAGAGTTGAGGTTGACTCAGTAAGTCGAATGAGGACAAGGAGAGTGAAGAGCACGTGTGGACTTGCCTAGTCACAGTTGCACACTCGGCGGGTTTGGTCAAGGTTGACTGTTGACTTCGTTGACTTTTAGGGATTAGTCAATGTTTGGACTTTAGAGTCATCGGAAGGGTAGGATAGCATTTTACCCTTCCTAGAGGATGTATTGAGAGGAAGAGATTAGCCTAGCCTGAGAGTTGTATTAATTAGAATATTTATTCATGTGATTAGGCAGGGGCTAGACCAGAGTTACCGAGTCAGAGATTTACTGAGATATCTGAGGTGAGTCTTCTCACTATACTTTACCTTGAGTGGGGAACCAGAGTTATGTGACAGAGTATTTGTATGCTATGTATGTTATGTGTTTGTACTGCATTATTTCTATGTGATTTATGTTGTGCATGTTTACAGAGTTAGAACCGGGAGGTTCCCAGAGTTAGGACCGGAAGGTTCACAAAGTTAGAATCAGAAGATTCACAGAGTTTGGGTGTACGGACCCACAAAGTTATAGCATCGAGTGGCTAATATGTGTTATATGTGGTATTTTGGGAAACTCACTAAGCTTTGTGCTTACAGTGTTCTGTGTTATGTGTTTCAGGTACTAGTGAGGATCGTGGGAAGGCTCCGGCTTGATCAGTACACACACGAAAATTTTATGCTATGAGATCTTGGGATTGATATATGTTATGAATTGAGTTTTAAAACAAAGATGTTTTTATGAATAATAAATGAATTATGCTTTATTAAAATGCGAAAAATTGTTTTGGGAATTTTACGTTGTTACAACTACATTCAAGCATAAATCTAATCCATAAAACCTAATTGAAAACAATAGTGGAGTTGATGTGGAGATCGCATCATTGGAGTTTGCGGATGATGATGGACGGGCGGGAGCAATGAAAAAAGTTGTCGGGTGTATATGGATGCTACGTGGCTCCCCAAATGTATGGTAGTGCTTGGGGTGGGTCCCTCTTCCAATGTTCATGCGAGAAGTTACGCTGCAAAATAGATAGACACTAGGTCGGGAAGCATTATCGAGGTGTTGCACCAATATTGCTCTCTGATGCATAAGTTAGATGTATGATACGAGTGTTGCTTAAGTTGTATACAATTTATTTAAAGATTACATTGGAATTTCAAGGGTTTTTTTTTATTATTATTATTTTTTATTTTTTATTTTTGACGGGTTAACCCGTTTATTAAATATGTTGGTTAGGAAAAATAATAAACATATAAACCCGATTTTAACCCATTTAATAAAAAGATTGGATTGAGTTGGAAAATCTCAATCTGTTACTTAAATATGTTGAGTTGGGTTGAGATTTCTTAATCCATTTAATTAAATAGATCAAATTGAAAATAACCTAATCCAACTCATTGACAATTATAACCAGGAGAAATGGTATGTGTAAGTGTTCTAAAAGCCGCGCTTCAAGGTGTGAGGCGTGACTTTGCCATTATGAAAAGCTTCATAATGTTGCTGTTAGGCGTGACGCGTGACAATGTGTGATATGGCGTGCCATGACGCGTTATGGCACGTGTTTTATCGTTTGAGACACGTTTTTTTTTTTTTGCTATTTGTTTTGTCTTTTCTAGTCCGAGATACAAATATTGTGTTTTTTGTTAACTTTTTGTTATTAGTTATTGATATAACACTTCTAAATAGTAGTTATATTTAATATAAATTTATATTTATATAACAATATAATTATAAAATATTACAAAATTGCCGCCTTACATTACGCTTTGAAAAACGTTGTGGCTTGCCATGACTAGTTAAGCTTGAGGTTTGACCTTACCGCTACGTTACGTCTCACGCCATTTAGAAACTTGATATTTATATTACCCAAACTTTTGTGTTCCGAGTGATTATTTTAATTAACTCAATATGAACTTAGACTTGACAACGATAGTAGGCGGAGTAAAGAGACGGGTTAGATGACTTTATATGCATATCAATAATGCTCCGGTGAGTAAAAGGAGCTTAGTGGCAGTGGCTAGTTCGAGATCTTTGAGGTGATGGATAGTTGTCCAGATTTAGATTTAAAGTTTTTATTTGTTGAAAGAAAATTACAATAAAAAGAAATGTCATGTATAAAATAGGTGGGTCGATGAGAATAAGATTAGTTAGGTGTGCAGTGTTGTGGAGATAACTTATATTTTGAAATTACAAATAAAAAACAATAAATAGATTAAACAAGACTAATAAGGAAATATACTTTTAAAACTAAACCAAAAACAAAACTAAACCACTAGGCGATTCAAGCTTAAAAAAAAAAAAAATAGGGACCATGTAAAATAATAATAATAATAAAAAAGTCGAAGCATATGTTTAATATTTAATTATTTTATTTGTTTACTTGTTTAAACATTTTATAAATTACGATTTTAATCGACGATTTATGTAAAAGAAATTACGTTTTTAAGGATTTATGGAAAAGAAATGTAAATTAAGACAGTGCAACGGTAAGAAAAGAAAAAAAGGAAACTACGTAATTTCGACGCTACTCCCCACGAAGCGTATATATACATTCCCCTTTCCTCGAAATTCATCATCCCTTCCGCCTTTTCTCTCATTCTTTTCGACGACGATTATTTCCCGCCTTCTTTCTCATCCTTTTTTCAGACGACGATTATCTCCGGTAAGTTTCTTGTTCCTGTTTCTGTTCTCTATTCATCTTCTTCTTTCGACGCATTGAAATTTTGTTTTAGAGAAAGGCCTCTATATTATATATTATCTGTCGACTGTGGTATTATTCTTGATCATTTATCTCACACACTTCTATTGCACATTACCGAGAACTGAAATATCATAACGATCAATGGTTCAAGGTAACATCGATGCATCACTATTACTTGTGTTAAAGCGAATAAATTAAGAAGGAAAATGTTTTGGTGATTTTTTGCGTTAGGGTTTTACCGATTTGTGGATATTTTTCTGCACCAGTTATGTCGGTTCAGGGGATCTATTTCTTGGTATTTTGCTGCACCAACTAGGGTTTTAATGTTCATTATGTCTCAGATTTCTCTCTATGTTTATCGAAAATTGTATTGTCTCTGCCTAAAAGATATATCTTCTACATGAAACCTGTAAACTAATGAAGATTTACAAATATGTGAGCAACATATCCTTGATTTGTTTTGATCCCTGTAGTGTATTTTTTCAGGTTGTTTAATGTTAATAATGCAAATAACTTGTCTTATCTATTTCTTAGCTCCTAATTCCAATTTTTTTAGAGATTATTATGGTATTAATGTATTCTATAATGAAGCTGCTTGTCTTAAACTCGTGCAGGGGATGATGGGGGAATTCCAGTCCCTTTGTATACTACACTTGGAGGAGCTAGACATTTTACAGTTAGCTTAACTAAATGAAGGGAACTCCAAAAAGCATAGAAAGAAGAGGAACAAAACTTGGATAACTTTGCTTGTATGAGGTAACATCACCTAATCTTATTTCCTTCATGATTATGCATCATCAATGTCATGCAAGTTTTATCATATGAAGATATAGTGTTATTGTTTTCTAAGATGGACATCTTGAATGTTAGTTAACATCAAACTTTTTTTTTTTTTTTTCTTTTTTTCTTTTTTTCTTTCTAATCTTTGCATTTTGCATTAAAAAAACTTCCAATTAAAACATTCTATTTTCAGTTGTCTTATTATTATTGCATTTTAAAAATTCATCCCCTTTATAGCATTCTGTTACAACATTGAAAATCAAACTTTTTTTTCCCCATCTATGTATTTTACTTTGAAAAATATTATAATTTTAGCATTCTGCTTTTAGTTTTTAATTACTAACACCTTCCATTTTTAGCATTGTACTTTCATTTTTTTGTTACAACATTGAAACAAGAATTCTTTTTTATTATCTATGCATTTTACTTTGAAAATTATTCTAGTTTTAGTATTAGCACCTTGCATTTTTTGAAAATCACCCCTTCTTAGCATTCTACTTTACCTTTTCTTTCTGTTACAACATTGAAACATCAAACTATTTTTTCTCATCTATGCATTTTTCAATAAAAAATCTTCCAATTGTAGCATTCTAGTTTCAGTTTTCTGTTTTTAGCAATTTGCATGTTTAAAAATCATCACATTTTCACATTGTACTTTTACTTTTCTTTCTTGTACAACATTGAAGCATCAGTATTTTTCTCATCTATGCATTTCACTTTGAAAAATATTCCAATTTTAGCATTCTACTTTCAGTTTTCATATTATCTACACCTTGCATTTTTAAAAATTATCCTATTCTAAGTATTCTAGTTTCTTTTTTTTTGTTTGTTTTTTTTTTCTGTTGCAACAGGTGAAACATCAAACCTTTTTTTCTTATCTATACATTTTACTTTGAAAGAAATTCCAATTATAGCATTTAGTTTTTAACTTTCTTATTTTTTGGGCATTCCATTTTCAAAAATAATCTCATTTTTACATTATACTTTCACTTTTTATTTCTATTACGATGTCTAAACATCAAACTTTTTTTTTTCATATATATGCATTTTACTTTGAAAAATATTCCATTTTTAGCATTCTTCTTTAAGTTTTCATATTAGTACCTTGCATTTTCAAAAAACATCCCATTTTTTGCATTATACTTTCATTTTTATTTCTGTTACAACATTGAAACAGCAAACCCCCTTTTTTTTATTTTATTATTTTTTATTTTTTTTCTGATCTATGGATTTTACTTTGAAAAAAGTTCAAGTTTTAGCATTCTACTTTCACTTTTCATATTATCAGCACCATGCATTTTAAAAAACAAGTCCTTTTTAAACATTGTATTTTCAATTTTATTTTTGTTACAAATTGAAAAAACAAAACTTTTTTCTATTTTATTCATTTTACATTGAAAAACATTCCAGTTTTTACATTCTACTTTCACTTTTCAGATTATTAGCACCTTTGCATTCTCATAAATCATCCCATTTTTAGCAGTCTACTTTCATTTTTCTCTCTTTAACAACATGAAAACATCAAACTTTTTCTTTTCTTATCTATGCATTTTACTTTGCAATATTTTTCAACTATAGCATTCTACTTTAAGTTTTCTAATTTCTTACTTTTAGCACCTTGCATTTTTAAAAAATCATACCATTTTTATCATGAAAACATCAAACTTTTTTTTTCCACATCTATGCATTTCCTTTGAAAAATCTTCCGATTATAGCATTCTACCTTAAGTTTTTTTATTATTTTTTTTAATCATTACATAATATTAAAAACCAACATGGTTATGAACAGTAACAATTAACAATTTAGACTTCTAACACTAACAATTAACAGTTTTACACTTTTGTCCAACATTTTCTATCCTCACCAATTAACGATTTCAAACATACCCTACAGTTAATCCAATATTTCCTCCATCATCTCTTCCATAAGTTTCTCCAAATTCGTCAGACTTCTCTTTTTGATTTCTCATACGCCTTCTCAAACAAGAATCCAAAATTTGAATTAAACTCATGAATTAACTTTACCATTCAAAACCGTTTGCCATCTCACTGATTGACAATTAAATTTTCTTGAAATTAAACTCATGAAGAACTTAGAATTTCAACTTCTATCGGCAAGAAACTGCTATGCTCTATTTTGCCTCCAACCATCTACAATCAATTGAATTTGAAGTCTGGGTATGTTCTCTATTGTTGTATTCAATTTTGATTTTATGTCTAATTTTAAATTTCGAATATGCTATTTTTCTAACTTTCTGACTCGATGAAATTGAAGTTACGGAAGCCTCTCGACAATTTTCCCCCATCATCGCTTTCATACGTTTCTCCAAATTCTTCGGACTCCTCTTCTTCTTCCTTTCTGATTGAGTGGATTTGACATCTCCTACGCTTTCTCGATCAATAAATTAGGATTTTTCAATTTTGGGTTTGACATCTCCTAAATTATCTCAATCAAGAACTATGAATTTTCAATTTTGTCGCCAAAAAACGGTTGTGATTGTTGCCGCCTCCAATCATCTACACTCAATTGCTATTTGAATTCCGGGTATGTTCGCTGCCATATGAGTTTGATTTTCTATCCAATTTTCGATTTCAACTTTTCTATTTTTCTTACTTTCCAAATCTATAAAATCGACTTTTCCGGTAGAATCTACTGTTAACCTGTTTGTGATGTATATTTTAATCATTATATATCTAATTTTCAGATAATTTAATCTTTTTTATAACCTTTTGGACTTTCATGGGTTTCTGGCTGAAGTTGGGGCATGAGTCTTCTCAATTTTGATGTCCTTGAAATATTTGAAAACAATTTTTTCATTGTTAACTACAATGATTCATAACACTATAAGTATCCAATCCTTTATTTCAGTGTAATAATGAATCATTAGATCATTTCATCCTTTCTCAAAAATTCAGTTTAAAATTATTAATTAATATTTTGATAATGATCATAAGATGATTTTGATCCTTTCTCTAACACTCAATTTTAAAGTTGCCATTCATGTTAAGAAATAAGCTCCATATCAAGATAAGATTTCTTACACCTTCTCATATAGAGTTAACATGTTGATTATAATCGACAAAGAGCAAGAAAACCAAAGGTATGGTAAAATAAATTGAAAAATCATGTTTGTTTTACATGAAATAGGAATGTGCAGCAGAATCATGGACCCTTGATACTTTGGAACCACTTACTCAACATACTCTCCTGTTCCAATCAAACGCCACCTAAATATTTACTTAATGTTAAAGTCACATGTAGCCATCATAACACCAACTGCTTTTCTAAGCAGTTAAACGCATCCATCAAAAGAATTCAGGATTTCAATTTCACCAGACGTTTGTTTGTGCTCTATAGCCGTTCTCTGAACAGTAAACTTCAACAAATTCAGAATTTCACCAAGATACTTTGTAAATTTTCACAACCTTACTTTCCCAATCCAAAAACCCACTGCCATCACTTCTCAAATTCTTGGACTCCTTTCTTTCTTCGTTTCTGACTCTCTTGGTTTGAGTTTCCCGACGACTTCTCAACCAAGAATTTAGGAATTCGAATTCTGTCGCCTACAACCGCCTGCGTTGTATAGCCGCCACCAACCGCCTGTCTCAGTTGCTCTTCGGAGTTTCTGTATGTTGTATGTTGATTCAATTTGATTATGGTCTTCTGTTCAACTGCTCTTCTAAATACATTTTTTCCAATTTTAATGACTTTCCTCCACCACATAAACACTACAGTCACATACATATACGCTAATACACATATACACCCACAATTACTTATAAAAAATATTACTTCCATTTGTTTTTTCTTATAGCATCCTACTTCTATTTTCTCAATTTAACCATCATATTTTCAACTTTTTTCTTAGAGTAAACTTCTGTCATATATAATTTTTTTTTTGTCTCAAACCCAAAAAATATTTATTTTTTCTACAAAAGGTTTTCATGTCAATGTTCCATTCCAACTTTTGCAAGTCTACATAACAGTTTAACTTTTTTCCTGTTAGATGTTTTAAAATGATTCAAAATGCTCCAATAAACGTGTCAAGATGAAAAATTAATTTGTAGTTTGATTAGACCAAAATTTGCAAGTTGCTTGTATAGTTTTTGCTGTCAAAATGGTAACTGTTTGTTATTAAAAGGATCCTTTTTGTCATTGTTTTGTTTTGAAAATGTCTTTTTTGTTGTAAAAATGATAATTTTTAGTGTTGAGCATTAATTTTCTGTTGAACAAAAAATTCGTGTTGAATGGTTTAATCATATAATTAATATTTAGCAAATAATAGAAGTGTTTGTATGTGTGATTACTATTTTAACAGATGGGGTTAATGATATATAAATTATATACTCCTTGTAGGGCATTTAGTTGAATTTATAGCAATGTATGTTGATTAATGACTAATCTGTTACACGATTCTGATATGTGTGTTACAAGATTATGATATCCAAGTCTAAATCTGTTCGATGTCTCTTCTATATAACAGTATTTATGATGAATCCAGTGCTTAGTTGTAAAATTCTAAAAACATCTACTTTTTCATACTAAAAAATATCCATATATTTTTCATGTTATGAATTTTGTAGAGTTAAATCACAGGACGATGGGTTGGTTTTGCACATATTTTCATGTTAGAGACGACAGTCAGCCTCTGTTCTCTCAACCAATCGCTTCAAATCCCAAGGTAAGATCTATAGGTGAAGGTATAGAAGTTGTGCAAATTTTGGAGGTGGGTTGTTTCTGAAGAGTTGAAAGCCGAGGTAGACTTAAAATAGGAATGACCATTTTTCCCTTTGGCTTTTCCATTTATTTATTTTTAGAGCTTGCTTTCACTTCAAAATTTAGAAAAATAGCAGGTGACATAACTGTTAGTTTCAACTGATTGTATTTGGCTTGAAGCTAACTTTATCAGCTACACTATTGAAATGGTACTCTTTCTTCTATTTGAGAAAAGGAGCATATATCAAGTATGGTTTTTATTGTTTATTTTTTACCTTCAATCTACTACAATGCAGATTTGATGTAATTTTGGTAGCCATCTCCACAAAGGTACTAAGGTCCTAATGTTGATATAAAAAAAGAATTGCAAATTCCAATTACATATATGTCTTGCTGTAACTTTTTGATTTTGCTTTGTGATTCCCAAGTATTGGTTTATTTAAAAGAACATTAGTTTTTATTTATTGGTTTGAAGGTATAATGTTTAATTTGGGTTAGTCTTTTTTTTAACTCACTGATAGAACTAAAAGCAAGGTTAAATGGAGTACTTTGAAAAAAGTCTGATGCTTTTAACTCTAGAGAGTTGGAAGAGAAGGTTAGATCTTAAAATTCTGTTTAATACATATTAAAAGAGTAAGACTTGTGAATACTTCTAAGTGTTGACCCGTGTGGTTTCTGGTATACCTCTTGGTGTCCGGGGATATTTACTAAGTCTCAATCTAACACAACGTTTAATTTTTTTTCTCAACAAAAGTAGGTAATTTTCTCAACAAATTTGGCTAAATTGTAAAATGCCTGACTTGTATGTAGGTTCATTTCTAGCGAAGGTTTCATATCAACAAACCACACCTACATAGCCTTAGCACCACCCGGGGAAGTGAGATCATTGCAAAACAAGGCATTTTTTTTGGATTTATTCAGGTTAGAACAAAAGATTACTATTGACAACTTCTTTTTGAAATTTGTATGGGAGAGATGGAACCTTCCATTTATCGATAAGAATTACATCCAATTTTGTTTGTACCCTTATTGCATATACTCTATAACACATTTTATACAACTTATTTCTAACCCTTTGTGTGTGTGTATTGTTGTCGATTTTTTATCTCGAGTGGGTACCAACAATCCAATTCAACACAACACAAAAAAAGGAAAAAAATCATCCCATGTAAAGCATGGGATCACCTACTAGGTTATTTTTTATTTACAATTAGCAACTTGCATTTTTAAAAATCATACCATTTTTAGCATTCAACTTTCACTTACTTTCTTTTACAATATGAAAACATTAAACTTTTTTTTTTTCTCATCTATGCATTTTACTTTGAAAAATATTAATTATAGCATCCCACTTTAAATTTTTACTATTGGCACCTTGCATTTTAAAAAATCATCCCACTTTTAGCATTTTACTTTCACTTTTCCTTTTCTTACAACATGAAAACATCAAGCTTTTAATTCATCTATGTATTTATTTTTGAAAAATCTTCCAATTATGACATTCTAGTTTTTTTACAATTAGCAACTTACATTTTCAAAAATCATACTATTTTTAGCTTTCAATTTTCACTTTTACTTTGTTTTTATTTTACATCATGAAAACAGCAAACTTTTTTTTTTTTTTTTATCTAAGCATTACTTCTAAAAATCTTACTTCCAGTTTCGTTACAATTAGCACTTTGCATTTTCAAAAATCATACCATTTTTAGCATTCAATTTTCACTTTTCTTTCTTTTACAACATGAAAACTTGTAAAAAAAAATTAACATCTATGCATTTACGTTTAAAAATCTTCCAAGTATAGTATTCTAGTTTCAGTTTTCTGACAATTAACACCTTGCTTTTCAAAGATATACCATTTTTATCATTCAACTTTCACTTTTTACAACATTAAAACATCAAAGATTTATGCATTTACTTTTAAGAATTTAGCTTTAGCAATTTGCATTTTCAAAAATCATCTCTAACATGTCACAACTGCATTTTTCATATAATCTAATAAAAGCATGCAGTCACAAGGAAAAAAGATGCGATCTGATTAACCACCTCTAATTGCAGAGAAGCTAGAAAAGCTTTTCTTGCTCTTTCTGAAGATGCAAAAGCACCTCCCACTCAAGTTGAAGCTGAGGATGACTTGGCATCTGCTGCAGAACTCTCTACTGATGGTGTTAGTCAGCTCCACAAAAGTACTCCAGTGCATATATATATATATATATATATATATATATATATATATATATATATATCCTTGTTTTCATCATTTTCCATGCATCACATGAATTGTAAAAGTGGTGACTAGTGTCTCCTCATACTTTTTGTTTTTTTTCCAGGTTTATGTGCTAAATCCAAAGCAGGATATGCATGGTCTAGGCTACGATCCATTCAAAGGTGCTCCAGAATTCAGGGGTATTTATGTAATTTCCAGAGACTCACCAACTTAATTGATATTCTACAACTAATTCACTCGCCATTTTTCTGCTTCAGAAAACAAAAGGTCGCAATTTACCTGGGAATAAGGAATCAGGCCACCAAAGAAAGATGGCCTCTTCTCTTTCAAAAGTATGTTTCCATGTTCACTCTTTCTCATTTGCATAATTTATGTATTCAACTTCGTAATTCTTGTTTGTTTTACATCATGAAAGCATCAAACTTTTTTTTCCCTCATCAATGAATTTACTTTGAAAAATAGTCTAATTATAAATTTTTTACAATTAGCACCTTTCATTTAAAAAAATCATCCAATTTTTTGCATTCTACTTTCACTTTTCCTTTTTCTCTACATGGAAACATCAAACTTTTTTTTTCTCATCTATGCATTTACTTTGAAAAATCTTGTAGTGTTTTTACAATTAGCAACTTGCATTTTCAAAAATCATACCAGTTTAGCATTCAACTTTCACTTTACTTTCCTTTACAACATTAAAACATCAAACTTTTTTTTTCTCATGCATGCATTTTAATTTGAAAAATCTTCCAATTATAACATTCTACTTTTAGTTTTCTTATTTTTAGCTCATTACATTTAAAAAATCCTCCCATTTTGAGTATCACTGTTCTGTTTTATTCTTTTACGACATGAAATTTGCATTTTCCTTTCAATCTTTTACCACTGAAGACATCATACTTTAAAAATTACATTTCTCTTTCAATTTCTTCATCTTAAGAAAATATATTTTGAAAATTGCATCTTATTTTCATTTTTTTTTCTTCTAAGGCATGATATTTTGAAAATTGAATTTAATAATCTTTTTTCTATTAAGTCATCTTACTTTGAAATCATGTTTCTCTTTCAATTTCTTAATATTAAGAAAACATATTTTGAAAATTACTTCTTATTTTCATTTTTTTTTTTCTTTTAATGCATGATCTCTTGAAAATTGCATAAAATAAACTTTTTTCTATTAAGAAATCATATTTTGAATATTGCATTACTCTTTCAATTTCTTCATATTAAGAAAATATATTTTGAAATTTGCTTCTTATTTTCATTTTTTTTCTTTTAAGGAATGATATTTTGAAAATTGCATAAAATAAACTTTTTTCTATTAAAACATCATATTTTGAAAATTTCATTTTTTTTTAAAAATTTCTTCATATTAAGAAAACATATTTTGAAAACTACATCTTATTTTATTTTATTTTTTCCTTTTTTTTTTACTTTTAAGACATGGTATTTTGAAAATTGCATTAAATAAACTTTTTTCTGTTAAGACATCATACTTTAAAAATTACATTTCTCTTTCAATTTCTTCATCTTAAGAAATATATTTTGAAAATCGCATCTTATTTTCATTTTTTTTCTTCTAAGGCATGATATTTTGAAAATTGAATTTAATAATCTTTTTTCTATTAAGTCATCTTACTTTGAAATCATATTTCTCTTTCAATTTCTTTATATTAAGAAAACACATTTTGAAAATTACTTCTTATTTTCATTTTTTTTTCTTTCAAGGCATGATATTTTGAAAATTGCATAAAATAAACTTTTTTCTATTAAGAAATCATATTTTGAATATCGCATTACTCTTTCAATTTCTTCATATTAAGAAAATATATTTTGAAAATTGTATAAAATAAACTTTTTTCTATTAAAACATCATATTTTGAAAATTTCATTTTTTTTAAAAATTTCTTCATATTAAGAGAACATATTTTGAAAACTACATCTTATTTATTTATTTTTTTTTCATTTCTTTTTCTTTTAAGATATGGTATTTTGAAAATTGCTTAAATAAACTTTTTTCTATTAAGACATCATATTTTGAAAATTGCATTTCTCTTTCAATTTCTTCATATTAAGAAAACATATTTTAAAAACTACATCTTATTTTAATTTTTTTTTTCTTTTAAGACATGATATTTTGAAAATTGAATAAAATAAACTTTTTTCTATTAAGACATCATATTTTGAAAATTGCATCTTATTTTAATTATTTTCATTTTTTTTTTCTTTGAAGGCATGATATTTTGAAAATTACATTAAATAAACTTTTTTCTATTAAAATATCATACTTTAAAAGTTGCATTTCTCTTTCAATTTTTTCATATTAAGAAAACATATTTTGAAAATTGCCTTCTATTTATATTTTTTTCATTTTTTTCTTTTAAGGCATGATATTTTGAAAAATTACATTAAATAAACTTTTTTCTATTAAGACATCACACATTGAAAATTTTATTTCTCTTTCAATTTCTTCATATTAACAAAACATAGTTTGAAAATTGCATCTTATTTTCACTTTTTTCGATTTTTTCTGATAAGGCATGATAGTTTGAAAATTGCATAAAATAAACTTTTTTCTATCAAGACAACACATTTTGAAATTTGCATTTCTCTTTCAATTTCTTCATATTAAGAAAATTTCTTCATATTTTGAAAATTGCATAAAGTAAACATTTTTCTATTAAGAGATCATATTTTGAAAATTGCACCTCTCTTTCAATTTCTTCATATTAAGAAAACATATTTTGAAAATTGCATCTTATTTTCATCTTTTTCATTCTTTTTCTTTGAAGGCATGATATTTTGAAAATTGCATTTTCAAAATTTTCAATTTTTTTACCTATTAAGAAGTATTACATTAGAAAATTGCATTAACTTTTGAATCTTTTTCCTATTAAATTATTATACTTGGAAAATTACATTTTTCTATAATATGAAAATTGCATCTCTCTTTCAATTTCTTCATATTAAGAAAACATATTTTGAAAATTGCATCTTATTTTCATCTTTTTCATTCTTTTTCTTTTAAGGCATGATATTTTGAAAATTGCATTTTGAAAATTTTCAATTTTTTTTACCTATTAAGAAATATTACATTAGAAAATTGCATTAACATTTGAATCTTTTTCCTATTGGAAAATTACATTTTTCTATTAATATTTTCATATTAAGTCATTTAAAAATTGCATCTAATTTTTAAAATTTTAAATTTGTTTTACCTATTAGGACATTATTAGTTACAAGTTTGCATTAAACTTTCAAACTTTTTCACATTAAGACAACATGTTTTGAAAATTGCATTAAACTTTCAAGCTTTTTCACATTTAGTCATTATGTTTCAAAAATTACATTTTTATTTCAAATTTTCATATTAAGTCATCATACTTTGGAAATTGCTTCTTATTTCAAAATTTTCCTTTCTCTAACCGATTAAGACATTTTGTACTTTAAAATTACATTAAATTTTCAAAATTTTTCCTATTAAGTCATTATACTTGGTGAATTGCATTTTTCTTTAATTTTTTTCATATTAAGTCATCATATTTTGAAAATTGCATTTTTCTTTCTATTTTTTCATATTAAGTCATCATACTTCAAAAATTGCATCTTATTTTTAAAATTTTCCTTTTTCTTACCTATTAAGAAATTTTACATTTCAAAATTGCATCTTATTTTCAAAATTTTCAATTTGTTATTTCTATTAAGACATTATACATTATAAATTTGCATTAAACTTTCAAACCTTTTCACATTAAGTTATTGAATTTTTTCATACTAAGTCATCATACTTTAAAATATGCATTTTTTTTCAAAGTTTTCAATTAGTTATTTCTATTAAGATGTTATATATTATAAATTTGCATTAAACTTTCAAACTTTTTCACATTAAGACATCATGTTATGAAAATTGCATTTTTCTTCCAATTTTTTTCATATTAAGTCATCATATTTTGAAAAGTGCATTTTTCTTTCTATTTTTTCATATTAAGTCATTGTACTTCAAAAATTTTCTATTTTTCCATATTAAGTCATCATACTTCAAAAATTGCATCTTATTTTCAAATTTTTCCTTTTTCTTACCTATTAAGACATTCTACTTTTCAAAATTACATTAGTTTTTCTTTAAATTCTTTCATATTAAGTCATTATACTTTAAAAAGTGCATCTTATTTTCAATTTGTTAATTCTATTAAGACATCATACATTACAAATTTTGCATTAAACTTTCAAACTTTTTCACATTAAGTCATTGTGTTTTGAAAATTGCATTTTTATTCCAATTTTTTCAAATTAAGTCATCATTCTTTGAAAATTACTTGTTATTTTCAAAAATTTCCTTTCTCTTACCGATTAAGACATTCTATACTTCAAAATTATATTAAGCTTTCAAAATTTTTCCTATTAAGTTATTATACTTGGAAAATTGTATTTTTCTTTCAATTATTTTGATGTTAAGTCGGCATTCATTAAAAATTGCATAATATTTTCAAAATTTTCAATTTTTTTTACCTATTGTAAACATTAACATTTGTCAAAATGTTAAACACTGTAGATAAGAGCACATGAATCTAGAGTGTTTTTCACTTCACTGTGCTTGTATGGTTTTGTTCACTGTTTACTCTCTCTCCCGCTACAATCCTCTCCGACTATCTTAAAACCCTAGCCGGAAACCGCCATTGGTCCGCCTTAAAGCCCTTACCACGTTATATATCATTATTATATAAAAAAACCTTATTTTTTAAAAAGCGCGTACAGCGTGTGAGCAGGCCTCAAGGAAGAGCAATTGCAACGGTTGAAGACAGTCAATCGTTGCTTCAAACAGACGTTTCAAAGAGAAAGGTACATCTTTTCTTTCAGGCTCCCGTTTCCGAATCCCTTGGACACGTTGCTTCTATCCTCACGATAGAACGACACAACTTACAACTGGGTTGATTCAATCCTTGTTATCGTCGTTCCTCGGGTATGTGTAAACATCGCATTTGTACATTTTCCAACGACGCCCATCAAATTAGATCGCAACACCCGTTTGAGAGACGCTCTGGTCTCTCGGGTATGTGTAAACATCGCATTTGTACTCAATTTCTGCTCTATCTCGAGAAATTCAATAGACTCTCATATTACCATCTACGGTTTTAATTCTTTTGTTTGCTCTGAGTTTCCGATCCCCCTCTTCTCTCTTTCTCTCTTCTTTAGTCTCGCCATGTCTTCCTTTCAGAAATTGATTTACCATTTACTGTTTACAGTGAAAGTAGCTCTCCCTGGAAAATCTTGGATTAATATTACATCAGTAACAAAATCAACGGGTTTTCGGGTAACGGAGGACCAACCGCTATCTTTATGTACAATGATTATTTAGTTCGTTTTTTGTATAAGGTTTTTGGGCTTTGACGGTTTTTTCATGTTTTTTTTTAGAACAATTCCCACTATGTGTCAAATCATTTAAAAGGATCTGCTAACATCTTCATACTGTAAGATACACTCATATCTTGATTTTTTTTTTTAATCAACCAATAGTTTATTCCAACTTGATTTGATTGTAATCAATGATTAATTTTCATTATTGTTTGTTATAGAATCATTATTGTTTATTCCAACTAATTTTCATTCCAGCTGCAATAGTGTTTAAAGCAAAAAAAGTTTATATTGCCATTGTCAAATAAAAATGAAGGAAACAGCTTTGAAAAGCTCTGAAAGTTCATTTCATGAGAAAGAGAAAGATCTTCATCATAAAATAAAATAGTTGGAAACAATATTGGAAATCTTGATCAAAGCATTGCCATTTCACAGGTAAATGATCTTTGTCATTTAAAACAATAAAGATCCGGTTTTTTTAAATATTAATATATTATATTGAAACACAGGCTTGAAGTGCTGAGGAAGAATTGTTGGAAATACAAGAAAGCTATTCAGAAATACGTCTGAAATTTGCAGAAGTTGAAGGTGAAAGGCAAAAACCTATAATGACTTTAAGAAAGATAATCAAATGGTGTGATGTGTAAATCAGTAATAATATAATATTGTCTATGGTTTCTTTTATTCTTTTTATATTTCCATTTGTGTTTACTTTGAAGATATTAATTACATTTACATATCCTTCTTATGGATAATATTTAATATACTAAAGAAATCCCATGATTTTATATGCACGATGAGATGGAGGCTGAACTTGAAGAATTAGAAGGAGCTGAGCAGGAAGAACAGGTTCTACAGCCTACCAGCATCGCACCTGCAGCTCCACTCCATGTACCTGCAGATAGGCAATCAACACGTTGGTGCATTGCAGGCTGAAATGCCACTTTAAAGGTCCATTTCTTTTTCCTTTTTGTTTTCTTTTTTGTAATAAAAAATTATAATTCGTTTGTCTCAGAACTACTTACCATTGCTAGAAGATTCCATGTCCCCCTCCCTGAAAATCCTCCATGGTGGAAAGCTTTTGATGCTGATAAATCAGGTATAGATGAAGTTTGTAGAGCTTTAGCTCAGTTATACACTCTACCAAAAGCACAATATATACGTGTATGCATTCACTGTGTCTAATCGCTCTTGGAATTTATAATTTTATAATATTATTAATTATTAATCTACTACAATTACTTGTGTTTATACTATACTTTTTGTGAATTATTTAGAAAAACTATAAAAAAAATAATCTATTTTGATTTATTATACAATTCTTCTAATATATTCTTTTCATTTCATCGATCTTTTTAAGAATTAAATTAAAAAGTCAATATCAACATAATTACATGTTTGGTTATGTACATACTCAAGAACATATGATTTAAAAGGAATCACAAGGGTCTAATTTTTTATAATATTTTAATAAACAAAAGAAAGAGATAAGATGGATTTGGTGTCATGTATTTTGACAACATTTTACACGTTATTATTTGTTCGTTTTTTAATTTATGAAAGTGGGGGTGGGGATGAAACTTTAATAACTTTTGTTGTGTATTGTACGTGCCTCATGCGCGTAATGCTTGTACTTTTTTTTTCTAGGTTTTGTTTTGATTTATGGTTTTTGTGGTGTAGGAATCACAGATGATTGATGATGCTAATATAAACAATGTGCCTGTGGTGTCGGTTTTGGTGTCTCCGGCACGTGTGATTCCGGAGTTGAAGGGTGGAATTGGAAAAGGTGAAAGATTCAACAAAGAGTGATGATGTTGATGAGAAAGTTGAGAATCAGAGTGCTGTTTCAATTCCGGTTGAGGGGGAATCTGTTTCCAAAAGCAAATAAAGGGAAAGGGAGAGATATAAAAGAGGGAGGGATTCAAAAAGGGAAAGGAAAAGGGATGATAGAGAAAAAGTCAAAGATAGGAGTCATCGGTCAAAGGATAGAGGAGGAAAGGATTCAGGTTTGGTTTGCTTATTCCATTCCATTCAATTCATTCCAATCAAGTAAGTTTTATCTATTTTTTTTTTAATTACACTCTTTTTCAACACACAGGACATGGTGAAAAACCAAAACATCATTCTTCACGAGGTACATGACTGAAAAAAATTCACTTAAACATTATTTTTAATATTATGTGTGAAATTTACAATTATGCCCTTTTGTTGGTTCAGATCGGGACTACCATGGCTTGACATATTCCTCAAGGGAGAAAGACCGACATAGACATCATTCGTATGGTTAATATTTGCTAAAAAGTTGTCCATGTTCATATCTCTTATATCGTATTTGTGAGGTTTTCTGACATTTTTACCCTTAATAGTTTATTTTAAACATCTTTCATTTTTTTTTGACATGTAGGGATGTTGTATTTTCCTATCTCAGAAGTTTCATTCTGTTTTTATAAAAGTTAGTTATATATACAATTATCTTCATAGCTTAAAATATTGTGATAGTGAATTATATAGGGAATCATAGTCAACGATCATGAATAGGATTGTCACTAATTTAGCTTAGTATAAGCTATGAACAGATGAGAAGCTGAATGGAACATGAGTATTTTTAAATAAGTACTGATTATTGACACCTGGTGAGCAAAAAAGCTTCTCTCACAGGTAAGGTCATTTTGATCTTTTCTTCTTTAAAAGCAATGACTTATAATATGATTATTTCTTTGGATGATTTTATTAATAGCATTTGGAATCTGTATTTAAAGCAAACAAACTGGGAATTATTTCTCTGATAAATAAAGGTTTTAAAGACACGGAAGCTGAGTTGCATCGCCTTGGAAGACCGATTGCAGTTGATGATGGAGTAAAAATCATTTTTTTTAAATGCTGAATTATTTTAAATTGATTGGCAGAGTTCTACCACGAAATTTATTATGCAGTAATTGATGAAATTACCAGCCTTAACAATAAGGTGATGCTTATTCATGTTACATGTGGTTTGTCTATTTTATTTTATTTTGATAAGTAGTTAACCCTTTTAACAAGACATGAAATCATTAAATCATTGAATTTACATAAGAGTCAGGTAAACAGGTTACATATTTTTTTGTATAAAACAAAATTTCAAGTTACTTCTGGGTAACGAGATTGTGACTTTGGAGGAAAAAAAATGCAAACCCACCCGTTTATGAGGCATATTTGTTTTAATCTCGACAACTAGATGATTTAATTATATTATAATAATATTTTCACAGGAAGTTGTTGAAGGAATTATAATTCCAGAGACATGTTGAATGACTATTGGACAACACGAGTTCTTTCGGATGGTGAACTTCTAGAACATGTTGAATGATTATTTTCGCTCCGATTTGTATTGCAGAGGGCTATTATATAGCTTCAAAAATCGTTTTTGATCATTTGCAACAAATATCACACAAGTTTAAGAATGAGTTCAGTGCTACAAATATAGAACCCCTGGTTCAAACTTGCATGACTATCTTATCCTCAGGATGTAAGCTTCATTATTTTTTCTTCCAGTTCTATAAAAGACTAATTACATGGTTTTTATACATGCTATATCCGATTCAACTCTATCTCTTAGTGTCAATCATTGCAAGAGAAGCTTTGCTACGATTGTTGTGAAGGCAGCAATGGCAGTTACCAATTTAGAGGAAGAATGTTAACATCAGACCCCATTAAAGTCGAGGGAAAAGTAGGTGTGGAGGCATGGTTCTGTGTGTTTGCTAGGGTGTTCAACTGTCACCAGGTTCTAGGAGTACTACAAAGTATGAACAGTCCGCTTGATGAGGAAAGAAAGTCTGTGGAGTGTGGAGTCACTTCATAGCATTCACGCTATAAATGCTCAAGTTAATTGTGAAAGATTTTGGCGATGACTTCTGATCAACTTACTTTATTACCAAATGTTGACTGTTGTAGTGATGAGAAATGGCTAACATACAAGGTACATGGCAAAAATAACAATATACTTTAGGTTTTAGCTTTTACGACTAGAGGATTAAATTGTCATTGTTAATAATATGAAGTGTGTGGGTTAAGACGGTCTCATGGCTATACTTTTGTCGATTTTAATTATTGTTCCTTAAATTTAACCTTTTTTTCTTTTGCAATTACTTTATGAGGCGTCCAGGTGACTTTAAGGTCTTGAAAGCAAATGCAATTGTTAGGAGATGCTGGCTTTTGCTTACCCCAGATCTTAGATGCTTCATGATGCTTTTACATTGTGAGTTGCAGCAAAAATCAATGGACTTTACTGTTCTTACCAATATATACAATGTACTTTCATTTTTATTAGTAAAAGCAAATACATTTCATTTCCTCACTCATAATAGCAATGTACTTTGATTTTTTTTTAACAGTATACACAGGTGCAAAGTAGGAAGCGATCGTTTTGGATGGAGTGGAATAAGGAAGTGGTAATTCTCTCTAATTACTTTTTTTCTTTGGTATTAAATGCTTATTCTTATTTTGGTATTAAATTATTGTACTCATTTAAAGGCTTTGTTTTTGTAATAGGCTCGATTTTTAGTGAAGGAGAATATTTCTAATAAATTTAAATGACAAAATAACAGTAACTTTTAATTTATAACGTTTTTAACACTATCAAGCTTGAATTTTATCACTTTTTAGTCCTATGAATGTTTTGTGTTAATTTTTTCTTCTTTAAACATAAAAAGTCTGAGCAAACTCTTGTTTGTTATATTCCCAAGTTCTTATGAAATAAAAGATGGAGTTAATATTAAAAATCAAATTCCTAAAATCAATTTTTAATTGGTTATAGCCTTGCTTAAAGGAATTGAACATTGAACTAGTTTTGGAAACGGAAGCCTCTGAACTCACTCACAACATACCTTACTTTTTCTGGTTAGATAAGATTATTTGGTGTATTTGTTGATGTTTTCTTTGAATCTTGATAAGGTTGTAGGAAAAGTCCTCCCTGTATCGAACATGAAGTTGATCATAATGGCATTCCGTATTGATGTCATGACTGTTTGATTAGAAAAGTTTCCATCAAGTAAGCAAGCAACTTTATTTGATTGTAATTTATCTTTATGTTTCTGGGGTGTGTTATTAGGGAGGAGGAATCAAAAGGAAAGATGAAGGGTATTTTAAATCTACCATTTTCTTTTATATGAAATATAGTTTCTAGGCATTTGATTGGCTGAACAGGAATGAAACCTGAATGTGAGGTTGAAAGGAAATGTCTGGTGTCGTTTTAGAGGGTGAAACTGCTAACTGCAACAAAGTTGTTTCTGATCCTTCCTATTTCAAATAACTCTCCACTTTGCAATATTTGATTTAAATTTATTTTGACAGATGGGAAAGGTTGCGATCAGCCAAGTAGAGCATTCACGCTCCCTTTAAAAAAATGTGTGCATTTAATAAAAACACGTTTAATGACAAAGGAAGTATGTATGTTATATGAACAGTAAATATATTTACTGAAAATACATATAGACAATTCTATCAACCTTTTTTATGAAAGAGTAGTAGTGTGAACATATAAACAATGACATACACAACCATTCATGCACACTATAGAGTCACGTCACACTTAAACACATAGATAAAGTCACATATACAAACAACCACAAATATATAAATAGTTGTAGCATTGTAATTTGACACCTGCTAACTATAGCAAGAAATAGCAATTAACTTACATTGATTTGGTAATATAATTATTGTAAAAACTATACCTATGTTTAAATACATGGTGCATGTGCTTGTATATGGGTGTATTTGTAGCAATATACTTCCATAAGATTTGCAAAATTTCATGAAAATGAACATTAATTGTTTTTTTCTCTTTATAACAATGTACTTTAAACAAAAAGGTAGACTTAAACTCCCACCGCAACGCGCGGGCTTAAAACCTCATTAAGAAATAATACATTGCAAAGTTGTATTAACTTTTCTAACTTTTTCCTATTTAGTTATTATACTTGGAAAATTAATCTTCAAAACTTTCAATTTGTTTTACCTGTTAAGACGTTATACATTACAAATTTGAATTAAACTTTCAAAAATTTTCACATTAAGACATCAATTTATGAAAATTGCATTTTTCTTCCAATTTTTTCATATTAAGTCATCATATTTTGAAAATTGCTTTTTTTATTTCTGTTTTTTCATAATAAGTCATCATACTTTAAAAATTGCATCTCATTTTTAAAATTTTCCTTTTCTTACCTATTAGGACATTCTACATTTCAAAATTACATTAAATTTTCAAAAATTTTCCTATTAAGTCATTATACTTGGAAAATTGCATTTTTAAAATTTTTTTTTTCACATTAAGTCATCATATACTTTAAAATTGCATTTTATTTTCAAAGTTTTCAATTTCTTATTTCTATTATGACATTATACATTATAAATTTGTATTAAACTTTCAAACTTTTTCACATTAAGTCATTATGTTTTGAAAATTACATTTTTATTTCAATTTTTTAATATTAAGTCATCATACTTTGAAAATTGTTTTGTTATTTCAAAATTTCCTTTTTATAGATTAAGATATTTTGTATTTCAAAAGTACATTAAACTTTCAAAAAATTTCCTATTAAGTTATTATTCTTGGAACATTGCACTTTTCTTTCAATTTTTTGATATTAAGTCACCATTCATTAAAAATTGCATCATATTTTCAAAATTTTCAATTTTTTTACCTATTAAGAAATAATACATTACAAAATTGCATTAACTTTTTCTAACTTATTCCTATTTAGTTATTATACTTGCAAATTATGTTTTTTAATTTTTTCATATTAAGTCATTTGAAAATTGCTTATAATTTTCAAAAATTTCAATTTGTTTTACCTATTGAAACATTATACATTACAAATTTAAGTTAAACTTTCAAACTTTTTCACACTAAGACATCATGTTATGAAAATTGCATTTTTCTTCCAATTTTTTCATATTAGGTCATCATATTTTGAAACTGCATTTTTTCTTTCTATTTTTTCATATTGAGTCATCATACTTAATTTTTTTTTTCTCATATTAAGTAATCATACTTCAAAAGTTGCATCTTATTTTCAAAATTTTCCTTTTTCTTACCTATTAAGACATTTTACATTTTAAAATTGCATCTTTATCTTTTTTTGTTTGTATTTTATCGTATTGGCTTAAACCTAACAGGAAAAGTCAACATGAAACCTTAGGTGAGTAGAGAGGAAATTTTAGATGGCCATAGACCACCTTATTGTTCTTCCACCACGATTGGAAAATAATTTAAAAAATAATAGAAAAATAATAAAAAAAATAATTTGTAGAATCTTTTTGCAAGAAAGAGTGGCCAAAAATAACATACAAACTCATTCACCTAATTCACAATGTTACAAGAGTAATGTATTACAATTCATCATAAGTTCATAAGTATAAAGCTTCTTTAATATTAGTATTAATGAAATTGCAAATGCTCCATTAATACATATGACTCCTACTCCTGCTTGGATCTAGCCACTTCCATCAAGATTTCCATTAGAAGCAAGGTGAGCCTGGTATTGCTACAAAAACAAAAGTAGGAGGTAATTTAATTTCTCAAAAACAAAACCCAACACACAAACATTTATAAATTATAATAATATTCAACATATTAACTACTTATAAAGTTCAAGTTACTTACAGCATGATACGCATATGGTGATTTCCCTTGACGTTCAAAATGCTTGGCCATTACAGACCATTCAATCGGGCCCCATTCTTCCTCTTCGAAGCAATTCCCAAGTGCAGATTTATACAACTAACCACAAACAAAATCACAAATCCAATAAACAAACAATTAAACCATTTTCATGTATAATAATATACAATTTACCTTAGTAGTATCAGTCAAAAGCTCACTCCCTGCAGGATAAGATGCATAAAACTGATCACCTCTTGAGAATCCAGCTCTTGTCCTGAAATAAAAAGGGAAAGACAAATTATAAAACCCAATCAGGGAACGACGAAGTTGTCTCAGTTTATGTTGAGATACGAATAAATAATCAATGAAAAAGAAAAACAATCATATATTTAGATATACGTACGTGTTGGAGTTGTAGGCATAGCTAATGAGCGCCGAGAAAGAAAAGAAAATAGTGTATCCCACCGTTCTCCGGAACTTCTGAATCTTTAGAATTTCATTCCATCCATCGTAATGTCCACTCATCTTCGACGATTGATCATAAAATGGGAACACTTGGAAATTAATTCCTGTAATTTGAAAAAAGTTAGTGAGGCATTTCGTCGAACATTTAGTATGCACAACATGGTTAAAGCTTGTCTCGCCACTAAGTAATTCTACTTTGTAGATTCAGAAATTGGGGAGAAGAAAAACAAGGATGTGAAATCAATTCACCTCCGGTATGCAAAGTACCGGTAGATCGACCCGAAGCGAACTGAAACAGAGGACGAAGGCTTCTGGAATCGCCTGTGGTTCTAATGGGCGGATCCTTGTTGGTAAAAGGTAGGGGTGTGCAAAAAAACCGCAAAACCAAAAACCGAGCCGAACCAGCCGATCCGAAACCGAAAAAAACCGAAACCGGAAAAACCGAAACATAAAAAAACCGAAACCGAAAAAACCGAATATCAACGGGTCGGTTTTGGTTTGGATACTTAGGTATCCGCGGATAACCGAACTGAACCGCTTGATATATATATATATATATATATATATATATATATATATATATATATATATATATATATATATATATATATATATATGTATATATATATGCAAAACTTTTAGCCATATCCCAAACAAAAATCATGAGCGGCTATTCCAATTTTACACTTCTACATTATGTTTTCTTCTATTTTTATTTTTATATTTATTATACCAATTATAATGTATGTTATTTGACCTTCATTATGCTTTTATAATTCTTTGGACTTAGTAATTTTTAGAAAGAAATCGTTGGAATTAAGTTTGTAATTTTAATTGTATTTGAATTTTTATATTTAGCGGGTACCCGTGAACCGAAACGTGGTTACCCGCCATTATACGGTTCGGTTTTTTTGCTAATTCGGTTCGGTTTCGGTTAGTGCACATGAAGTACCCGCCCCGTGATGACGGTTCACAATTTTATTACTATCCGAACCGAACCGTCCCGTTAACACCCCTAGTAAAAGGATCCTGGTAATTATGTTTTAGTCCTTTGGAATTTGGACTTTGTCCACTCTGTCCCGCAAACTTCTTTTTTAACCGAGTTTATTGAAACATGCTTCTCACGTCCATTCGGGGCACCAAGACTTACGTGTTGTTTGTTTTTCCGAAACGAAAATGTTTGAAGTTGCAGACCACCTCTGCAATCCTCTGTTGCAAAAAAGGAGGACCAAACGACTGCAAGATATAATAATAAGTTTATTTGTTTTTTTAACATCTGCAGACTGATACAATAAGTTAAAGTAAAGTGTGCAGAAGTTTGAAACAAAGGGTCCAATGTTGCGCCACACAGCTCACGCACAACAGTTTTTAAGTCAAAAGTTTTCTGAAAAACAAACAGTTGTGAATGGTCAAGTGCTCTGCGGCGCAACAATAAGTGATCAGAAGTGATTAAAAAAAAACAAACAACACCTTAAAGTCTCTTAGCCCTATCCTCTTCCGCAACTTTGGCGTTTGCTTCTTCTAAAACCCTAAACCAATGACAGTAAAAAAATGAAATCACTAGAAAAGTCTTAATATTTTAGAAAAAATTTAATAAAGTCTTAAATTTTAGTTTTTGAACAGAAAAGTACTGATTTTTGAACTCTTTCAATAGAAAAGTCCTAGAAACCAGTAAATTTATCCAATTTAGCGTTTTTTAACCTGTTTACCTAGTCATTAGACCAAATTGTTACATTTTCCAAAATAATGAGACTTTTATGTAGATCTTGTCAAAATTTGTATATAATGTATAAACGTAATTTTTACATATTTATACATATTTTTATGTATTTATATATTTTTCTAAGTTTTTATATTTATATGTTTACATATTTTTATGTATTTTGAATATATAAACGTACTTTTTTACGAATTTATATGTATTTTTAATCATTTACATACTTTTTTTTATGTATTTTTATATGTTATTTTTTATGTATTACATATTTATATGTATTTTTACATATTTATGTACTTTTTAAGTTTTTTATATAGATGTTTATGAATTTTAAATGTATCAACATATTTTTTTACGTATTTATATGAATTTTTAAGTATGTTATATATTTTTATGTGTTTTTTTATGTATTACATATGTATTTTTTATTTATTTAATGCATTTTTTAAAGTTTTCTATATATATTTATGTATTTTTATATATTTTAAATGCATAAACGTATTTTTTTTCGTATTTGTAAGTATTTTTAAGTATTTTGCATATGTTGTGTACTTTTTTGTATTTATACAAATACCATTTCATTAATTCACACATCTTCTTCAAGTATATGTAGATAGTATTCCTATATACCCACATATTTTAAGCTTTCAAGATAAACGAATTAGAAGACTCACTTCGGATGGCGAACAGGTCCTATAAATGCTGCTGCTACTTCATGAGAGAAAAGAAAGTAAAACAAAATTTTCTTTTGTGTTCCCGAGTTGGAGAGAAGTGGAAGGAACATGAATCATTTTGTTCTTTCTTTCCAAGTCCTCCCAAATCGGAAGGAAAGCTAGAAGGGAAAGTGATCCTCCAATTTCCCTCCACTTCCCTCCTTTAATGAAACTCGGAAACACCAATTGCTTTTATTTTCTTCTCATTTCCACCTATTTCCTTTCTTTTCTCTCGTTAAGTTGAACCTGAGAACGGGGTGTAAGCCGAAGTATGGTTCTAAAAAGCGCGCCATGGCGCAAGGCGTGATGTAGCCGTTACGAAAACATCTCAGGCGGGTTTGTTAAGCGTGACGCCCAAATAACGTGTCAAGGCATGCCTTATCGCGTTATGATGCAGGTTTTTTCGATTTTTTTTGTTTTTTTTGTCAGGCCTAAAATAATTGAGTTTTTGTTAACTTTTTTATATTAAATATTAATATAACATTTCTAAAAACTTCATATATTTGATACAATTCAATAATCATATGATTTATCTCTTTTAATGTATATAAAATAGTCACACCTTGAAAAACGTCATGACTTGCCAAGGCTTGACATAAGTTAACTTTTACCTCGCCGCCAAGTCACGCCTTGCGTTTTTTAGAACCTTGAGCCTAACCCACAAATAACTCTATTAGGATATAAGACAAACCTTCCCATTATTAGGTCTAAATATGGTCCACCAATCCGGTCCATAATTAAACCAAGCCCAATGGGCCCACCGAGGCCCAATTCCAAATGGGTTCACAAAAAGTCCTCTAATGGTCCAACTATGACCCAATTTTCTAATGGTGGCAGGCAGGCGACAACCACCATTTCCAATGGTCGTGGTGGTGGTTCGTGCCCAAAGAGTGCATAACGATCTCACACATAAAATACACAGGCACACAACCACCTCCCACGGTGGCTGGTGGCGGCAAAAGGACGACAGAAGGCAGAAATGGGTGGCAGAACGGTAGCAACCACCACCATGAGGTGGTGGCGGTGGGTCTTTTGCCAACAACACACGCATGATATGCACTCAACTCGCAATAACAATGCAAACACATAAATAATCATGAGAACTAAACTCCCAACCACCGATTTGGGAGGCAGTGGTTGTCGGAATGGCTGAGACGAAGGTTTCCAGGGCCATCGGAGGTTCTGATAATGATTCTATCGTCAGACCCACAAGAAAGAACGAGAAGAAGAGCAAGGTAGGGTTGCGGTGGACTTACTGGTGTTTCTGGCGGCGCATAACCCCCACACGATGAACAGATGCGCTGATCTCGACGGTTCTTCGGCGATCAACTGGTGTTTCGACGTCGCTTCTAACGTCCGACAATCGTGGCAACGTTCCGGTGGCGAGTCAGTGGTGGCAACGAACTCGGTGATGCAGCGGCGGTAAGGAAGCTCCCTCAGGGTGGCAGCTGTGAAATGGAGTCCCAGATTTAGTGGGTGTTTGGGATAGCTTTTAAAAAAAGATTATTAGTTTTTTAGCTTTTTAAAAAGCTAATAAGCTAAAAAAGTGTTTGTGTATTTAAAAAAGCGCTTTTTAAAATAGCTTTTTGAATAGGAAATAGTAAAGCTTTCAAAAAGCTAGAAAATTCTAGCTTTTTAGCTTTTTAACTATTTTACTCCTGAAAAGACAGCTTTTCACATCCAAACACTTTTTAAACCCCATCTTTTCCTAGAAGCAATAAGCTAATAAGCACTTTTCTTGAAAATCACTTTTGGCATAAAAAAGCTAACCCAAACATACCCTTAGGGTTAGACGACGGGAGGGGGTCACCGGGTATAACCCTTGCCTTTCTTCAACATTTGGACATTTTACAATACTAGCCCCTCCTCACCAAATATTCTTCAACTTCAACCCAATATTTACCCTTTAGCCCTTGATCCTATAATTCCATTTCATTTTAGATCAAAAACTTACCAAACAGCCCCTTAGCCTCCACAATATTTACAAACCACTCCGGAACTCACTATGTTAGCCCCTAACTTCCAAAATTGAAACAATTAATTCCTCGGGACCAACACCTTGCTAAATATTATTTATCTTAAGGCTATTATTCATTAAGTAATCTTTATCTACATATTTATTTAATTAAGTGGGATGTTACACCTTGTCGAACTGTCAATTTTTACCTAGAGTCGTTGCTCTCTCACCACCATCCTCATCTTCTTTGCCTTCTCATGACACACCCGCCTTCATTAGTGTTGTAGGAAAACTTTGCTTCAATCACCATCGGTCAACCATTATCGGCCTCCTCATCCAATATCTTCCTCTTCTTCTCCTCCCACTACATCTCAACCAACCCAACCATTTTTAGAAGTTACTAGGTTTGGTCTACACTCTACAAAAATCCTTTTTCTCCTTGATCCCCTCATTCACCCCAACGTCGTAACAAATTCATCCAAAGTCAACGACTCCACCTTCTTGGGAATTTTTTTTAATAAAGTCCTATTTTTTGTTTAACAAAACATTCATGATTTTTATACTTTTTGAATGGAAAAGCCTAAAAACCGGCTAATTTATTCACTTTAGTCATTTTTAACCTGATCAGCAGGTCATCGGACCAAATTATCAAATTTTCCAAAATAATGAGACTTTTCTGTAGATTTCGTCAAAATTTGTGTATAATGTATAAACATAATTTTTACGTATTTATGCATATTTTTACGTATTTATGTACTTTTTTTAAAAGGTTTTTGTATGTGTATGCTTATATATTTTTATGTATTGTAAATGTATAAACATATTTTTTTATGTGTTTATATGTATCTAAGTATTTTTTTTAACCATTTTACATATTTTTTAATGTATTTTTATGTGTTATTTTTTTTTATGTAAGGGTGAACATGGTGCGGTTTAGTCCGGTTTTTGCATTCTTAAAACCGTTGGGTGCGATTTTGCAATGGTTCGTTTTTTTGGTTTTTAAATGCGGTTTCGGTTTTAAACCGTGTTTAGAATTTGGTGCAGTTTTTTATGTTTTTTGGTGCGGTTTTTTAAAACTGTAAGAACTGAAAACCACATGTAAGCTTATATTGTGATGTTTTTTTAAACCATTCATTTTCAGCTCAAAACAAAAATACATAAACAAAAATTGTAAGTCGCTTAAAATACAACATGTGATTACTCTCATAAACTAATCAATAGTTGAAGGTCCGTTGATTTTGACTTAATTTGTTACAAGCTTATTACATGTAATCGATTAGTACGTTTGACCAACAATAGAGCATTTCTTTTGCATCCAATATAGTCTTACACAAACACAAAATCAACATATAATAAATGTATTATCGTTTATAAGTATTTTAAATAGCATGTATAAAATATACATTGATTGATTTATTATTATACACGCTTGCGGTGCGGTTCGGTTTTGGTGGACCGGTTTTTTGGATAGAAACCACACCGCAACGTTGACGTTCGGTTTTTGCAAAAATTACATCCGCACCATTGGTTTCGGTTGGTTGCGGTTTTTCTTTAATCGGTTCTGTTTTTGCTCGCCCCTAATTTTATGTATTATGTATTTATATGTATTTTTACGTATTTTTACGTATTTATGTATTTAATAAGTTTTTTTATATAGATTTTTATGTATTTTAAATATATAACCGTATTTTTTTTATGTATATATATGTATGTATTTTTAAGTATTTTACATATTTTTTAGTATATTTATGTGTTTTTTTTTATGTATTACGCATTTATATGTATTTTCACGTAGTTATGTACTTTTAAGGTTTTCTATATAGATGTTTATGTATTTTTATGTATTTTAAATGTATAGACGTATTTTTTACATATTTGCATGTACCTTTAAGTATTTTACATATGTTGTGTATTTTTATGTGCTCTTTATGTATTACGTATTTATATATGTATTTGTACGTAATCATATGTATTTGTACATACTTAGGTATTATTTTAGTTTTTTTATGTAGATGTTTATGTATTTTTATGTATTCAAAATGTGTAATCGTATTTTTTTTATGCATTTATGTATTTTTTTTTTTTTTTAATTTCAAGTCGTCTTCACTATTTCATCTAATTCACAAAGCTTCTGCGAGTATGTCCGGATGGCTTTCCAACATACTCACATATTTTAAGATTTTTCCATTCGATGCCTAATTTCAAGGTAAGCTAAATAGAAATGTTTAAAATATGTGGGTATGTACGAAAACCATCTAGACATACTTGAAGAAGCTGTATAAATTGGATGAAATGTTAAATACAACTTGAAGTAAAAAAATACATAAATACGTAAAAAATATGTTTATAAATTTAAAATACATAAAAAAATGTAAGCAAATACATATAAAAACTTAAGAAATTACATAAATATGTAAAAATAGATATAAATACGTAATACATAAAAAAATAACACATAAAAATACACACACACACACACATATATATATATATATATATATAATATTTAAAAATATGTATAAATACGTAAAAAAATACGTTTATACATTTAAAATAGGAAAATTTTCATTTGTATCCTTAGAAACCTTAACATTACTTTTATATCTTTATAAATTTTAAAATTACATATATATCGTTCTCAAACCATAAAATTCACATTAATATCCAAATTCATAATTCAATTATATTTAAATTAATTTAAAAATAAAAAAGTTATCTAAAAGTTAAAATTTTATATGAACATACTAAATTACCCTTTCTAGATTAAAGATTAAGATTAATATTAACATGAATACATTTCTAACATTTTTTGGAGGTTTGATGATAAGTACATTCTTATATCTGACACGAACAAATGACAAACATCTTCCATTACCGTTATCAATCATGTTTAGAAAAATCAAATTCCATCATTTCCTAAAACAACCAAAAACTCCCAACATATCCCTCTCATCTACATATACCCTACTACAATAACAAGAAATAGATTTGAACTACAACCTACATAACATATACATATTTAATTTTTTGCCTCAACATTCAACGATTGGATGTATTCTTTTAGCTTATAATGTTCATAAGCAAACAAGTGATAATCATCATTGACCTTGCACATATGGATGGGTCCCCTATCCATGAAATCTGCACACAACTCATGCAATTGCTGGAAATAACAACCTTTAGGACATGTATAACAAAACCATGATATGGATTTTCTTTTTTGAGTAAGGATAACCCCTAATGAATTAGAAATTGGCTTATTAGTTTAGGAGTTGCCTAAAAATGACCGACCAGAGTTAAGCATTGTCCATGATAATTTCATGATCAATATTCTTTTATAGAAACACATAGCTTGGGGTTTCCTTAAAAATTCAATGTATAAAGAATGCAAAGAAGAAAGACGGTAAAGTCATTTTTCGTTGGAGTTATAAAGAGGTACATAGAGCTCGAAGGAAAAGTGAAAAGACATTTTTTCCCATAAAAACGAAGGGAACATGAAGTGTGTTAACGAATGAAATTTAACGGGGTTATCTTCACAGATGAAATCACAATGAAAGTAGACCAAAATAACTATATTCATAGTCATCACCGGATCGAAACCCAAAGAAATCAACAAACTATAAGGTCCAAATTACAAGTTTCTTATTTTTACATTTAGTTATTAGTAAATTATAGTTTTGGGCTATGTGGTTTACATCCATTTGTAGTTTTAGTCCAATTTTTAAATGTTTGACATGGTTTATCCGTATGGTTTTTAAAAATATCATGCGTGGTCCCGAGACTGTTTGTTATTATCTGATGAAATGATGAAATTACTATTTTATTTGTTAGTTTCTTATTTTTTTAATCCTATTCTTGTTATTAAATGAAAGAACCACCATTACACAATAGATCACTACCACCATCACCTCACTGCTACTAGAAAACCAACCACTAAATTCCACCACAACCCATTGCTGCCAGAAAACCAACCATCAATTCGAACAACACCATCTCCCAACCACCCCTAACCATTGCCGCTAGAAAACCAAGCATTAATACCAACAACACCATGTCACTCCACCACTACCACCACCCATACGCCTTCGAAAAATCGACCACCATCACACATACCAACAACATTAATACCATCCCTACCGGTACACCAACCCCACTGCTTGTGTCCACCACCACCATCGCATACATATATAAGATTAAAAAACAAATTCAACTCCCTAATATAAAAATCAAAACAAAAGTCATTGTTCAAAATCAAATCTTATACATGAACTACTTTCAAGCATAAATCTAATCCATAAAACCTAATTGAAAACTGTTGGATTAGTGTCTAAGCCCATAACTACATTTGGTATGTACTTGACCTGGTTCAGCATGATCCTTTTGGGCTGCCTTCACCATAACACCTTGACAGGATGATTTATGGAGAGAGAGGATATTATGGTTTATTAATATATTATAAGAATAATATATTAAAGGAGAAATCATATTATTTAATTAATATTAGTCATGAATTAATTAAGAATTAATTTGGTGGCTAAAAGAGATTAATTAAATATAAGGGACTAGACTGCAATTATTGGATAATTGAGTTATTGGGCTGGTAAACCTAAAGGAACAAGGGGTGAACGAAATTATGATGAGAGCCCATCATATTTTCGTCCATAGGCCTTATTCTAGAAGGTTCCATGAGCTACTTGGAGTTTAAGTTGTCCATTAGGGTTTTGACTGAAACCCTAGCAGTTCACAGTATAAATAGACCCCTTGGGATAGGAAAATCGGCCACTTGCTTCCTTGGAACCCTAGAGCCGATTTTAGCCTCCTTCCAACTCTCTCATACTTCATCCTCTTGCTACTTAGTGTTTGTAAGCCATTAAAGGAGTGACACTTGTGACTCTAAGCTCAAGAAAGAAGAAGAATCAAGCTTTTGTGAATAGGTAATCATATAGATCTGATTAGTTACATTAGTTTTGTAATATGTATGCTAGATTTAGGGTTCTTAAGTCTTGGATGAATTGCATGTACAATAGAGAAGCCTAGATCTAAGCTTTAGGGTTTGCATGAGCACATAGAATGATTTTTTTGTGTAAAACCCATCAGTGGTATCAGAGTCATTGTTTGGTTTCTATTGTATTGATGCCTTGAACATTCATCTGCTAAAAATCGAGATTCTGCCCTCTGCCCGACCTGACCCGACTAGTCAGTATCTGGACTCGACGAGTCAGCCCAACTCGATGAGTCCAGGTAGTGAATCGGCGAGTCCGAGAGTCAGAGTGAAAATCGGGATTTCTTGCTGTTTTGCTGAAGGATAATTGCTAAAATCGTTTTTTGATGATAAAATCTGAATTTTATTGTTTCTATGTAATTATCCTTACCAAAACAAAAGATAGTTTCAAATTGTTTGAATAATAAATTCCTTATATAATAAAATTTGATTATTTAAATTATTTGATGAATTATCTTGTGAATAAAAATGGGTTAGGTCGAATATAGATAATCATTAAATTAATTATTTGATTTAACTTATTTGTTATTTGATCCTATGTGTTTTGAAAAGTTCAAAACTTTCCCTCAAGTTTTGAAATTTAAAATTTTGATTAAAAGATTTAATTTTGAATTATTTAAATTTCAAACCCTAGAATTTTACAAGATTAAAATTCAACCTTATACTTTATTTTATATATATATATATATATATATATATATATATATATATATATAAGATAAATGCTAGTCTTACTGTTAATAGACCTCATTCACGAAGCCGATCTATAAGGGGGGTATAAGGTTATTGCCTATAAAATGGCGCTTAATGGGTTTCCACTCTCACCCACCGCTTCCTTGATTGGTGAAGGGTCGTTAGCCGAACGGCTAGGATAGGGAAAAATAATTCCTCATTATAAGTATAATGAATATTACAAAGTAACTAAATGTTTTACAAAATTCCTAATCTTAGTTACATTAGGTAAAATGTGAATTTGATGTTATTCCATGGAATTACACTTTGTACCTTTGCCGAGATGTTAGTGAAGCGTGTGTGGTTAACTGACACACTAATTTGGGATTGGCTTTGGTTCTGAAGGGTGAATTGATGTTTATAATAGATCGATGGAGCGTGTGTGGCTAATCGACACATCGATTAGGTGATTGTAACATTGGGTGCACCATGTACATTCACATGGTTATTCACACCTTGTTTGTGATCCTCGGTATCCCAGTCACAAACTTGAAGGGCATATCGAGATTTAAACATGGCATTGAAAAATTCAATGAATCTCAAAAGGATCTTGGAGTTTTCAAATACATTTAAAACTTAATCTCTTTTTCGTTTTTCATGGTGGAAAATTAGTGAATTGTCATTCACTTACCTTCAAATTATTTGCATTTTAGATTATGACATCCCTTTTCTAATTTGTAAATAATGTTGTTGGATCCTAGCCCTAATTTCTCATTTGGGTGTTTAATTGGGGATTCTTATCTAATTAAACTTTGTCTCTTTCTATTTCAAATGTCGAACTCGAACAACAACGCTTCTGGGTCGTTCTCGCTTATGAACTTGTCTAGGAGGGTGATCTTTGATGGGTCCAATTTGAATGGTTGGATCCGGAACATTCGAATGGTCACTCGCTACGAGGACAAATAATATTTCCTTGATGAGAAGCTCAAGGCGATCAACCCAAACACCACTACTATTGAAGAGACCGCTGCCTTTGAGGCCCACAAGCAACGAAAGTTCATTGCATCATGCTAGCGACAATGATTGCACAATACCAGAAGTCCTATGAGGACATGTATCCTTACGAGATGCATTAAAATTTGATGGAACGGTACCACCAAAGTTCAAGGCAAAGGCAGTATGAGATCATCATTTCGATGATCACTGCTATGATGGGGAGTGGAGAATCCCTAACCTCTCATCTGCAAAAGATGTAGAGGTATTTCGATCGTCTTCTGAAGTTAAATGTTAACTTTGATGAGGATTTGACCATCGACATCATCCTCCACTCCTTGCCTCCCTGCTACAACCAGTTCCGCATGACCTACCACGTGAACAAAGAGGAGGTCACCTTGAGCAAGCTTCAGGGCTTATTGAGGACTGCTGAGAGCAACATCAAGGACAAATATATTGCATCGACTCCTACTACTGGCGCCCCTGTCTTGGCCATTGGGAAAGGAAAGGGTAAGAATAGGAAGGCTCCTTCAAAGGGCCAACCAAAGGGAAAGTCCCAAGATGGTTCCTCTTCTAGCGCGACCAAAGATGGCTATGTAAACCCTCTTCTAACCCTAAAGATGCAGAGTGCTATCACTACCATGAGAAGGGCCACTGGAAACGAAGTTGCCCTAAATATCTGCAAGATATTAAGGATGGGAAAGTGAAACCCACCTTCGCAGGTATGTATTCTATTCAATCTAACGACTCATCCCATGCTACTTCAAGAGTTCTCGATACAGGATGTGGTTTTCACATTTGTTCTGCTTTGTAGAGGCTAAGAGGAAGTAGGGACGTGGAGCATGTAAAGATAAACTTGATCATGGGAAATAGAAGATCGTCGTCTGTCACCAAGATCGGAGTTTATTCTTTAGTGCTTAGTAGTGGGTTAGGAGTAGACTTGAATAATTGTTGCTATTCTCCAGATATGGAAAGAAACATCATTTCATTTCATGGATTATATAGACAAGGATATAAATTTTCGTTTGATAATGATAAAGGTTTTATTAATGTTTTTCTTAATGGTGTTTTCTATTTGAAGCATTACCTTGTAATGGAATATATAAACTTGTGTTGGTTGTAGACAACTTAGGAAATGATGTGTTGAATATCGATTCTTCCAATAGTATGGACAAAGCATGCTTGTGCCATTGTCGTCTTGGACATGTCAACAAGAAACGCATAACCCAACTCCAAAAGGATGGAGTGTTGGAGTCATTCGAGATTAGGGACGATGACGTGTGCGAGTCTTGTTTACTTGGAAAGATGACCAAGTCACCCTTCACTGGAACTTGTGCGAGTGGTGAGGGTTTATTGGATCTCATACATACGGATGTGTGTGGATCCTTTAGATCCACCACAAGGGATGGTTGCCGCTTTTATGTGACTTTCCCTGATGATTATAGCAGATATGGATATATCTACTTAATCAAGCAGAAGTCAGAAACTTTTGAAAAGTTCAAAGAGTTTCAACATGAAGTGGAGAATCAGTTGGGCAGGAAAATTAAGATGCTTCAATCTGATCTAGGTGGTGAATATCTTATTTTAGAATTCCAGGACTATCTAAGGGAATGCGGAATCGTTTCGCAATTGACGCCTCCTAGGACACTGCAGTTGAATGGTGTTGCTGAGAAACGTAATAGGACCTTGTTAGAAATGGTTCGTTCCATGATGAGTCAGGCTTCGTTACCAATCTCATTCTGGGGGTATGCTTTAGAGACTGCCGTCCACATCCTTAACTTAGTCCCTACGAAGAAGGTTGCCAAAACACCTCACAAAATGTGGACAGGGAAAGCTCCCTCGTTGGCACATATAATGGTTTGGGGTTGAGAAGATTTCGTAAGACGAGAGAATCACGACAAGCTCGAACCTCGTAGTGAGCAATGTACTTTCATCAGCTACCCGCAGAAGTCCTTTGGATATCTCTTTTATCGACTGAGTGACAACGTTGTCTTCGTTGCGAGGAGAGGAGTTTTACGAGAGCGAGAACTCATATGACATGGGGACAGTGGGAGGCAAATCGATCTTGAAGAGCTTCAAGAGTCGAGCGATGAAGGAACCTCTAACACTGGCGCTCAACCTGAGGAGGAAACTCTTGTTGAACCAATTAACGAGTCCTTACCTCTTAGATATTCCAGTAGGGATAGTGTTCCACCCCAGTTGTATGGTTTCCATATTACTACCGAAGGGGATACGTTTATTAGTGATAGCACACTAATAAATCTGGATGAACCTAACAACTACAAGGAAGCCATGGCAGGCCCAAAGTCTGTGAAATGGAAAGAGGCAATGGACAACGAGATTCAGTCCTTGTATGATAACCAAGTTTGGAATTTGGTTGACAATGTGCCATGTCGTAAGACGGTCGGGTGCAAGTGGATCTTTAAGAAGAAGACCGACATGGATGGGAATGTGCACACTTATAAGGAGCGATTGGTTGTGAAGCGCTTTACTCAAACTCCGGGAGTTGACTATGATGAAACCTTCTCGCCAGTTGCGAAGATAAAGTCTATTAGGGTGATACTCGCAATAGCTGCGTTTCATGACTATGAAATATGACAGATGGACGTCAAAAACACCTTCCTTAATGGGAAGTTGGCTGAGGATGTTTACATGAATCAACCATAGGGTTTTGTCGATGCGAAGCACCCCAATAGAGTGTGCAGGCTTGAGAAATCCATTTATGGATTAAAGCAATTATCTCACAGATGGAATTTTGACGAGAAGATCAAAGAGTTTGGCTTTATGCGAAGCGATGAGGAATCTTGTGTATATGTCAAAGTTAGTGGGAGTATAGTAAGCTTCCTCGTATTGTATTTCGATGACATACTACTCATAGGAAACGACATCCCAACCCTGAAGGAAGTCAAGTACTGGATTGGGAAGTGTTTCGCTATGAAGGACCTCGGAGAGGCTGCCTATATTATGGGAATAAAGTTAGTGAGAAACAGGAGTAAAAGACTAATAGGACTTAGTCAGGATACTTTCTTGGACAAGGTACTAAAGCGTTTTAGTATGGAGAACTCCAAGAAAGGGGAGGTGCCAATCCAAAGCAATACCAAGCTGAGTAAGACTCGGAGCCCGAGTATAGAGGCTGAGATAGAAGAGATGAGCCGAGTACCTTACTCTTGCACAATCAACTTGATCATGTATGCTATGACTTGTACTCGGCCTTCGCTTTGAGCATGGTCAGCAGATATCAAGGGAATCCTAGTAGAGCGCATTGGATTGCAGTCAAGAATATTCTTAAGTACCTGCGGAGGACTAAGGAATGGTTTCTTATCCTCGGTGGGAGTGACGACTTAAGGGTACGAGGGTAAAGTGATGCTATTTTTCAGACGGATCGGGATAATTACCGATCGCAGTCGGGCTGGGTCTTTACCCTAAATGGAGGAGCAGTGACTTGGTAAAGTTCCAAGCAAGAGACTGTAGCTGATTCAACGTGCGAATCAGAGTACATTGCGGCAAGCCAAGCATTAAAGGAGGCAATATGGTTGAAGAAATTCATTGGAGACCTTGGAGTTGTGCCATCCATACAGGAACCTATTGAAATTTTCTGTGATAACGAAGGTGCGGTTGCCTTGACCAAGGAACCGAGGTATCACGACAGATCCCGACATATCAACAGAAAATACCATTTCATCAAACATAGGGTAAAAGAGGGACTCCTCATGGTGAAGAGGGTATCGTCAGAAGATAACCCAGCAGACCCCCTTACGAAGGGACTGAGTAGGGTTAAGCACTTGCGGCACACTAGGAGCATCGAGCTGAAGGACGATATTAGTTTTGATTAGATAGTTTAGAAACGTGTAATAGATAGATTGTAATTAACATTTAATGAATAAATAAAGGTGTATTATTTATGAGTAAAGTTACTATCTTATGTTAATCATTTACCTATTGTTTCATTTTTCATGTTTTGACTTCCTGAATAATAAGATTATTTGAACAGTCCACAGTCGTTCATATGTTGGAAGTAGATATGAAAGAAGACTGTTATGAATTTGTTTGTAGATTGTCTAAAGTGTATTAGACATAACAAAGGTTGCTACAAAGTTGATGAGTGCTTATGAATTGAGATTTGAACATTGGAATAAACCCGAACTTGCTGGTATTACTTCATGGAATTTATCTCGAGTGATCGCAAGACGATAATATCATATAGTCTTTAAACCTAGATATATGATTTATTGTTTGCTGTTTGGTTGTGGATTGATAATGCGTAAACACATTGGTAACTTGATGTTATAAAACACATTGTTGTGTATGATTTAACTAGTGAGTAGTAAATGCATATAAGTCGAAGTTTATCTGTTCCTTTTATCCTAAGAGGGTAAACACGATATCTGGGACCCTCGATGATTTCGTTTGACTTATGTGTCTGGCCCGGTCAAAGCAAAGTTGATGTGTTCAACTAAGTTTTATGTCGAACAAATCAGAGATCAAGAAACAAACTGCTGGACAATAAGTATGACTTAGTTCCATGTAGACCTGTCAATGGGCAGGTTTGGAGCGAATCACCCTTGATCCAAACCCATTTAAAAAATTAAAAACATGAACCGCCCTACTCTAATAACCCTCAGGGTCTTGAATAATTGAATCCATACCCTTATCCACCAAATCAACGAATACCCGACCCATTAACCCGATCCTTTATAATATTAAATTTTTGTAATTTTTATGTGTTCCACAAAGTAATATTTCTCAAAAGGATAAAATGTCTACTTAAACAAGATGTATACTAATTAATACTCAAAGTCAAATATAATAAAAATCATATTTTACATAGACATCGAGTTATATATTTTGTAGTCATATATATATATATATATATATATATATATATATATATATATATATATATATATACACACACACACACACACACATATATATATATATATATATATATAGATATATATATATATATATATATATATATAGCGTGGGGCAGGTCATAAGTGGAGTGGATCGACAATGATCCATACCCGACCCATTTACTAAAAGGGTAAAAGGGTATGGATCGTAAACGGGTAAGCGAATCAAAAATTAAAATCCAAACCCGTTAAATTCTTATGGGTTTGGAGCGAATCAAGGTCAAAACCCGTCCCATTGACAGATCTAGTTCCTTGTGATTGTCCACACGATATCTAGAACAGAGGACTATACGATCCCTTATCTAAAGGACAAGTTACTGATCAGAGTTGACAACGGCATATAAGATCAACGATTGTTAATTGGATCCTGAAGTCATATGTGAGATATAGTTATTACACTTATCCAAGTGGGAGACTATTGGATTAGTGTCTAAGCCCATAACTATATTTGGTATGTACTTGACCCGGTTCAGCATGGTCCTTTTGGGTTGTCTTCATCGTAGCAACTTGACAGGGTGATTTATGGAGAGAGAGGATATTATGGTTTATTAATATATTATAAGAATAATATATTAAAGGTGAAATCATATTATTTAATTAATATTAGTCATGAATTAATTTGGTGGCTAAAAGAGATTAATTAAATAAAGGGGACTGGACTGCAATTATTGGATAATTGAGTTATTGGGTTGGGAAACCTAAAGGAACAAGGGGTGAACGAAATTATGATGGGAGCCCATCGTATTTTCGTCCATAGGCCTTATTATAGAAGGTTCCTTGGGCTGCTTAGAGTTTAAGCTGTCCATTAGGGTTTTGACTGAAACCCTAGCAGTTCACAATATAAATAGACCCCTTGGGGTTTCCTTAAAAATTCAATGTATAAAGAATGCAAAGAAGAAAGACGGCAAAGTCATTTTTCGTTGGAATTATAAAGAGGTACATAGAGCTCGAAAGAAAAGTGAAAAGACAATTTTTCCCATAAAAACGAAGGGAACATGAAGTGTGTTAACGAATGAAATTTAACGGGGTTATCTTCATAGATGAAATCACAATGAAAGTAGACCAAAATAACTATATTCATAGTCATCACCGGATCGGAACCCAAAGAAATCAACAAACTATAAGGTCCAAATTACAAGTTTCTTATTTTTTACATTTAGTTATTAGTAAATTATAGTTTTGGGCTATATGGTTTACATCCATTTGTAGTTTTAGTCCAATTTTTAAATGTTTGACATGGTTTATTCGTATGGTTTTTAAAAATTGCATGCGTGGTCCCGAGACTGTTTGTTAGTATCTGATAAAATGATGAAATTAGTATTTTATTTGTTAGTTTCTTATTTTTTTAATTATATTCTTGTTATTAAATGAAAGAACCACCATTACACAACAGATCACTACCACCATCACCTCACTGCTACTAGAAAACCAACCACTAAATTCCACCACAACCCACTGCTGCTTTGGGGTTGGGTGAAATTCACGATTGGGATGTTTTGAGTATTCTTTATGCATGGATTTGTGGTGTTCCTAGTCAGGGAACTAGGGGTAGGTATGGCGAATGGATGATCATCAATCTTAGGGTATGGTTTATGAAGTTTAGACTATTGGATTCCTAGTTTCGGGGAGTATATTGATGGAGTTGGTCTGAAGAGATTAAGCACTTAATGGAGATTTTGGCCTTCTGACCAGAAGTCACGACATGACATAGGATCTGTCACGACGTGACGGTGCCTAGAATCGTGAAAGAATCCCTTTCATAAGCGACACATTGTTACTCCAAAACATGCTACATGCATATTTAATAACATATTATATTTTACATTGATGGTCTTATTACAAAAGACTTGATACAAACCGACTAAGTTTTAATATATTACAAAACTACCAAAGATATTAAAATTTTATCTGTCAAGGCAATATTGCAACCTTGCCGAGGGTTTGTTTTCCCTTTGGAACTCATGTTGGTCATAATCATGGATAGACATGATATATCAAGTTGGTGTTGCAAACTTGTCGGGGTGTCGTTTGCCCCGTGGAGTTCATGTTACCCGTAATCATAACTTGGGATGATTTATCAAGATGGCGTTGGAAACTTGTCGGGGTGTCATTGATCATGATGATTTCCGGCTTGGCTTGTCGGACTTGTTGGTTTTTTTATTTCAAAATACTCGCTTTTCCTAGTAGGGTATCTATCATTTGTGTGTTTTTTATATGTTTCCTATGATCTTGAAAATTTAGCGGTAGTGATAGTATCCCCAATGGCCATATCGAATGTCTTGCAAGCTTGTTAAATGTGATTCGGGTTATTTCATTTCCTTTTTCATGGTTTTCGGTGGTTTATAAAATCAGTGCTCATAGATAATTTCTGTTGAGCTACCACTGTCATAATATAGTCGGTGGATACATATGTTCTGGATGTATCTGCATATTAAGATCAGTTCATCTCAATTTATTGGTTGTTGTAGGATTTGTTGCTTGGTTAACAGTTTATAAAGGGTTTCTTTGTTATTTTCTATATAGGGTGTTTCTGCTTGTGTTCCTGTCCTTGATTTTCATTGTTTTGTAACATCCTGCTCCACATCAATAGTTTGGGGATCCATATTTCCAGTTTCGCTTCTACTTGCGTTGCTATGATGTAAATGAGTGATGTTGATTTACTACTTTTGGTAGGTAGTTTTTTTTCTTTTGTTTTTATATTTGTATGGTTTTGCTCATTCTTTTGTATCTCGTCTTTCCCCTAGTGTTTACTTGTTGATTGTCTGGTTGCATCACTTAGTATGTTAATACAGATTGCTCCAAATGATGCTACGCGGTTCATCGGATGCATGGTAGCATTTAGGTGAGCCCCTCTTCCAAGGTTCATGCGAGAAGTCATGCTGCTAAATAGATGGGCACTAGGTCGGGAAGCATTAACGGAGTGTTGCTCCAATATTGTTCTCCGATGCCTATGTTAGATTACTGATATAGGTGTTGCTTAATTAAGATGAAAAAAAACCTTACCTTTCCTTTGGTCGAGTCTGCTTTGACAGGGTTCCTAGGAAAAGTTAGATCAACCTCCTACCCGGTTCCTTATATAATTGTTGTAAATAAACTAACAGGCGCACAAGGAAACCGACAAATAATATTGAGAATTATATGTCGATTAGTTGCGAATAATAGATCCAAATATTATTAATATATTTACCAAGTTTCATCCATAAACCAGATCTGTTCTTCTCGATTAGATCTGATTTTAAGAAAGGTAGAAGAAGATTGTCCTGTTGTTAGACGAATTAAACACAAGACAAAAAAGTAAAACCAACCTGTCGATTGCTGATCTTGAACTTGAAACAATTGCACGGATCGGACTCCTGTTTTTAAAGGTTTTTACTTCACTTCTATTGGCTGTAAGCAATAGAGTAAAACCCCATGATTTAATGCAACTTTACCGATCTTCCAACAACACTGGAAATCGACAAACACAAAGCGAATACTCGGAACCAGGAAAAACGCAGATAGTGGGAGGGAGGCTTTTAATTTTCGTGAGAGGCAAATACGACTCCTAGGGAGCTGTATTTATAGGTATCGAAACCATAGAAGGCATGAAACGGGCCCCCATAGGCCGGCCCCAAAAACCCTAGGGCGACGACTTGCTTTCCAAGCAATCCGTTTCCTGATCCTTCCAGAAGGTCCCGAACGGATCGGCTAAACCGGCTTGACCGGAACTCATCAAAAATAAAAGCTCCTCAGCTCCCAGCGACCGATGCGTCGTGCGAAGTGCAAAGTGTGCCTAAATCGTGCACTCGCGGTGTCGGATAGTGCTAGGCTAGGCTAGGCGCGCGCATGGGCTTGGCCCATTCCTTTGATCCACTAAAGCCTTTGAAGGCCTATCAAGGGTAGGGGTGTTAACGAGGCGGTTCGGTTCGGATAGTAATAAAATTGTGAACCATCATTACGGGGCGGGTACTTCATGTGCACTAACCAAAACCGAACCGAATTAGCAAAACAACCGAACCGAACCGAACCATATAAAGGCGGGTAACCACGGTTCGGTTCACGGGTACCCGTTAAATATAAAAATTCAAATACAATTAAAATTACAAACTTCATTTCAACAATTTCTTTCTAAGTCCAAAGACTTATAAAAACATAATAAATATCAAATAACATACAATATAATTGGTATAATAAATATAAAAATAAAAATAGAAGAAAACATAACGTAGAAGTGTAAAATTGAAATAGCCGATCATGATTTTTGTTTGGAATATATATATATATATATATATATATATATATATATATATATATATATATATATATATATATCAAGCGGTTCGGTTCGGTTATCCGCGGATACCTAAGTATCCAAACCAAAACCGACCCGTTGATATCCGGTTTTTTCGGTTTCAGTTTTTTTATGTTTCGGTTTTTTCGGTTTCGGTTTTGGATCGGCCGGTTCGGCTCGGTTTTTCGGTTTTGCGGTTTTTTTGCACACCCCTAATCAAGGGAATAAGCTTATAAACCCACAAAAGTTTTTTCCTCCCACCAATGTGGGATACAATGGAAATTGTCAACTTGCTATTCCTTTATATATATATATATATATATATATATATATATATATATATATATATATATATATATATATATATATATATAAAGTTCCAACAATCCCCCACCAATCTGGAAAGTATCCTTTCACTTAGAACAGATGATGTCACTTGGGTGTCACGAAGATTAAACACTAGTTTAATGAGAACAAACAAGAAGAGACCAATTCAATGGTATCCTTATAGGTTTAAACCATGAACCTTAATGACCTCTCTGGTTTACCCCACACATCACAAGTCATCTTTGTGTTCTCCCTGAGCGCTAATATGGCCATGCGCTATAAATCCTTTTCATGATGCTTTAGAAGATAAACCACTAATCTTCACTTGAGGCACCACTGCCTCTAGATCATATAGGCAAAGTTTTACAACATCTTCGTTGCTTAGATGTCTCCAAAACTATGTTAAGAGTCATAAATCAACCTCGTTCTCGGCAACGACGTACTATCCTACCTCACATGGATCTTTCATTAATGATAGTACCTTCTATCGTTAGTGATTTCGTTGTTACCCTTTAAACTTGAGAATTAGCAGCACTAATGTAAAGTTAGGTTTCCATCACTAAAAGGTTCTATGATGGTTTTAGACCCATGACTCTCGGGGTAGATGTAACCAAATCTCTTGTCGGAGGTTTGGTAAACGGATCTGCCAAGTTCCTACTCATCTTGACATAGACAAGCTTGATGGTACCACTTTCAATTAGTTGTCTCATAAATTTGTGTCGCAGATCTACATGTCTCGACTTCCCATTACATACCGCATTATATACTTTAGAAATTGTGGCCTCACTGTCACAGTACATGGGTATCGAAGGAATCAGAATATCCCACAAACGGATATCCATAAGTAGATCTCGAATCCACTTTGCCTCTTTGCTCGCCCAAGAAATATCACCGCCAGCTAAAGTGTAAACCCAACCACTTGTTGACTTCGAATCACTAGTGTGATCAATCCAGCTAGCATCAGAATAACCTTCAAGTATTCTATTAGATGACGAATATGTCAACTTGAAAGTACTTGTCCTTTTCAGGTATCCTAGTACTCTACCTACTGCCTTCCCGTGCTCCGTCCCTGGATTAACAGTATACCAACTCAATTTTCTTACAGCGAATGCAATGTCAGGTCGTGTACAGTGTGTAGCATACATCATGCTTCCAACTGCACTAGCATATTCTAGTTGAGCCACTGCTCGACAAGAATTTACCTTCAGTTTTACGCTTGAATCAAAAGGAGTATTGAATTCCTTAATTTTAAAATGTTGAAACTTTGTCAGAATTTTCTCTATGTAATGAGATTGACTTAGAGAAATCTGACCACTGTCCTCTTCACCTTGATACCAAGAATAGTATAAACTTCTCCAATATCTTTCATCTTAAAGTTCGAGGATAGGTATTTCTTCGTCTCAAGAATACATTCTAGGTGAGTGCCAATGATTAGCATATCATCAACATAAAGACATATAACTACTATGTAAAATACACCTGTCAGCACTGTTATGTTGAAAACCAAAGGCAATCACAGTGGTATCAAATCTCTCATGCCACTGTTTTGGAGCTTGCTTCAACCCATACAAGGATTTAACAAGTCTACACAATTTGTTTTCTTCTCCACGTATCACGAAACCTCCAGGTTGCTCCAGGTAATCTCCTCCGTGAGATAACCATTCAGAAAGGTTGTCTTCACATCCATTTGATGAATGTACAATCCTTTCAAAGCTAATATTTCCCTTTGCAACCAATCTTGCTTTATAGGTGGATATGGATCCATCAGGATGATATTTCCTCTTGAATATCCATTTGGATCCTATGGGTCTTCTTCCCTTGGGTAGATCAGCTAAGTCCCAAGTTCGATTACCCATAATTGAATACATTTCGTCATTGATGGCTTCCTTCCACAAAGGAGCATCTCGAGACGTCATGTCTTCAGTAAAGGTCTTAGGATCATCACCCAAATTAATTGAAAAGATGACCTCTCTCGCCACTTTCTTTTGCGTTCCTTCGACCAAATAAGAATAGAAATCATCTCCAAAGCTTTTCTCTATTCTAGCCCTAGTACTCCTCCTTGGTTCCTCCACAATAGGAGGAGGTGGGAGTATTTCTCGAGAAGTACTTATGGGTGTTGTATGACTAGAGTTTTCTTCATCCCTATAAAACTTGTCCTCAAATAATTCCACATCTCTGAATTCCACAACAACACCTGAATCAATTTCTAATAACCGGGTAAGCCTTGCTATTTTGAGCATATTCAATAAATATACTCTTATTAGCTCGTGCTCCCAATTTGGTTCTCTTAGGATCGGGAGTCCGATAATAAGCAACACACCCCCACGTTTTCAAATAGTCTAGGTTAGGCTTTCTACCTTTCCACAACTCATAAGGGCTTGTAGGAATCACACGACTAGTGATCCTATTATGAACATAACAAGCAGTCAATAATGCTTCCCCCCACAAATTGTTTGGTTGACCCGATTGGTTCAACATATAGTTGAACATCCAATAAAGGGTTTGGTTCTTTCTTTCAGCCAAACCATTCTGTTGGGGAGTGTATGGTGATGTTCTCTCATGTTTGATTCGATTCTCTTCCAAGAATGTGCTAAACTCTTGGTTGAACTATTCTCCGCTTGTGTCCGAGCGAAGAATTTTAATGTGTCTTTCAAGTTGATTTTTGACCTCAGCTTTATATCGTTTAAATGCATCAAAAGCTTCATCTTTTGATCTCAACAAATAAACGTGTAGATATCGACTGAATTCATCACAAAATGTGATGAAATACCTTTTCCCTCCTCAAGTAAGGATTCCATTTAACTCACATATATCAGAATGAATCAACTCAAGTAATGACGTGTTCCTCTTAACTAATGGAAATGGTTTCTTAGTGAACTTTGATTTCACACATGTTTTACATTTTTCAAAATCTATTGTGCCATATTTTAACATACCTTTAGTTTGCATTTTTTCAATGTTTTTAACATTAGTGTGAGCTAAACATTTATGCCATAAAGAAATTGAACAAATAAAATAACCAGAAAAGGTTCACTTCATTCACATTAGCAACCAATCAATCAATTACATCATTACCAACACTTGACACATTAGCAACACTAGGAACACCACTCTCAATACTAGGACCACTCATATTGCCCTCATCACTAAGACACAAGTGTAACAACCTAATTTTTTGTTATTTAAAATATAATATTAAATCCACATAAAATAAAACCAGTCATTACCCTTTGAAAACTACAATTAAGGTTATCAAAAACTTCCAACCATACATGTAAAATAATATTTGATAGAAAACATTAGCGGAAGCAAGAACATCCCAACTTCAAATATATAACATTTTTTTGACAAGTCTTCGAGAGAATGTCGCCTACAATCACAACGGTCTCTTTCCTTTATTAAAACTTGATGATCCTGAAAAATATTAAATAACAACGGGTAAGCATAACGCTTAGTGAGCATACACATGACTCTACCATTATCTAGATCACTTACTTACACATAACACATATCACATAAAACATAACATAACATATTCCTAGCACATATTGTTGGTACCAACCATAACATTGTTCCCCCTTCCGGAAAAGAAGAGTTAGTGTAACTCACCTCTCTTGGTAACAAGTAATGTCTACATAATAGAAGAGTTAGTGTAACTCACCTCTCTTGGTAACTTGAAATACTCTAGTTGCAATAGCCATGTAAACTTCCTTCTTTTGAACACCTATAGAACAATTATAACATTTATTTAACTTGTACTTCATAACTATACTTCAAAATACTTTCATTTGCATTACTTTAACTTTTCTTTGGTTTTAGTGTTCTGTTTGGGACCTGAATTCGTAAGTTTAAATCAATAGTTAGGTTCTGAAAAAATTGTATTCATATAGTAACCTCTTTTAGCTTTTCGGAATATAAGGATCTCATCTTAACGATTTTCGGTTGATTGTATACAAATTTTACAAGTTAACCATCTTGAGCAGTTACTTTCTGGGCTCACATGCAAATACAGTAACTTTTACTCCATGAGGGTTAAGATTTAAATCATACGAAAATTAGTGGTATACAAGAGATTATGATCTACCCATAACCTCTGACTTTTTATGAATCAGAGGTTTGAAGAATTAATTATGCACATCACAAATTGATGTATAATTTCTAGAGCTTTCCTGACCACTCAGTATTCTTTTAACAAACTATACAATCCTACTAGGAATTAAACCAAGAGCTTGATATGGAGGAAACTAGATGTCCATATCTAACTACAGACTTTGGAATTTTAAAAGAATTTTAGCATTTGAAGTTCTGAAGAATTTATTATGATTTTTAGAAGACAACACATGAAATCTGTGACATCATAGACCCTTCTGAGAAAACTGACCATTTTACTCCTCAAGGGTTTGGGATTTCAAAAAGTGATTCAAAGTTTGAACAAAGCAGACATACTAAGCTTTCCAGAAAAGTAATTCTCATGATTTTTAGATGTTTGGATTGGTTCAAACAGATTTTAGAATTTGAAGGGCAGAATTGGAAAAATAGGCCATTTAGCTTTTAAGTCACTTTTGGTGTTCTATTAAGTACTTAAAAATTAAGCTTCAACTTTAATAGTTCAAGTAGATTAAAAGGTCACATATAACTCCATTAAGATATGTGATTTATAATGTGTTATGTCTTAATCATTTGATTTAACCAAAACTTAAACTTATGACTTACTCATATAAAATGATAATTTCTTCACATGGGTTAAGTTTGCAACTCAGCCTATTAAGCCTTAACAAGAGGTCACACGGTAGGAACAAAAGGTCAAAAAAATCACCACTTCATGGAAGTGGTCAGGTGGTGGTGCTAGGGTGGTCATGGTGGTGACACGGTGGTTTTGGAAGAAAACACACCAAAAGATGAAGGAAAGAGAAGTTTCAACACTTACATGAGAAAATCATGCCCTTCTTTCTTCTCCTCTTGATTAGATCCTTTCCTCCCTCTCTTCTTTCGATCATAGCCTCGATCATACGATGCCTCGCCTCATTCTTCTTGGTTCTCCCTCGTTTCTTCCCTTTTCTCTGCTGACATGATGAAAACACACACACACCCTTACACAATGTACTTAGGCTCGATTAGGGTGGCTTTTAATGATCCAAATCACGTTGGACTCACATTAGAAAAAAATAATTTCAAATTTCATCCCTTTACTTCTCCATAATGACATTATCTACCCTCAAAACATTTATCTTAATAATAGATGGTTTTAAAACCTAGCACCTTCAATCCCTTTTCTAGAATAATATTACAAATCCCTAATTATACATTTCTTAATCATCATCATTATTATTATTATTATTATTATTATTATTATTATTATTATTATTATTTGTCATGTTAAAATTTACCTAATACCTACTACTTGTATGATTCAATTTTAAAACCTTTGAATTTTATTTCCCATTACCACAATAGTCATAATATTTATAAATAATTAATAAAAAACGGGACGTTACAACTCCCCTACTTGTTGAGAATTTCGTTCCTTAAATTCATTCATTGATACGTATGACTAGCATCTACGTACTCTAGAGGTCCAAATCACTTCCATTATAGTACTCTTGAATTCATTGATAATCTCTTCACTTAACCTTTTTGTCCTCAAACTTGAGAAACCGACATCCAATCATCGGACCTTGCTTCAACTCTAAATATAACGTTAAAACATGAGCATACAAGGTGAATCTCCTCACAATCCTTGACCTACCCACCAGTCTTTCTTCCATAATAATAAGACATATAGGCTATACATAATACCAATTCAAATAGGCCTTCGAATAGATAACTATTCCCTAAAATCCCAATCAAACAAGAACAAGTAATAAGGTTGAGTCAAAAATTCTAAGCCTATATAACTCTTATTCATGGTAAAACCTATCATTATTTCTTTGTACTTAACTTCTAACCGTGGTCATTTGTCTCATGTTCAATGTATAAGATTATGTATGATCTACTACCGTTTTGAGCCTTTACATATGCTTAATTGTTTCACAGCCTCAATAGTGCCACTCGGGTTATCTTGTTCTTTAAATTTAACTGTACTAAATCGTGATTACTCAAGTTAATTCATACTTTGCTTTGTCAAACACTGACTAACGTACTCTTCTCGACATGTGCAAATCCTTTGTTTTCTTCTATACTACATCCTGTAAGACTACATGCTCAAAACGACTTTTTATCATACTTAAGTTCTTCTTAGAACTTTGATTGACCCGGCTACATCAAGGTCAAATACGCATGATCATAATATGTCGTCTGAAACACTCTAATACTGTTGCATCTATCTAAAATTAGTATACTACATGAACCAACACTTACACTCTGATCACCATGGAAATTCTTCCAAAATCATCACATTAACCGAGCATTTGACTGCAGAAATTGTAAGTTGGCACCTTGTGCCTGAGTACCACCTTCCCTGGTATAATTGTTTGCTAGCCTTCCTAAGAGAACCTCTCTCACATTGTCAGGAATCGAGTGTTACTGATCACTTCACATACTTTACTTGTAATGCATCTTTTTACTTAAGGATTTAAGGTAACCTTTATGATTACATCCCTGGCTGTAAGTCCTTACTTCAAGATAAACGTCCATATCAATGGTTGTCCGCCAAGGAGTTTATGAAACTAAAGCCCTGACATGTTTGGATATTTCTCCACACATCTATCTATGTTTTTCTTTATTCTCAGATGACACTAACCTTCCTTCTCATCTCTACATCATGATAGAACACGAGTAAATTAAAATTTCCTAACTTTAGAACTTTATTTAAAAGGATTTATCTAGTCCGAATGGTGAAGGTAATTTACATACGGTTGCAACGATTCAACAATTCTAGGTTATCTCTAATAAGATTGGAAATATATCCCTTGATCGACTCCTTATCTTGGTTCTTACCCTTTGCAGCCTGATATTAAGCCTTTCTGAACTTATCAATGGGTAATATAGAACACCTTCATCACCGTGTACAAAATTAGAAATGGTGCATAACTCTGCTCCAACTCATAGCATATGCTATGATGTTAGCTTTGTCTAGGTGGCAATGTATCTTTTAGTCATTATATCTATTCATCTCAGGCAATATTCGTCGCCTCAAACTTAGGTTCTGGTAGTCCATGAGGTATCTAAGGCTCTTGCAGTTAGCAATGATAATACATTCTAACTCCTTTAAATATTTCCTTCAAATATTCTAGAGTAAATGACTACCAATTCTAAGTTACGAATCATAAAACTAACCCCATGTGGTCTCGTCTAGCTTCAGGCATAAAAACTTCCTTTCTTGTTACATCCACACACAACCTATCCCATGATGATTCGATCATAGAATTTGGTCCTGCCATCGATCCTTTCAACAAGTGTCAAGGTTGAAACATCTCTTTATTTCTTTCTCCATACTGTTAAAGCTATTTTTTGTTCATCATCTAGCTTGATGTTCCTTCGAATAACTTATAAAACTTGCTCAGGTTTTTGGGCTATGGTATAAATTCCTATGAGTAATCATAGAGTAAAATGAAAAGGGATCCTCATCACGACCTTTTCCTAAATTTCAAACCTCTTCTTCAAGAAAATGCACCTCTCTCTTAAAACTACATTACAAATCATTTTATCTTAGAACGAACCTAGGTAAATTCTCTATTAGTACCCAACTAGGCCAACAAAATTTTTGTAATTTGTGGATGCTTTCGGGAACATCCACTTTATCATTATATCTACCTTTCCTGGGTCCCTATTATGCTTTTACAACTCACACTATAATTAATAGTATATGGCTCCTTCTTCCTTAGCATCTTCTATACTTCTCAAAAATAACATTTATACTCTCCCCATGACACGGAGTAGACCTTCATGTCTCTCACATGGTTCATGTCTCTCACATGGTTCATCATATCCATGAGTGTTGTTGGACTCACATTAGAAAACAATAATTGCAAATTTCATCCCTTTACTTCTCCATAATGACATTATCCACCCTCAAAACATTTATCTTAACAATAGATGGTTTTAAAACTTGCACCTTCAATCCCTTTTCTAGAATAAGATTACAAATCCCTAATTATACATTTCTTAATCCTTATTATTATTATTATTATTATTATTATTATTTTGTCATTTTAAAATTTGCGTAATACCTACTACTTGTATAATTCACTTATAAAACCTTTGAATTTTATTTCCCATTACCACAATAGTCATAATATTTATTAATAATTAATCAAAAAAAGGGACGTTACAACAAGCCGATACATTCCCAAACTATTGTTCTCCTTCCCAACATATCTTCTGCCTTTAGTGATTGTAATTTTGCCTTTCTCAAGCACTGTCTTGAACCCACCCTAGTCAAACTTGTCCGTAGAAACCAACCCCTTCGAGATAGTAGGAACATGAAGAACCTATCGAAGGGTTACCCATTAACCACGTGTGAACTTCAACCGAACATCACCTCTTCCTAGAACTTCAGCTCTATGGTCATCAGCACAGACGACAACCGTCCCATGTGGCATTGGGCGGTAGGTGCAGAAGCTCTCTTGTTGCCCACAAACATGCACAGTGGCTCCAGTGTCCACAAACCATCTTCGAGCACAGATTGCTCGAGTAAGAGAGGAGATCATGAAAATCTCTCCAAGGTTCACACTTGCCACCATGTCAATAACCTTCTCGACTGCATGTGCAACCGGTCCTGATTTGCGATCTTTGCTTTCTCTCGCATAGTGCCCAATCTCTCCACAGACGTGACAAGGTCCGACCCTCTTCGGCTTTGAGTTAGGATTTTGATGACCCAATTTCTTGAAGCTTTGTTTCTTAGGTCCGAAGTTCTTCTTGTTTTGTCCCCCAGATTTGCCTTTGTGGCTAGAACCCCCAACTGACACATGATACACACTTTATCTGACTTTACCTCGCTTGACCCTGATGCGAGTTTCCTCCTCAATGCGGAGGTGTTTCATCAGATCATCCAAGGAGTAGTCCTTAGATTTGTGCATCATTCTCTTAGAGAAATCTTTCCATGAGGGTGACAGTTTTGTGATGATTGCACCAACCTGAAAGAGTTCTGGAATAGAGATGGAGAGTGTGTTCAACTTGTTGACCATGACTTGGAGTTCATGCACTTGCTCCATGATTGATTTGTCATCAACCATTTGAAACTCAAGATACTTAGACACAAGGTACTTGTTAGTACCTTCCTCATGTGCCTTGTACTTAAGTTCTAAAGCACTCCATAGCTCTCTTGGATCGTTGACCGGCGCGTCAAGATCATAGAGCCGATCAGACAGGGAATTCTTGATGCGACCCACACACAGTTCCTCAGACTCTCTATGCAGAGTCCTTTGCTTTTCCAGTTCTGCGATGACCGTTGGGTCCACAGTTTCCCCCTCCTTGGTAATTGGATTAGCAGGAATTGGTGCTAATTTTGGGTCCAACACAAAGGAGAGCTTCAAGACATGAAGCATGAACTTGACCTTTTCGGCCCAACGAGTGTAGTTCTGACCATCAAATTGGTCAAGTTTGGCAGACTCTTGGTTCATGAAGTGGAGGCTAGCAGTAGAGTCCATTAGTCTGTCGATTTATCACAAATAAAAAACCTTTAATATTGTTGTAAATAAACTAACATACGCACAAGGAACCGAAAAATAATATTGAGAATTATATGTCGATTAGTTGCGAATAATAGATCAAATTATTATTAATATATTACCAAGTTTCGTCCAAAAACCAGATCTATCCTTCTTGATTAGATCTGATTTTAAGAAAGGTAGAAGAAGATTGCCCTATTGTTGGACGAATTAAACACAAGACAGAAAAGTAAAACCAACCTGTCGATTGCTGATCTTGAACTTGAAACAACTGCACTGATCGGACTCCTGTCCTTACATGTTTTTACTTCGCTTCTATTGGCTATAAGCGACAGAGTAAAACCCCAAGATTTAATGCAGCTTTATAGATCTTCCAACAGCACTGGAAATCGACAAACACAAAGCGAATACTCGGAAAGTAGGAAAAAACGCAGATAGTGGAAGGGAGGCTTTCAATTTTTTTGAGAGGAAATATGGATCCTAGGGAGCTATATTTATAGTTATCGAAACCCTAGAAGGCATGAAACAGGCCCAGAAACCCTAGGGCGATGACTTGCTCTCCAAGCAAGTCGTTTCCTGATCCTTCCAGAAGGTCCCGACTTGTCCTTCATGAAGTCAACAACGGTCAACCATTTGACCCAAATTCGTCATAAATAAAAGCTCCTCAACTCCCAGTGACTGATGTATCATGCGAAGTGAAAAGTGCGCCTAAATCGCGCCATTTCGTGCACTCACGGCCTCAGCTAGTGCTAGACTAGGCGTGTGCGTGAGCTTCACCCATTTCTTTAATCCACTAAAGCCTTTGAAGGTCTATCAAGGGAATAAGCTTATAAACCCATAAAAGTTTCTTCCTCCCACCAATATGGAATACAAAGGAAATTGCCAACTTGCTATTCCTTTATATATATAAAGTTCCAACAATCAGGGGTAAGAACAATGGTTTGCTTCATACTTTCTTATGTTTGTTTATTATGGATATTTGTGCCTCATACTTTTTTCAGGATACACTTGTTTCAAGGTTTTTGTATGACATATAGTACTGTTAACCTGTGATTAATTGTTACATTAGTGGAATATATTATTGTTTGTTGCATCTTAGGGCATCCATAATGCATTTAACTTCATAGAGGTCAATGGACTGACACATCATCTTTCTACAATCCATACAACTCTATCATTTTTTTCTTACAATGCACTGAACTCCACAAAGTTCAATAGAATGTTACAAAATGTAATTTATAGTAAATATTTAAGAATTAAAACTTTCCTTTTTTTCCATTGAAGAGTTCAATGGCCATTGAAATCCAAATTCATTGAATGTCAAAGTGGCATCTCACAATGGTAGAGTTTCATCCATTGAATGACACATAGACTTTCCACCCCATTCAACTCTCATTGAACTTACCATTGTGGATGCTCTTAGTTTACCCTAGTCAATATTTACTTCCTGGGCCTATTCGGGTACACCATTATATACCAAAATCAGTGGTTTGTACAAATAATAGGATAAGGAGAGGAAGATGGAGGAGGGTGAGTCCGAAAATGGTTGAGAGATGCTAGTCGATGCAAAGTTTGTGTGTGGTAGTGCTGGATGTAAGAGTGTCGTGGGAAGGCTGTTGAGATATGGATGGTGTTGAGAGAGTAACAATGTCTTAGGTAAAAAGGGAAAAGCACAACCAATTGTTGCCAATGTTGGGGTTGTCGACACGGAAGACAAGAAAGTGTGATTGTGTGAATGGTTCGTGTTGAAAGAATTTAGGGCTTGTTAGTTTCTAGTATTTTACACAATGGTCCATGAAGTTATTAATATTGTAAAAAAAAGATATAAAATGATATAATGGTCATTTTACATGAATTTAACATACATGAATTAATTGTGTTATTCTTAAGGGCGAGGCATGCAACTTTTAGAAACACATAAGAATGAGAATGCCAAAAGTTAGACACAAACTACTGTTAACACGCTGTCGCGCACGTATTAAGCAAATAAATTATCACTGCTGGTTGCACTAAAAATATAGCACAGGGAAGCAGGGTCGAATCCTCACGGACACAGCCTAATGGTCAATGCCTTTTTGCATCGGGCACATCTAGTCAAGAAACAAAATATAAAAGGGGGGTTTTTGATTAAAACTAATAACTAGAAATGCAGTGATAATAAAGTAAACGAAAATCAATAATAAAAATGGTTTCAGCTCTGCTGTGACTTTCCTAATCATGCAACTGATCCATATCTGATTATTTGAGATGCATTCTATCTAAGCTGGTACTGAAAAAAACTAACAAGCTCTAGTAAGTTCTCTTTTACCTAAATTAGTTAATTAAAACAAGCTCTTCAATTAACCCTAACTTTTTACTGTTCAATTAAACAAGCTCTTAATTAAATCAGAAAAATTGCTTTAAGTTCTTTTTAAAATTCCCAGTAATATCCAATACTTCTCACAGGCTCGGAAGCGTTAAGATATGAATTTTATAGTTTATACAAAGTTAAATCCCAAAACGGAACCAATCTGATACTTGTTACTTTTATCAGTTGACAAGAACAATTACAAATTCTATTAACTGATTAACTGGAATGATAAAACCCTAAACTAGGTGATCAAACTAACAAGAATCAAAATCAAACATTCATTAAGAACAAAACTGAATAATCTATATAGAAACACAAATAAAAAACCAAATCTAATGATCAATCACATGAAAAGCACTTGTCTTATGCAGAACTGAAAACTAGGGTTTAGCCAGACATGAGCAAAATCTGATCAAAACAAATAAAAATAGACATCAAACAACTAATCTTACTAATCTACTTGAAGGAGATGATCCACAGTCTTCAGATCTTCAGAAACTGATGAAATCAGAGAAGAAACGCCTCCAAAATCGTATTTTATTCGTCTGATACCTCTGGAATCGTCAACTTCTGTTACAAGAATTCTATCAGAGTCTTTTTATACGTCCAACAGCAAAAACGACGCACCTGCGATCGCATGTACACAACCTGCGATCGCACGTTTTGAAATAAACACGTCTGGTGCCGTTTTAATGAAGTAGGATGCTATTTTGACACTTTTTGATCAACCTGCGATCGCAGGTTTTGAGTTTTCACTTCCGGATAAATTTTGGGCACAAAAGAACCTCGAAGGCAACCTGCGATCAAACTTACAATCGCAAAAATGTCACCTGCAATCGCAAGGAGACTACCTGCAATTGCAGGTTGTGCCTATGATGTCCGAAATTTTGTCTACTTTTCAGATCATTTTGAATCGTGTCAATCAGAGTTACGGTTCTCGAGATATGGTCAAAACACTGACAGGGGATCAAAGTTGCCAGCAACATCCTTTAACTTTCGATTGCATATTTTATCTTCGTGTGATCAATTCAATCGAATGTTTCTTGACCAAAGCACCTTGAAATCATTCCTCAACATAATCCATAAGTCTCAAGCTCCATTTTAAGCTCCAAACACGCATCTAACTACTACCAAAGCACTACTCCACTCGAACTATCTGAAATCGACATAAAAACACGAGTAGTACGAGAATTCTAACGAAAGACATGAGCTGAACATTATTTAAATAAATACCATGAAAATGTACCAAATATGATCCTAAATGATAATGAAAACTACCCTATAAGATGCATAAAATGGCATCTAACAACTACATATTGATGTAAACCACGTAGATCAAAACTGCAATTTACTCTTTTAATTGACATGCATGCATGTCTAAATGTTGTTTTTTTATATTTAGCTTATTCAAGTTTTGGCAAATGGTCAATCCATCATTGGATAAAACTAAATTAGGAGTAGTGTTGGCAATCCCGAACCCGTCAACCCAACTTAGTAATTAGCAGACTATGTTGAAATTTTCAACCAATTTAATTAAACGATCAACCGGTCTAATCTGTTTTAAAAAATGGTTAGGTTAGGGTTACCACCTTGATTTTAACCCGCCAACATATTTAAGAATATTGAATATTTTTAATTTATATTTATTTAGTATTACTATGTAATTAATATTTCAATAATTAAAAGATTTGAGAAAAACAAAATAAAAATATACTTAGATACAGTTAAGTACTAAACTAAATGCATACAATCTTAGTCTTTACTCTCATTGTCTCACGTAACCCTAAACGCTACTATCAACTTACTTATCATTCTCTTCCGTATTATGCTTGATCTTAAACATATTTTCAAAAACTTGTACTAGTTACCTGAAACTTAGTCCAATCTTGAAGCCTAATCGATATTAGATGGCCTCATTAATTTTCATTCTCTTTCATCATACTTTTGGCCCCACTTAGTTACAACTCATGATCTTAAAAACTTTAGCAATCATGTAGTTTGGATCCAATATGACTTTCTCAAACCCGATGAAACATGTGAGCTATTACAAGGAATACGATCAAAGCTAGAAGTGGAAGTCGACTTGGTGAAAATGAAAGTCTAGTTATGTATAATTTAGAAAACATTTACAATGTTTCGTAAACACTTGAATTGTGTTTATGTTATGGTTGTATTATTTTCAAACTTAATAATTATTGCATTTTTTAAGTTTATACAATTTATTTAAAGATTATATTGGAATTTCAAAGTTTTTTTTTTCTAGAATTTTAAATGGGTCAACCTGTTTATTAAATATGTTGGGTTAGGAAAAATAATAAACATATCAACCTGATTTTAACCCATTTAATAAAAGGTTTGGGTTGAGTTGGAAGATCTTAATATGCTACTTAAACATGTTAATTTGGATTGAGATTTCTTAACCTATTTAATTAAACATATCAAACTGAAAATGACCTAATCCAACCCATTGATAGCTATAACTAGGAGAAATAGTATCTATATCACCCAAACTTTTGTGTTCCGAGGGATTATTTAGATTAACTCAATATGAACTTTGACTTTCAGAGGCAACTATAGATAACATAACAGAGTAAAGAGGTGATTTAGATGCAAATCACAGATGGATCATGGCTATAGATGTGCATATCAACGATGTTTTGGTGAGTAAAAGGAGGTTAGTGGTGGCCACTATCTGTTCGAGATGTGCTGACAACGGTAGATGATTGTAATAGGTGAGTCGTTGAGAATGAGATTAGTTGGGTGTGAGGTGTTGTAGACCTACCTTATTTTTTTGAAATTATAAATAAAAAACAATAAATATATTTAAAAAGATTAATAAGGAAAAAAAAACTAGTTTAGAACTAAACCAAAAACAAAAACAAATCACTATACGATTAAGTTAAAAAAAAAAAAAATAGAATAAGGACCATACAAAAAAATAAAAATAAACAAATAATGAATCGAAAGTAGAAGCATATGTTTAATATTTAACTATTTTATCTATTTACTTGTTCAAACCTCTTCTAAATTACGATTTTAATCAAGGATTTATGGAATAGAAATGTAAAATTAAGAGGGTGCAACGGTAAAAAATGAAAAAAAGGAAACTACTTAATTTCAACGCTACTCCCCACGAAGCGTATATATACGTTCCCCTTTCCTCGAAATTCATATCCCTTCGGCCTTTTCTCTCATTCTTTTCGACGACGATTATTTCCCGCCTCTGTCTCATCCTTTTTCAACGACGATTAACTCAGGTAAGTTTCTCGTTCCTGTTACTGTTCTCTCTTCATCTTCTTCTTTCGACGCATTGAAATTTTGTTATGATATGTTATCTGTCGACTGTGGTATTATACTTAATCATTTATCTCACACAGTTCTATTGCACATTACCGAGAATTGAAATATCATAACGATCAATAGTTCAAGGTAACATCGATTGATCACTATTTATTGTGTTAAAGCGAATAAATTAAGAAGTAAAATGTTTTGGTGATTTTTTGCTTTAGGGTTTTACCGATTTGTGGATATTTTTCTGCACCAGTTATGCCGGTTCAGGGAATCCATTCCTTGGTATTTTACTGCACCAACTAGGGTTTTAATGTTAATTATGTCTCAGATTTCTCTCTATGTTTATGGAAAATTATATTGTCTCTGTCTAAAAGATATATCTTCTACATGAAACCTGTAAACTAATGAAGATTAACAAATATGAGAGCAACATATCCTTGATTTGTTTTTATCCCTGTAGTCTATTTTTCTTGTTGTTCAGTGTTAATAATGCAAATAACCTGGTTTATCTATTTATTAGCTCCTTATTCCAATTCTTTTAGAGATAATCATGGTATTATTGTATTCTATAATAAAGCTTCTTGTCATAAATTTGTGCAGAGGATGATGGGGGAATTCCAGTCCCTTTATATACTACACTTGGAGGAGCTTAACTAGATGAAGGGAACTCCAAACAGCATAGAAAGAAGAGAAACAAAATTTGGATAACTTTGCTTGTATGAGGTAACATCACGTAATCTTATTTCCTTCATGATTATGCATCATCAATGTCATGCAAGTTTTATCATATGAAGATATAGTGTTATTGTATTCTAAGATGGCCATCTTGGATGTTAGTTTACATCAAACTTTTTGTTCTTTTTAATCTATGCATTTTGCATTAAAAAATCTTCCAATTAAAACATTTTATTTCCCTTTTCTTATTATTAGCACCTTGCATTTTAAAAAATCATCCTATTTTTACCATTGTATTTTTTTTTCTTTATCTGTTACAACATTGAAACATCAAACTTTTTTCCCATCTATGTATTTTGCATGGGAAAAATATTGTAATTTTAGCATTCTACTTTTAGTTTTTTATTGCTAACACCTTGCATTTTCAAAAATATTCCATTTTTAGCATTGTATTTTCATTTTTTTTTACAACATTGAAACATCAATTTTTTATTTATTTATTATCATCTATGCATTTTACAATAAAAAATCTAAGTATTATACTTTTTTTTTTATCAAGTGAAACATCAAACCTTTTTTCTTATCAATACATTTTACTTTGAAAGAATTTCCAATTATAGCATTCAGTTTTAGCTTTCTTATTTTTTGGACATTCCATTTTCAAAAATAATCCCACTTTTACATTATACTTTCACTTTTTATTTCTATTACGATATCTAAACATCAAACTTTTTTTTTTTCACAAACATGCATTTTACTTTGAAAAATATTCTATTTTTAGCATCCTTTTTAAGTTTTCATATTAGCACCTTGCATTTTCAAAAAACATCCGATTTTTGGCATTATACTTTATGTTACAACATTGAAACAACAAGCCTTTTCTTTCTATTATAGCATTCTAGTTTTTTTTACAAATAGCAACTTGCATTTTCAAAAGTCATACCGTTATTAGCATTCAAAATTTTCAATTTTTTTTACCAATTAAGACATTATACATTACAAAATTGCATTAAACTTTAATTATTTTTTTTATATTAAGACATCATGTTTTGAAAATTACATTTTTCTTCCAAAAATTTTCATATTAAGTCATCGTACTTTAAAATTTGTATCTTATTTTCTAAATTTTCAATGTCTTTTTACCTATCAAGACATTATACATTATAAAATTGCATTAAACTTGCAAAAAAATTCATATTAAGACATCATGTTTTGAAAATTGCATTTTTCTTTTAATTTTTTCATATCAAGTCATCATACTTTGAAAATTAAATCTTATTTTCAAAGTTTTCAATTTATTTACATATTAAGACATTATACATTACAAAATTGCATTAAACTTTCAAAAAGTTTCATATTAAGATTTCATGTTTTTGAAAATTGCATTTTTCTTTAATTTTTTCATATCAAATCATCATACTTTGAAAATTAAATCTTATTTTCAAAATTTTCAGTTTTTTTACCTATTAAGACATTACGCATAACAAAATTACATTAAACTTTCAAAAAATTTCATATTAAGACAATTGCAATTTTCTTTTAATTTTTTCATATTAAGTCATCATACTTTGAAAATTAAATCTTAATTTAAAAATTTTCAATTTTTTTACCTATTAAGACATTATACATTACAAAATTGCATTCAACTTTCACAAATTTTCATATTCTAACATCGTGTTATGAAAAATTGCATTTTTCTTTTAATTTTTTTTTATATTAAGTCATCATACTTTGAAAAAATGGCATCTTATTTTCAAAATTTTTAATTTTTTTACCTATTAAGACATTACACATAACAAAATTGCATTAAACTTAATTTTTTTTTTCATATTAAGACATCATGTTTTGAAAACTATATTTTTTTCTTTTAATTTTTTATATCAACTCATCATTGAAAATTACATCTTATTTTCAAAGTTTTCAATTTATTTACCTATTAGGACATTATATATTACAAAATTGCATTAAACTTTCAAAATGTTTCATATTAAGACATCATGTTTTGAAAATTGCATTTTTCTTTAATTTTTTCATATCAAGTTATCATACTTTGAAAATTAAATCTTATTTTCAAAATTTTCATTTTTTTACCTATTAAGACATTACACATAACAAAATTGCATTAGACTTTAAATTTTTTTCAAATTAAAACATGTTTTGAAAATTGTATTTTTCTTTGAATTTTTTCATATTAAGTCATCATACTTTGAAAATAAAAACTTATTTTCAAAATTTTTAATTTTTTTACCAATTAAGATTTAAGAAATTTTACATTACAAAATTGCATTAAGCATTCAAAAAATTTCATATTCAGACATCATGTTCTGAAAATTGTATTTTTCTTTTAATTTTTTTATATTAAGTCATCATATTTTGAAAATTACATCTTATTTTCAAAATTCTCAATTTATTTACGTATTAAGACATTATACATTACAAAATTGCATTAAACTTTCAAAAAGTTTCTTATTAAGACATCATGTTTTGAAAATTGCGTTTTTCTTTAATTTTTTCATATCAAGTCATCATACTTTGAAAATTAAATCTTATTTTCAAAATTTTCAATTTTTTTACCAATTAAGACATTACACATAACAAAATTGCATTAGACTTTCAAAATTTTACATACTAAGACATTTTTTGAAAATTGCATTTTAATTTTAATTTTTTCATATTAAGTTATCATACATTGAAAATTAAAACTTATTTGCAAAATTTTCAATTTTTTTTTTACCTATTTAGACATTAAACATTACAAAATTGCATTAAACTTTCAAAAAATTTCATATTCAGACATCATGTTTTGAAAATTTCATTTTTCTTTTAATTTTTTTATATTAAATCGTCATACTTTGAAATAATGACATCTTATTTTCAAAAATTTCAATATTTTTACCTATTAACATATTACACATAACAAAGTTGTATTAAACTTTAAAAAATTTCATATTAAGGCATCATATTTTGAAAATTGCATCTTATTTTCAAAATTTTCAATTTTTTATCTATTAAGACAATATAAATTACAAAATTGCATTAAACTTTCAAAATTTTTCATATTAAGACATCATGTTTTGAAAATTGCATTTTTATTTTAATTTTTTCATATCAAATCATCATACTTTGAAATTTACATCTTATTTTCAAAGTTTTCAATTTATTTACCTATTAAGACATTATACATTACAAAATTGCATTAAACTTTCAAAAAGTTTCATATTAAGACTTCATGTTTTGAAAATTGCATTTTTCTTTAATTTTTTCATATCAAATCATCATACTTTGAAAATTAAATCTTATTTTCAAAATTTTCAATTTTTTTTACTTTTTAAGACATTACACATAACAAAATTGCATTAAACTTTCAAAAAATTTCATATTAAGACATGTTTTGAAAATTGGATTTTTCTTTTAATTAATTCATATTAAGTCATCATACTTTGAAAATTAAAACTTATTTTCAAAATTTTCAATTTTTTTTACCTATTAAGAGTCATTATACATTACAAAATTGCATTAAACTTTCAAAAAGTTTCATATTCAGACATCATGTTTTGAAAATTTCATTTTTCTTTTAATTTTTTTATATTAAGTCATCATACTTTGAAATAATGACATCTTATTTTCAAAACTTTCAATTTTTTTACCTATTAAGGTATTACACATAACAAAGTTGCATTAAACTTTAAATTTTTTTTCATATTAAATCATCATACTTTGAAAATTGCATCTTATTTTCAACATTTTCAATTTTTTTACCAATTAAAACATTTTATATTAAAAAATTGCATTATACTTTCATAAATTTTCATATTAAGACATCATGTTTTGAAAATTGTATTTTTCTTTTGATTTTTTCATATTTAGTCATCATACTTTGAAAATTGCATCTTATTTTCAAAATTTTCAATTTTTTTTACCTATTAAGACATTATGCATTACAAAATGTATTAAACTTTCAAAAAAAATTCATTGTAAGAGAACAAGTTCTGAAAATTGCAATTTTCTTTTAATTTTTTCATATTAAGTCATACTTTGAAAATTTCATCTTAGTTTGAAAATTTTCAATTTTTTTGACCTATTAAGACATTATACATTGCAAAATTGCATTTAACTTTCAAAAAAAAATTCATATTAAGACGTCATGTTTTGAAAATTACAATTTTCTTTTAATCTTTTATATAAAATCATCGTACTTTGAAAATTGCTTTTTACTTTCAAAATTTTCAATTTTTTTTCCCTATTAAGTCATTATACATTACAAAATTGCATTAAGCTTTCTAAAATTTTTCTTATTAAGATATCATGCTTTAAAAATTGTATTTTTTTAAATTTTTTCATATTAAGTCATCGTATTTTGAAAATTGTATCTTATTTTCAAAATTTCATTTTTTTTACCTATTAAGACATTGTACATCACAAATTTGCATTAAACTTTCATTTTTTTTTTTTTTTTTTTTTTTTTTTTTTTTTACATTAAGACATCATATTTTGAAAATTGTATTTTTCTTCTAATTTATTCATACTAAGTTATCATACTTAAAAAATTGCATCCTATTTACAACATCTTCAATTTTTGTTACCAATTAAGACATTATATATTACATAATTGCATTAAACTTCAAAAAACTTCCATATTAAGACATCATGTTTCGAAAATTGCATTTTTCTTTTAATATTTTGTATTAAGTCATCATATTTTGAAAATTGCATCTTATTTTCAAAATTTACAGTTTTTTACCTATTAAGACATTATACATTACAAAATTGCATTAAACTTCGAAAAAAAATTCCAATTAAGACATCATATTTTGAAAATTCGATTTTTCTTCCTAAATTTATCATATTATGTCATCATACTTTAAAATTTGTATCTTATTTTCTAAATTTTCAAATTTTTTTACCAATTAAGACATTATACATTACAAAATTGCATTAAAATTTCTAATTTTTTTTACATTAAGACATCATATTTTGAAAATTGTATTTTTCTTCTATTTTTTTCATATTAAGTCATAATACTTAAAAATTGCATCTTATTTACAACATTTTCAATTTTTTTTTATCAATTAAGATATCCTGTTTTTGAAAATTGCATTTTTCTATCAATTTTTTCATATTAAGTCATCATACTTTAAATATTCCAAAATTGCAATTAAATTTTCAAACTTTTTCCTACTAAATCGTTATACTTGGAAAACTACTTTTTTTGTAAAAATTTTTCATATCAAGTCATCATGTTTTGAAAATTGTATTTTTATTTCAATTTTTTTTTCATATTAAGTCATCATACATTGAATTTTTCATTTTTCTTTCAGTTTTTTAATATTAAATCATCATACTATAAAAATTGCATTTTTCTTTCAATTTTTTTTATATTAAGACATCATACTTTTAAAATTACATCTTATTTCAAAAATTTCAATTTGTATTACCTATTAAGGCATTATAAATTACAAAATTGTATTAACCTTTCAAACTTTTTCACATAAAAATACATAAAAAATATGTAAAATAGATAAAAATACATATAAATAAGAAAAAAATACGTTTATATATTTAAAATACTTAAAAATACGTAAATAAATGCTTATAAAAACTTAAACATTACACAAATACGTAAAAATAGATATAGATATGTAAAATTAGCGATTTGGTATCACGACCTGTTGAACAGGTTAAAATGACTAAAATGAATAAATTAGGCGATTTCTTAGGCTTTTCTATTCAGAAAGTGAAAAAGTTAGGATTTTTTTGTTCAAAAAATAAAATTTAGGACTTTATTAAAAAAATTTCCAAAATATTGAGACTTTTTTGGAGATATCCCTTTTGAATGTGTTTATCTTGTCGTGCTTTTTTTTTTGGGTGCTTTATATTTTCAAGTTTGTTTTGTCCGTTGCTTGCTCTTATTTTTTTATTCATTTTTACCAATATTTTTGTGAAATTTCTAATAAGCATTGGAAGAGAATATGGGAGTGAAAACCTTATCCAAGTCTGTAATTTTGTTTTGTACTCACTTTAGCTTAAAACAATTCACTTTGGAAACCAAAATTTACATAAAAATAACTAAATACATAATTAGAAAAACAAAACAAAACAAATAGTAGAACAACAAAATGCAAGACCAATAAAATAAAAATCCCAAAGCATAATCTACAAACATAGCCACACTCACAATGGATCCTAAAAATATGTTATCAACCTAACCTAGTAAAAGCTATACACTCTAATTGTTCCTCAAAACAAACATCTACCATATATAATTGAAAAGCTAGAAAAGACAACACCATTTTCAAAAAAATAGCTTCAAAGATCAAATATTCTAATAGGACCAACTAATCATTACACATACATTTCTAACTACATAGGAGTATGAAATGATGCATAAACATAGGAAGGTCTTGAGAGAAGAAACAACGGTCCCGCTAAATTTTAAAAAAAAAAATAGTAACAATGATTCAACAGATTTATATAAATTTAGCAAATTTATCGGAAACATTTAATGTAAAGCAAAACACAAGCAACCAAAGACACACAAATTGTAAAATCAGGGAGAATGATTATAAATCATTTTAAAAGGCGACTTTCTACTCTTAATTAAAAAAAAATGTAGTTAAAATAACTTCACCCTAGTATTTTGTTGGCAAAGCAGACTAAAAAGGTAATGATCTTGCAATGTTTAAAAGGTGTCCATGTATTCTCTCCATAATATCGTTATGTTGTGGAGTATAGGTACACAAAGTTTGTCTTGAAATACGATTAATCTAAAAAAACTACTGATATTTAACAAATTTTGTTCCATTATTCGATCTGACCATTTTCACTTTAACATTAAAATGATTTTTTCAAAAAGTTATATAACACAGAAAAGCAAGAGAAAACCTTATGTTTAGACTTCATCAAGTAAACCCAGACTTGTGAATATATATATAGTGGCAAACCATCTTAGGGGCCAGCCTCCCCACTTTTAGGTGTTCTAATACCTGTATATACTCATCCATATGATATTCAAGTTAAAAAAAAATAGTAGAATGACATCTTTGCCTCCTTGGTTTCCAAATCATGTGAATATATATATAATATAGATAGCAATGCCCAATAACAAAATTTTCGGAAGATCACAAAGGAAATCAAAACCAACTTTGTTTATTTAGGATTCTATAAAATAAGGAAACTTAATATATATTAAAATCTATAAAAACCCACGATTATAATCAAGATTACAACAATTTAACCTAAGTTTGAGTTAAGAAAACTGAAAAGTTTAAACCTAAATCAAAAGTTTATTCTCGCCACCAGAATACTCATAACTCACTGGAAGAAAATCACTGACTATTAAGACCATTGCTGTTTTGTACTCTTTTCCGGTCACCGGATTTTTCATGTCGTTGGTATCGTACGCCCTTTCTCCTCTTCGCCAATCACCGGAGCCTGTTGAAACTTGGCCTTCGCCGTCCGTTGACTGTTGTGCGTTTGGGTGCTCTCCGCTACTCAGGGTGGTCTTCATTCTCGTTTCTCATTATAAGAGGTACATAGCTCTGTGTCTTTGTTTGTCCTTATATATCTATTAATTGATTTTCTATCGCTAGTGGAGTAAATTTCTAAGCAACAGTAAAGTAGAAATTGTAAATTGCAGTTTTGTAGAGAGCCTTTATGATGAGTTAGGACTACTCACATATGACATTATTGACATATAGTATATATTAAAATAATGTATGTAAAAGTATATATATTATATACACTACTTTATATTTGTTAGTTTATTATTAATTCTAAAGTAACTATTGACTTGTTTGCATATATTCGTATATAACTTATGAATTAGGATATACAAAAGTATATATATACATATATATTACTTTATACTTATTATACTTATTAGTTGAATTTGCATACAATTTTTGATGAACGTGTATATATGAAAGTAATTTATATCATATGTGGTTTATATTATCTTTTTAAAATAAAAGCTTTAAATGTTTATCGGTATTTTATATTGATATTTTGTTGATTGTTAATAAATTTGGTTGTATAGTAGATATCAACATGAAAAAACAACGAACTATTAATTGGGATTTTTAAAAGAGAACACTCAGGTTCTGCTCAAGATTCTGAAAACCCATCGGAGATTGTTTTGGATGAAGATGCCCCCACACCTGATGTTCATAATACTGATAATCGTTTCAAAAAACCTCATCTTGAAATTAATGAAATTGATCTTAATACATTAGAAAGAGATCCTGGTTTGCGTAAGCAAATTTATGATTATCCAGTTAATCAGCGAGATACTATTAGGCGAGCATATATTAATCTTGGTCCCTTTCAACAAACACTTGCTGTATATCCAAAATCGGGACCAAAAACCCATAAGCGTAGTTTTCAAGCTTCTTGGTTTAAATTATATCATTAGTTTGAATATTCAGAGAGCTTAGATGCTGCGTTTTGTTTTCCATGTTTTCTATTCAACAAGCCTTCGGGAATGGGACACTACGACCAACAAGCATTTACTATAGATGGATTTCAGAATTGGAAGAAAGTTGGTGGAAAAAGTTGTGCTTTTTTGCATCACATAGGGATTGAGTGTACATCTTTTCACAACGTTGCACAAAAATCATGTGATGATTTGTTAAACGAGGCATAAGATATACAAAATGTGTTTGAGACATTTATAGAAGAAGAGCGTAAAAATAATAGATTAAGACTGAAAGCTACTATTTATGCAGCACGTTGGTGTGCCTTTCAAGGAGTTGCATATAGAGGCCACGATGAAGGACCAGATTCCATAAACAAAGGAAATTTTCGTCAAATGTTGAAGGCAATTGGCGATTTTAACACGGAGATGGAAGAATTGTTCCGTACTGCTCCTAAATATGCGTCGTATATATCACCATCAATTCAAAAAGAGGTTCTAAACCTTATATCAACTAAGGTGAGTAGGATGATTTGCGCGGAGATTGATGGTGGGAAATTTTGTTTAGTTGTTGATGAAGCACGTGATCAGTCTAATAAAGAACAAATGTCAATTGTTTTGAGATTTTTAAATAAAGATGGATTTGTTATGGAGCGTTTCTTTGGGCTTGTTCATGTACCTGACACTACAACACAAACTCTTAAGAATGCAATTTATTCTGTAATGTCACATAACAATCTTGATCTTAAGTCTATTCGTGGCCAATGATATGATGGTGCAAGCAATATGCGAGGTCATTTCAAGGGTTTACACGCATTGGTTTCAAATGATTGTCCATATGTGTATTATGTTCATTGTTTTGCCCATCGATTGCAGTTAGCATTAATGGCTGCTTCACAAGGAGTTGTTGCATTACAAAAGTTTTTTACTCGATTATCTTTTGTTATCACTGTTGTTGGTGCTTCCTCCAAGCGTGCCGACCAAATTAGAGATGCACAGGTCGAGGAAATTGCATACAAGGTTTCTATTGATAAGCTAGAGACAGGTAGAGGTCTTAATCAAATTGGCACATTACAACGAGCTGGTGATACTAGATGGAGATCTCACTTCAAATGAGTTTCGAGCTTAATCAAAATGTTTAGTCCAACTTGCGAGGTTTTACTTAAAATTATTGAAGATGGCACTGGAGCAATCAAAGGTGATGCAGATTCAACATATGAGGCTATTACTATATTCGAGTTCATTTTTGTTCTTCATCTCAAGAAAGAAATAATGGAGATCACTGATTTACTTTGTCAAGTTTTACAAAGACAAACTCAAGATATTTGTAATGCATTGAGGTTAGTTGCATCTACCAAATTGTTATTACAAAAAATGAAATATGAAAGATGGGATAGTTTGCTCTCTCTTGTTAAGTCATTTTGTCAGGAACGCAACATTTATATCCCTGACATGTCTTCTCCCTACTTTAGTAGAGGGGCTCAAGCTCGTAAAAAGCGTAGTGATCATACACTTGAACATCATTACCGAGTGGATATATTTTACGAAACAATTAGTTGTCAAATAATGGAACTAAATCATCGATTCAACGATAGCTCAACGGAGTTGCTTCGACTTTCAACAACTTTAGATCCTAAGAGTGTTGATGAGCCTTTTCGAATTTGTGATATAATTACGTTAGTAGATATGTTTTATCCTGAAGATTTCAATGAACAAGAGAAAACAGTTTTGAAGAAACAACTTCAACATTATGAGATTGATGTTGTTCAACATGCAGATTATAAACTATTGACTTCTATGTCCGAATTGTGTCAATGGTTGATAAAGACTAGAAGAGTAGCGAACTTTCATCTTATTTATCAAGTAGTTAGTCTCATACTTACTCTTCCAGTTTCTACTGCTACAACAGAGAGATCATTTTCAGCAATGAACCTCATTAAAACAAGGTTACGGAATAAAATGGAAGACGAGTTTCTGAATGACTCATTGGTTTTGCACTTCGAAAGGGAACTTGTTGAAAAGATTAGTTTAGAGATAATTGTAGAAGATTTTAAAAAAGCAAAAGATTGTCGTGTTCCACTTTGATAAACGATTTAACAATCTTTATATTAGTTTTTTTGTTTAAACTTTTGATATGTCATAATTTTGAAATAAATAAAACTTGTTTATATAGTTTAATTATGAAGTCTTAATCTTGGCCCCCCTAGCTATAGTGCTTGTGTTTTGCCCATATATATATATATATATATATATATATATATATATATATATATATATATATATATATAAGGAACAAACATCCAGATGTATTAACTCTCCTAGGAATGTCATCCTATCCTAACTTTTGAAAAAGAATTACGAGTTGCTTTGCCTTGTGACATATGTCACAATTGGTGGTAGTGACTTAGTTCCAAAGCTAAGAGTTTCTCTAAGAAGGATGGATCATAATGCTTACCTAACCTATTATGTCATGTTAGCTCAGAAACACAACATCGAGTCCTAACAACAAAATGGGGACTAAGGCATAAGAGTTGTCAAGATAATAAATTCCACTAGATTCATGAGCAGTCCTCACAATCACCTTGAATTGTGAATCCTAACAGCACCATTAGATTCATCAAATACAACTTTGTACTTGTAATCCTTACAAAGTTTGTGGACAGAAAGTAAACTGACATTAAACTCAAGGACCACAAAGTCATCAAAAAATACACCCTTAATCAAGTGTTAATTTGCACTGAATCTATGACCCATTGTTTGTTGGCGGTGGAGGAGTTACAAAAAATACATGCCATATTGCTAGTAAATTCACCATTTTCTTGTTTTTCATTTATGAGACTAAAAAATTTGGAATAAGAAAGAATTTATCAAACGCATTATTAGATTGTGAATCATAGACTGCAACTGCATTTTTACCTAAAACAGACTTATTCGAATTTTGAGAATCGTTTCTAAATTTGAAATCTTTTGGAAACCCAATAAGATAATAACAACGTTCAATAGTATCACCATAGTTTTTACATTATAAACTTTGATTTCCACGAGTTTTATTTCTCTTAGAGTCAGTAAATTTCCCAACAAAGATGGAGTCATACACATTGTTACCATGTCAAAATTCAACTGAATCTAAGGAAGATATTTCTTCTCTTCTAGAAATTTGCAAAAATATGATCTCAGCCTTCACATGTCTTAAAAAGACAGATGAGTAAGTTCTTTCAATTTATTCTTCGTAGTTTTTACAAAGTAATTACAATGAAATATTAAAATTTTGTACTGGTGATTTTTCAGGCACGTGGTGATTCCACCGTTTGGGAAAGAGGCACTTTTCACTGCTGCAATTCTGCTCTATATTAATGGTAAGTTAAACGGTCAATATTTTGTGTTTCTTTTTTGGAATGAAATCCTAAAGTCGTGGATAAAATTCAAAATGTCATTGTGGATAAATTATCTAGATGGAACAAAAGACATTAGTGATTTTGATTTATTTATTTTCTTTTGCAGTTTCATTTGCATTAGCATGTTAATTTATAGGTTTTGATAAATATTAATGTTGGAACAATGATCACCTTCGAATCTTTAAGTTCCTACATTTTTAAGTTTAGAAACAAAAGGATCTGGGTTTGACATTTAACAATATATTTTTGGGTTTATTGAAGGGTATAGTATAATTTACCTGTATGCCAGTTTTGTTTGACAATTGACAGAGAGTGGATTGTGAAATAGGTGAGGTCAGATTCTTACAAAACAATCGTAATTAAACGTCAAATACAAAAAGAAAAAAAAAAGTAAATTCTTGAAAAGTTGTTTAAGGATAATTTTTACATTTATTTATGAGTAACTTATAGTTTTGGTCTCACTGGCTATCCTTGTGGTTTTCAAAAATTGCATGCATGGTCCTTAAGATTGCTACCGTCTAATGAGTTTCATCAAATGCTTGTGAAATGACGAAATTACCTTTTTATTTGTTATTTTCTTATGTTATTTTTCTATCTTAATTCTGTTTTGGAACGAGTTAGTATATGCCTGTTGTGATTGAACCCACGACCTTTTTGTTAGACACCATGTTAGCGAAGTGGGTTAGCTCCAACTTGTTCCCCCTTAATTTTATTTTATTTATTAAATCAAAGAACCACCATTACATAACATATAACCACCACCATCACCCCACCACTTTTACCCATTGCTGCTAGAAACCAACCACCAACAATCCCCACCACCACTAATACATGTCACTAAACCACCAGCACCTACATGTCTAGTAAACCAACCACTAAACACCACTATCGCCAATACCAGCACCATTAATACCATCACCCTCACCATCCCAACCAATGCATCACCGATCACCAATGCTACATCAACAAACACAGCCTAAAATTGTCGTACAACACCATCACATTCAAATATACACCAGAGATCAAAACCAAATTCAACTCCCAACTATAAAGATCAAAAGCAAGATCTTATACATGAACTAATTTCAAGCAAAAATCAAATCCGTAAAACCTAATTGAAAATAATAGTGGAGTTGGTGGTGTAACATCCTGATCCCTAGTTATGAGAATTAATTCTTAAAATATGTTTTCCTTGGATACTCGACGTGTTGGAAGCCTAAACTCGGTATGTTGAGATGATTTTGGCCGCGGATGTTAATGAGCCAACTCGGCGAGTTGAGGTGTCTTAACTTGGCGTGTTGGCAGCTGAGAAAGAAACCCTAATTTTTTTAAGGTCTTGACTCTTGCATCCTATTTAAAGGCCTTAAGTCCCTTGGTTGGCCTTCTTACCGGCCTCCTCTGTCCAGAAACCCTAATTTTGAGTATCATCTTCCATAGTTGAGTGTGTGAGCTTGTGGAGAGCCTTAAGCGTTGATTCTTGGTACTCTATTGAAGGAGCCTTGAAGTTTGAAGTGTCTATTTTGGAAGGAAGGATATAGATCCATAACCTCCCCACTTGTTATAGTCTCTTTGAGGTATACAGTCTATACCTTGCTTCCTTGTTGCTTAGATCTCTTCGTTTAAAGTCTTATTGTGATTATTGGACTTATTAGTGGATTGGGCAAGGAGTTGAGTATTTTATGGGTTGTTCTAGATCTGGACATTTTGTGGCCTTATTTGGCTTAAAGTTGCAAGATTTATTAGGTTCTAAGTCTCATTCATGCATTAAGTCCTTTATTAAGCTCTTCTTGATTCCTAAAGCTCATGCATGAACGTAAACTTGGCAACTTTACGTGGTCCTCCAGCTCCAGGGTATCAGATCTACATTTTGAAGCCTTGGATTCAATAAAAAAAGGGGCTTAATGTATTAAGTTGCTGGAAATTGGACAAACTCGACGAGGGTTGGTCACACTCGGCGAGTTGGTTCGTTTTGTCCCGATTCAGAATCTATGGAGAAACACGGCGAGTTGAAGCACAACTTGGCTAGTTGGGTCAACATGGACTGTTGACGTTGACCGTTGACTTTGACTTTGACCTTGATTGACCAAGTTTGACTTTTGAGGGCATTTTTGGTAAACACTTTCTTTTGAAATGAAATGGTTGTTCATTACTTGCTTACCATATACATATCTCATGATACTAAACATGACGTCCTCCACCCCCGAAAGTTTCCGCCATTCTCGGTTTTGGGGTGTGACAAGTGTCAAGAAGAAGAAAGCCATTTGCCCGTGGTTTAAAAGACGATTAGTATACCTAATCTAGGCCCCAATACCTAGGACAAGGGAATGCTTATTCTAAGACATGTTCTGATAGCTGCTTGTTTCCATAACAAGAAAAGGACTAAGAAAGCAAACTTGCCCAAATGTATATTTGAAGTGAAAGGACTAGAACATGAAGAGTTAAATTTGATTGTGGATCACGAGCCCATGCTACTTTCCATAGCATCAAAAGATAACTAGTTCTCCCATGTTTGGTGTTCAATCAAATATATGGATTTATAATGCCATTAGAACATTACTTCTAAACCTTGAATATTTTACTAAGTTGAGTACTGACATTTGTAAGAATGAGTAGTGACTAAAATGAATTAAGAAGACTAAAACATGGAGAATGTAATTTGATCATGAATGCCAAACCCTTGCTACATTCATAGGATCAAAAGACAACTCTCTTCAAAATGTTTAGTCAATGGTGTTATAATTTGAAATTGTTTATACTATGAAACTAGTATAGTAACAATAGTTCAAAGTTGATTCAAATATTTGAATAAGGTGTATTATTGTGAATGGATCGTTCAGATTAATCACAATATGTATAATGTACTTATTCAAATACATCCAAAGGTTTGGGTGAAATATATTTGTGGCATCATAATCTTGGACACATAAATGAGAAATGCATTACCAAGTATCCAGTTGGATCAGATTTTGGATATCATTTGACCTCGAGTCTTATGATAAATGCAAATCCTGTTTATCAAGATAGATGATGAACACATCACTAGGTGATGTCAATATCTGTTGGAATTAGTTTGCACTAATTGATCATTCAGAACAACCACGATACATGGTAAGACCAACTTCGTATGAATGTGAGTCTGGAACCTTTCAGGTGTTCAGAGTACTCATAAAGCGAGGTTAAGAATCAACTAGGCAATAGGATGAGACACTCATAGTGAGAATCTCAGTCCAAACTTTATCGATCATCTAAGTGATCGTGATAGAGTTTCATAATCTATCTCCACCCAAAACACTAGCACTAGGGAGTGTTAGTTGGATAGAGAAACAAATCGTTCATTGATTTGGTACTAGAAGAGTCGCACTATTTTTGCTGACAATTCGTGGATTGTACCATGAATAGTGTTACAAGAAGTCCTTTGGTCTTGTGCCAACTAAGTAGGTTCTTGAAATACTCTATGATATGTGAAGTGGGATTCTATCCTCACTGCCATATATGGAAGTATATGATTATGAGGCTTACGCTCGTCGTGAAGCGCTCGAAAATCTAGGACTTTGAATAGAGATGTGTTAACTCATCGGAGAGCCCATCAAGCATTTTGGATAACTGTTTAACAACCCCTCTGAGAATAAAGTGTATGTTGCTCGAATGGCAGTCTTCCAAGAGAGGAAGTTGATTTCCAAAAGAGCTAGTGGGAGACACATTGCTCTTGATAAGATTCGAGAGCCAACCAACGAAGAGCCTAAAGTTGGATATATCATTCAATTCGGGATTGAAAGAGCTATTAAGGAAACTGACATACCTCCACCTATTCCTTATATGATAGAAGACATCATGAACCTAGTTGTATAAGAGTTTATTTATATTCATGAGGTAAATGAGTCACTGGTATGGAGCAATCAGAGTATACTTGCTATCGGAAGCTATGGTAGGCCCTAAAGGCTACAACATAGAAGGAGGAAATGGAAAGCGAGATTCAATCCATATATGTTGTAATTTGGTAGATCAAGCACTTGAACTTAGTCCTTAAGTGCAAGTGGATCTTCAAGTAGAGACAATCATGGATTGATACAAACACATAATTGAACCAAGATAGGTTTTAAAAGACGTGTAAGCATAGTAAGTTCGTTTATGGACCGAAATAAGCATCTCGCAAGATGGATCATTATTTTAATGAGAAAGTTCAAAGTGTATGAATTTCGAGAAATAAAGATGAGCCGTATATATGTCAAAGCTAGTGGGAGTGATTGGATTCTTTGTTTCAATGAGAATGTTCAAGGAGTTTGCATTTCTAGACACATAGATAAGCCATATATATGTCAGTGCTAGTGGGAGCACTGTAGTCATCCTTGTATTGTACATAGATAATGTACGATTCATAAGAAACTATATTCTAACTTAGCAAGTGTAAAAGCTTGGCTTGGTATGAGAATTGTTTCGCTGTGATATACATGGGAGATACAACACACGTGCATAATAAGAATCTATGGAGATAGACCTAAGTGATTCCTTGGATTGAGCCAAAGTATATGATATGTTAACAAAAGTTGACATGTAGAACTTGGAAAGGTTATGATATTGAGCGATGCTAATGTCCTAGTTCAACTAGAGGTTATGATTCGTGTCCCACATGCTTCTGCTATGGGATCGATCATATATGTCATGACATGTACCAAATCTAATTACTTGTATGCCTTGAGCATGACAAGTTGGATTAGATCATGTCACACCCCAAAATCGGAACGGCGGAATCGTTCTGGGGTGGATGACGTCATGTCAAGTATCACAACATATGCAGTATAGTAATCAAAGTACAACAACCATTGCATTAATACTAATAGTTTTATATGGTTTACATTACATAGAAACTTCAAAGTAATAAAAGTAATAAGATAGGAGCAGCTTGGTACTAAACTGTCTTCATCAAAAGCTCCGGGAATGTACCTGTCTATTGTTGACCTAAGAATACAAGTTATTTGAAAAGCGAGTATCAACATTTTTACAAATGTTGGTGAGTTCATAAGCATTTAGTGTCATTTTATCCAAATAACTTTATAAGAGTAGTAGTTTTAATGTATACAGTGAATTAGAGTCATTTCCAGAAAATCCTATATTTTCTAATTAAAAGCAGTCTTCTACCAAGATTGGACAGAGTTATGTGGTAAAAAGTAATTTTTCCTTAACACTATCATTATCAAAATGTGGTATTGATTTTGAAAGAAAGTAGGAGAATATTAGGGAAAATAACATATGCCTCAATAGTGAAGACTACTGACTAAGGCAAAAGAAATCATAGACTCCAGGGGAGTATCGAATGAACGGTACGCCTGGTTCAGTCTAACAAAAGGGGAGACACAGACCCCATACAGTATCAAATGAAAGATACGTCTAGCAAGGTCTAAAAACAGTGAACACAGACCCCAGACAATATCAAATGAATGATACGTCTAGCAAGGTCTAAATACAATGAAAACAGTGTTAAAACCCGCTACCTTAAGGCCATGAATTATAAGGTAACCCCGAGATACTCGTAACCATACTGATAAACACTAGAGAACTTGACGCCCTGCAAGCGTCGGTATGAATATGACATTTGTCACCCTTTGGCTTGGTAGGCCATGGACTGTAGCTAGCAGTCTGGGTGCGGGGGTGTCAATCCCGTATAGCTATACACACAATGTCCGCTCTCCTTACAAGAGACTCCGGTTACTATCATGACAACGGAGAAGGCCATGTACTGAAGCTGTATCTCGTGTAGTGAGATCTGATGTGAAATATTGGACTAAAGATAGAGACTCACAACTGAACTGACTAATGTAAACCTATATGTCTATGCTTGTATACATGATACATAACTAATGATCAAACGACCTTCGGACGGACATCCAATCCCACTAGACCACATCTCAACGAAGAAAAGGAAATAGGGCGAACTAGCCTTCCTAAGTCCTTTAAACATTATTTATATAAGTTATACAAGCACATGCATACATTTAACTAAGTTTAAGTGTTTAACGAAGTAGAAGTGTTCCACAAAAGTATAAGTGTTAACAAGTAGGAGCGCATCGTGAAGTAGGAGTGTATCGTGAAGTATAAGCGTATTGTGAAGTAGGAGCGTATCGCGAAGTATAAGCGCATCGTGAAGTATAAGCGTATCGTGAAGTAAAAGCGTATCGTAAAGTAAAAGCGTATCGTGAAGTAAAAGCGTATCACGAAGTAAAAGTGTTAACAAAATAGTAGCATTAACTACGAGGAAGTATAATCGAAGCAGAAGTATCTAACATAGTAGGATTATAAAAACATGGAAGAAAACTTTGATGAAATCTTTGAAAAACCTTTATACTTTAAGAAAATCATTCATAAACAGGTTTTGATTGTAACCTTGATAAAGTAGAGAAAACCTTTGTTTAAAATGTTGTTGTAATAGAGTTTGAAATAAAAGGTACAACACAAGAGGCAATTTGAGAAAAGCTTGAACACATAAAGACTTTGTAGAAAAAACCATTTACAATATCATTCTTGGTAAAACAGTTGACAGTGTAATGAATCCTTGTGCATGCGGGTTATCAATCACATGTGATTGATATGATAACTGGCATGTTTAACTTGTATTCCCCCCCCCCCCCCCCCATAAAAGCATGTAAAAACATTTAAAAGGTTAATTCAGGGGTATGAACTGACCTGATGTAAGCGGATCCGACGAAGGTGTCGGTTGGGTGCTCGGTGTCAAGTAAGGACTTGGACATACTTAGTGACCTATTAACATATGATAACATATGTTTACATACAATTAGTACATATAATACTAATTAAACAAGTATACGCATCCTAAAGTGCGGAAAACACTTTGATTAGGTGTTTGGAGTGTCCCGGGTAACATCTAAGGGTGTGTATGGCTTAGATAGAGAGTTTACTCTTCAAGAGTAAACTCTATATAAAGTTCACGGCCATGGGAATAACTCCCCATGAGTTTACGGCCGTAAACTCATGGTGAGGGTGTTCTAGGATGCCTAAATGTGTCATATCATTTGTAGATTTATGCTAGGTCCAAATATAAGCCACATGAGTGGATTTAAGGCATCTAAATGGACCAAATAGGAGTTTATGGTCATAAGCTCCTATGTACATATTTTACTTTGGTGTTTTAAGGGCTTAAATGATAGAGAATAAAATCCTATGCATTTTTCTAAGTCAAATGGGGAGTTTAGGGCACCATTTGGGCATTTTCTAGGAGTTTACGGCCCATGGACCTTTCCTAGGGGGTTTACGGCCGTAAACTCCCATTTCCTTGGATTTATTGAAGTTTAATTCCTTTACATCAATGGGATTGCTTCTAGACATTTTTCCAAGGCCATAGGAAGTGTTTGTGGGCATTTCTAACACATAAAATTGAGTTTACTCCCTATGAAGAGGAGTTTACGGCACAAGCATGTTCTTGGGCAGTAAACTCATGTTTACTCTCCAAAAACTCATTTCAAGGTGTTCTAAGTCCGAGTGTGTAAGCCTACAAGTCATATCTAAGCCTTAGGGGCAATTTGGAGGGGTTTTGGGGCTTAAAAACCCCATTTAGGGGTGTTCTGTTGGAATAGTGTCTAAGGCTGCAACTATATTTGGAAAGTACTTGACCCGATTGAGCATTGTCCTTTTGGGTTGCCTTCACCATAGCAACTTGTCAGGATGATTTACAATGAGAGAAGAAATATTAAAAGGAATAATAATATTGTTATTTGATTAATATAAGTCATAAATTAGTTAGGAATTAATTTGGTGACTTAAGGAGATTAATTAAATAGAAGGGCATAAACTGTCAAGTGTATGATAGTTGTACTTTAGGCTGTAATCCCTTATGGATAACGGGTGGACGATTTTAGGGGCTTCGGATAGACCTAAAATCCGTCCAAGGCTTATCATAAAAGGGGATTAGAATTGCTTAGGGCCTAAGTTATCCAATTAGGGTTTAAAGGTGAAACCCTAGGACCCTTACAAGTATAAATAGACCCATAGGGTTGATGAAATCGGTACACTTACTCTTGGAAGAACCCTGGCCGATTTCTAGTTCCCTCCCCACTCTCTCAAATCATCCTCTTGCTAGTTGGTGTTTGTAAACCATTAGAGGAGTGACAGTTGTGACTCTAAAGCTCCAAGGACAAGAAGATCAAGCAAGTGATTCAAGGTAAACTTATTATGATAGAATGGCCATTAGAAGTCTTGGATTCATGCATGTTCAATTAAAGAAACCTAGATCCAAGCATTAGGGTTTTGTATGTGCACATAGGGATGTTCATATGGCTAAAACCCATCAGTGGTATCAGAGCCTAGATTGGTTTCTATTGAATTGATGCATTGGTTGCTTGTTTGATGCTTGCAAAATTCGAATTTTGTGTTCCTACCTAATGAACTCGGCGAGTAGGCCTCATCTCGGCGAGTCCATTGTGGTACTCTGCGAGTTCGAGCGTCAGAAAGAGCTAATTTCAGGATTTCTTGATGTTTATCCTTTGGATACTTATCTTAATCATATTAGGTCAATATAAATATGATTTTAAGATATATTTGAGTATATCCTTGACCTAATTGAAGATATTTATCAATTAATTAAATATTAGTTTCCTTATGTGATAATTGATTAATTATTTTAATTAAACTGCTAAATTGTTTTGCAAGAAATAATTAAACAAATCAAATATGGATAATTATGTGATTAAATGTTAATTTAGATTATTTGTTATTTTATCCCCTATGTTTTGAAAAGTTTAAAACCTGCCCTCAAGTTTTGAAATTTATGTTTTATGATTAAAAGTTTAATTTGGACAATTTAAATTTAAAACCCGAGAATTTTACAAGTTTAAAATTCAACTCTATACTAATATAATATTACAAGATTAATATATATATATATATATATATATATATATATATATATATATATATATAATTAAAATGCTAGTCTTACCGTTAGTAGACCTCATTCACGAAGTCGGACTATAAGGTGGGTATAAGGTTGCTGCCTATAAAATGGCGCTTAATGGGTGTACACTCACACCCACCGCTTGCTTGATCGGTGGAGGGTCGTTAGCCGAACGGGTAGGATAGGGCAACCTCATCTCCTCATTAAAAGTATAATATGAAATACAAAGTAACCACATGTTTTTCAAAAATTCCCAATCCTCGTTACTTTAGGAAAAGTGAATTGATGCAATCCCATGAAATTACACTTTGCACCCTTGCTAAGAAGTTAGTGGAGCGTGTGTGGTTTACCGTCAAACTAATTGGTTCTAAGCAAAAGTGGCAAAGGGTGATTCATTGTTTATCATAGTTCGATGGAGCGTGTGTGGTTTACCGGAACATCGAATAGGTGATTGTTACAATGAAGGCACCATGTGAATTTACATGGTAATTCACACCCACTTTGTGATCCTCGACATCCCAGTCACAAACGAGAGGGGCATATCGAGATTTAAACATCTCATTGAAAAGTTTCAATGAATCTCATCCAAACCTAGGAATTCTCAATACATTTAGAACTTAAAGTTATGTTTTCATGGTGGAGAATTAGTGAATCATCATTCACTTTCTTTCAAATTGTTTGCATATTAGATTACGACATCCCTTTTCTAATATGTAAATATTGTTGTTGGATCCTAGCCCTAATTTTCTTATTGGGTGATAATTAGGGATCCAAATTCTAATCTATCTTTGTCCTTTCTATTTGTAGATGTCAAACGCGAACAACGCTGCTGCAAGCTTGTTCACATTGATGAGCCTTTGCCAAAAGGTGACTTTCGAAGGGACAAACTTTAGCGAATGGATAAGATACATTCGCACGATTGCTCGCTACGAGGACAAGGAGTATATCCTCGATGAGAAGCTCGAGAAGATCAATCCTGAAATCGCTACTCTAGCTGAAATCACCGCTTTTGAAACTCATGAGTGTGATGCAACGAAGGTTCATTGCATCATGATAGCCACTATGAACTCTGAATTCCAAAAGTCCTACGAGGACATGTATCCGTACGCAATGCACCAAGATTTGTTGGAGAGATACCACCAAAACGCGAGGCAAGAACGTTACGAGATCTTCACTATTTCTGGTATGTACTTGACCCGACCCGACATGGTCCATTTGGGTTGAATGGCACCATGCAATTGGATAGACTAAATGAGAGAAATAACACTTGGAGATTATTGATATATTATAAGTTTTAATATATTAATAATATTCTTTGATTAGTTTGATCAAGAATTAATTAAGTGATCAGAAGATAACTAATTAAATATATGGGTTGATTATGTAAATCATCTATATCTTGTATAGTGGGCTAAGAGGCTCCATGGATTATCAAGTTGGATTCCATCTATAGGATGCTCCATGGATACTCCATGGGAGTTACAAACCCATGGGTCATGGAAATGAAGAGTCATGACACATTAGGGTTTACATGGTGTAACCCTAGATGTGTCAACACTATATAAGAATCCTATTCTCCACCAAAATCGGTTACACATATGAAACAAGAGGGTTAGACCGATTTTAAGAAGTGTGTATTCTCTCAAAAGTCTTTCCAAGAGCATTTGGTGTTGTGTGAAGCATTTGAGGCATCACACTTGGGGTGTTAGGCTTACAAGGTTTCAAGGAACATAAGCAACAACAAGGTAAGTTATTCTATCTTTCATTCAAGTTAAAAATTGTTCCCCATGTATGCTAGATAGGAATATAGCCTTGGAATTCAACTTTGCATGATAATTAGACAAACATAGATCCAAGGTTATTAGGGTTGCATGTACACTTAGGAAGTGTTAGAATGCTCAAAACCCATTAAAAGGAGCTCATGGAGATTTTCTGTGATAATGAAGGAGCGGTTGCCTTGACCAAGGAACCAAGGGATCATGGTAGATCTCGATAAGACATCGTGTAGAAGAAGGACAACTCGTGGTGAAGAGGATATCATCAGAAGATAACCCAGCAGATTCGCTTACGAAGGGACTGAGCAGGGTTAAGCACTTGCAGCATGCTAGGAGCATTGGGCTGAAGGATGATATTTGTATAGATTAGATAGTGTTAGAAACGCGTAGTAGATAAATGTAATTAACATTTGATGGTTAAATAAAAGAGTATTATTTATGAGTAATGTTACTGTCTTTTGTTAATTGTTTAACTATTATTTCACTTTGCATGTTTTGACTTCCAGAATAATTGAGTTTATTAAGAATAATCGAATTATTCAAATTGTCCACAATTGTTCATATGTTGGAAGTAGGTATGAATGAAGATTGTCATGAATTGGTGTGTAGATTGTCTACATGGTATTAGACATAGCAAAAGTTTGCTGCAACGTTCATGAGTGCTTATGAACTAGTTTTGAGCATTGGAACAAACCCGCGCTTGATGGAATCACCTTATGGAATGTGACAAAAGGGTGATTGCAAGACGATAATATCATATGGTCTTAAAACCTAGATATATGGTTTGTTATTTGTTAATTGGTTGTACATTGATAATGTGAAACCGCATCAGTAACTTGATGTTATAAAACGCATTGTTGTGTATAGTTGGTTAATGAATAAGTAAATGCATATAAGTCGAAGTTTATCTATTACTTTTATCCTAAGAAGGTAAGAGCGATATCTCGACCGCTCGATGATTTGATTTGACTTATGTGTCGGGCCCGGTCAGAACTAAATTGATGTGTTCGATTAAGTTCTATGTCAAGTAAATCTGAGATCGAGAAACCAAATGCTAGACAATTAGTTCCATTTGATTGTCAGCATGATATTTATACAGAGGACTGTACGATCCCTTATCTAAAGGACAAAAATTAATAAGATCAGAGTTTGATAGCGTCTTTGAGAGATACGATTGCTAATCGGTATATATAGTTACTAGACTTACCCAAGTGGGAGACTGTTGGAATAGTGTCTAAGGCTGCAACTATATTTGGAAAGTACTTGACCCGATTGAGCATGGTCCTTTTGGGTTGTCTTCACCATAGCAACTTGTCAGGATGATTTACAATGAGAGAAAAAATATTATAAGGAATAATAATATTGTTATTTGATTAATATAAGTCATAAATTAGTTAGGAATTAATTTGGTGACTTAAGGAGATTAATTAAATAGAAGGCATAAACTGTCAAGTGTATGATAGTTGTACTTTAGGCTGTAATCCCTTATGGATAAGGGGTGGACGATTTTAGGGGCTTAGGATAGACCTAAAATCCGTCCAAGGCTTATCATAAAAGGGGATTAGGATTGCTTAGAGCCTAAGTTATTCAATTGGGGTTTAAAGGTGAAACCATAGGAGCCTTACAGGTATAAATAGACCCATAGGGTTGATGAAATTGGTACTCTTACTCTTGGAAGAACCCTGGCCGATTTCTAGTTCCCTCACCATTCTCTCAAATCATCCTCTTGCTAGTTGGTGTTTGTAAACCATTAGAGGAGTGATAGCTGTGACTCTAAAGCTCCAAGGACAAGAAGATCAAGCAAGTGATTCAAGGTAAACTTATAACTCTGATTTCTCAATGTTATTATGATAGAATGACCATTAGAAGTCTTGGATTCATGCATGTTCAATTAGAGAAACCTAGGTCCAAGCATTAGGGTTTTGTATGTGCACATAGGGATGTTCATATGGCTAAAACCCATCATGTTCACGGTTCAAGAGAGTTCTTGGGCCGTAAACACATGTATTGGCCCCTAATTCATGTTTTAAACACGAATTTGCATGTTAGTTAAGCTATACAACAAGTTAGGGTGGATTGCTTACTCGTTTGGGGCTCGAAACGGATGATTTTTGGCTCGAAATTAAGTTGTAGAGAGAGAGTAAAAAGGGTGGAAATGAAGTTTACTCTCCCTTATATAGGGGCTTGAATTGAGGCTCAGTGGAAATCTACCCGATACTGCTGTTAAACGGGGCTTTTGGTCGCACCCGATTTAGTGGTCGTATTTCGACTTGGTTGAAACTAGAACTTTTCAAAGGATTAGTGAGGGTGTTTCTAATTTGTTTTCAATCTTTACCAAGTCATTATAAAAATCCCAAATTAATTAACCAATCCAAAGGTTAACAAACAGTTTAATAAAGCGAGGCTTATTAACGGAAGAATGGGTTAAAAGTGACGGAATAAATTTCGGGTTGTCACATCAATTTGGTGGGAATCAACGAATCAAGATCAAGAACACTCTTAAGTGTCCTTGGATGACAGAAGAGATGATCTTGATAGTAGGGAAGAATCACTGTAAGAGTTACATTGATGCTAAGTTCCGCACTAATAAAGGCAATTTTGTTCGCAGTCGGAATTCGTGCTTTTACTCAATGGTGAAGTTTTAGTTTGGACACAAACTACATTTCGATGTAAATCACGTAGATTAAAACTGTAACTTACTCTTTTAATTGACATGCATGAATGTCTAAATGTTTGTTTTTTATATTTAGCTTATTCAAGTTTTGGCAAATGGTCAATCCATCATTGGAAAAAACTGAATTAGGAGTAGTGTCGGCAATCCCAACCTGAACCCATCAATCCAACCTAGTAATTAGCAGGCTATGTTGAAATTTTCAACCCATTTAATTGAACGATCAACCGGTCTAATCTGTTTAAAAAAATGGTTAGGTTAGCGTTGCTGACTTGATTTCAACTCGCCAACATATTTAAGAATTTTGAATATTTTTAATTTATATTTTTTAGTATTACTATGTAATTAATATTTCAATAATTAAAAGATTTGAGAAAATAAAATAAAAACACTTAGATACAGTTAAGTACTAACCTAAATGCATACAATCTTAGTCTTTAGTCTCATTGTCTCACATAACCCTAAACGCTACTATCAACTTCCTTATCATTGTCTTCCGGATTATGATTGATCTTAAACAAATTTTTCACAAACTTGTACTAGGTGACTGAAACTTAGTCGAATCTTGAAGCCTAATCGATATTAGATGGCTTCATTTTCATTCTCTTTCATCATACTTTTGACCCCACTTAGTTATAACTCACGATCTTAAAAACTTTAGCAATCATGTATTTTGGATCCAATATGACTTTCTCAAACCTGATGAAACATATGATCTATTACAACGAATACGATCAAATCTAGAAGTGGAAGTCGAGTTGGTGAAAATGAAAGTCTAATTAGGTATAATTTAGAAAACATTTACAATGTTTTGTAAACACTTGAACTGTATTTATGTTATGGTTTGTATTATTTTCAAACTTGAATAATTATTGCAGTTTTTAAGTTTTATACAATTTATTTAAAAATTATATTGGAATTTCAAGGTTTTTTTTTGGAATTTTAAATGGGTCAACTCGTTTATTAAATATTTGTGGGTTGCGAAAAATAATAAACATATCAACCTGATTTTTAACCCATTTAATAAAAAGTTTGGGTTGGATTGGAAAATCTCAATTTATTACTTAAACACATTGAGTTGGGTTAAGATTTCTTAATCCATTTAATTAAACAGATCAAGCTGAAAATAACTTAATCCAACTCATTGACAACTATAACTAGGAGAAATGGTATGCATATCACCCACACTTTTTGTGTTCTAGGTGATTATTTAGATTAATTTAATGTGAACTTAAGCAAGGATAGTCGATAGTAGGCTGAGTAAAGAGGTGGGTTAGATGGCTTTAGATGCATATCAATGATGCTCCTGTGAGTAAAAGGAGGTTAGTGGCGGTGGTGGCTGGTGGTTCGACGATGGTGGATGGTTGTCCAAATTTAGATTTAAAGTTCTTATTTAGTTGAAAGAAAATTACGATAAAAAATGTCATGTATAAAATAGGTGGGTCGGTAGGAATAAGATTAGTTGGGTGTGGGGTATTGTGAACCTAACTTAAATTTTAAATATTTTAATTAAGAAGAAATAAATAAATTAAAAAAAACTAATGAAGAAAATATATTATTTTAAAAATAAACCAAAAACAAAACTAAACCCTATACGATTCAAGTTAAAAAAAATAGCGGACATGCAAAATAATAATAATAATAATAATAATGAATAGAAAGTAGAAGCATACATTTAATATTTAATTATTTTATCTATTTAGTTGTTTAAGACTTTTCTAACTTACGATTTTAATCAGGAATTTATAGAAAAGAAATGTAAAATTAAGACAGTGCAACGGTAAAAAAAAAAAAAAAAAAGGAAACTACGTAATTTTAACGCTACTCCCCACGAAGTGTATATATATGCATTCCTCTTCCCTCGAAATTCATCATCCCTTCCGCCTTTTCTCTCATTGTTTTCGACGACGATTATTTGCCGCCTTATTTCTCATCCTTTTTCAGACGACAATTATCTCCGGTAAGTTTCTTGTTCCGTGTTTCTGTTCTCTCTTCATCTTCTTCTTTCGACGCATTGAAAATTTGTTTTAGAGAAAGGCCTCGATATTATATATCATATATTATATATTATCTGTCGACTGTGGTATTATTCTTGATCATTTATCTCACACACTTCTATTGCACATTACTGAGAATTGAAATATCATAACGATCAATGGTTCAAGGTAACATCGATTGATCACTATTTATCACTACTAGAAAACAACAAATAGAATACACAGAAATATAATACGATTGTTTAGAAAACCGTACTATATAAACAATAAATACAGCTCGTTTACTCATTAATAGCACTTTATTATCGTTTACTCTATTAATTGCACTTTATTATCAGGCGTTGTGGATTCGTTTATTTTTTTCGATAGCAATTTTGTTCTTGGTTCATTTAGGCGGGAGTTAACCCGTTGTTTTAAATTCTTTTCATCTTCCCAAATTCTAGGTCATCCACTGCTATTTCCGTATCGTCTTCCCAAAACATTCATGCTAGCAACACATGAAAAGAAATTAGACACTTCTTTTTCCCAAAGCCACGATTTGCTTAGATCCTGACGTCAACACTAACTTGATGCCTTCAAACGTCACAAACGCCTTTTGGTGCTTGAAACGGTAACATTCACTTGTTCATCAACACTTCACTCATATTCATAATAGAATTAGTGCGCGGATACAGAGAAATCGTTAGAATTTTTTGTAAGATTGAACACAGGCTGGTTAAAATTGAACTTATGCATTTATTAACCTAATGTTTCAACATATGCACGAACTGATTGTAACCGATGATCCTTTATATTCCTTAGTTGGTAGTTGCTACTGAGGGAGTACTATATATTTCGATCAATAGAGTTCTAGGGAATGAGGACTCTTTTTATCTTGTATGTCGATAGATCTGTGGATTTGACACTTCAGGATTAAATCCTCACATACGTGGTCATTTGAAAGCTTGCTATATTATGCACATTTCTTGTATGTTTGAGTGTGTGTATATGCATCATTAACTTGTATTTGTGGTTGTGTTTGCAGATCTATATCTTCATTGAACTCTTTCATCTTTGGAAACTAAATATTGCTAGCAGGTGGAGTATTCCTTTTATGCAAGAGTTATTTGCTAATCAAGATCCCCTGTCAAGTTGATCTAGATCAGTTAATTGTGCCTTTGATGCTGCACTAACATCCCTCCTCTTGGTATATTTTGTTTAATGATATTATATATAGTGCTTACTACATGTAAATAATGATATGGATTCTAAGATATGTGGTATAGACCATAATGCTGCTTAGAAAATTTGAACTTTTGGAAACCACCATGATAGTATTAGTAATATATTATCATGTCCAGTGCTCTTGATAGAAATTTTAGACAATGTAAGATAATGATGGAAATTTCACAAGTTTTGTCACTATCTTTCTTAGGATTAGTAAGCAATGTTGTCACTATCACAATATCAACATCAATCTCGACTGTGAAGATTCTCAATATAAGGATTATGGTTTGATTGTCACTTGTCAGGTACTCTTTCATAAACTTAAAGAAAAAGTTCATTTTTTGTTCATCTGTTTGCAATCTGATTCTCCTTCACAGGATGAAGTCCTACAACTCCAAATTTACACATTTCTTTAACCTTTAACCAAAAAGATATATTTTTTTATTAAAAAGAATATCTGCAAGTTATCTTTTGTCTTTGTTACATTTTCTTTCTTTTGTTATAATTGCAGCTAATGTTGGGGTTGACAATAATAACGAAGGCGTCAATGCCATAATTTGTAGCCTTCTACAATGCCAAGTAAATTTGTAAAAAAATTAAACTCTGAGGTGTCTATCACCCAACTTCTTTTCATTTGTTTGATGTATTACAAATGAAAAGAAATCTCATGTGATATGTGTTCCATTATTGTTTACCTTTCCAATCAACATTTTTATTTTGAATTTTGTTCTATGTACATCCATACCATAAGTGCTAATCCTTGTTTGATCTGTTTTGATCCTTATTCAATCATCTCTCCAGGTGGTAACTGCTCCTATGTCTTCTATGAGTGGAAGAGTTGTTGAAGCATACAAGTGTTACATAATAATTCCAATTATTCATGTGTGTTTCTCATACTTATGAATATAAAATCCAAATTTATAGGCTTATGACAGAAAAAGTTAAATCAAACATTAAACATTAAACTTCACCAAGAGAAGACTGGGAATGTGATTGGTGTCGACTTTTGATGCATATTTACTTTTCTATTTGAAGTTATTGATGTTGTAGGTGTGAGCAACCAATTAATTTACTTCAAACATTCACTGGGAATTTGGATTCACTCCCTCCCTTTCATCCAAGTTCAAAAGCAAAACTTTTTCCCTTGATCCAAGTCAAACATCGTTGAAGTAAGATATGATCCGTTTTCTTATTGTTCAAGTATTTACTTTTCTTCTTATTGGTCCAATCAGATTGTTCAATTTGAATAATTTTGAAGCATGTATACATGTATGATAAATTGAGTAATTACTCTAGTTAAATGCTAGTATCATCTAAGAGGCACAATTCAAACTATTGTGAGTTCTTCCTTCAAGACAATGCTGTTAGATTGACTAGAAACAGAGTAAGAGTACGTGATGAACTTCATGTTGTCCCATTTTATTTTTCTTATGGTTGGAATGGAATCATATTTATGTGCATATAGTAGGGAGGGAATGTAATCATATCGTAGGCTGGAATGGGCTGGAGGTTAGCTTCTAATTAGGGTTGGAATGGGAATGGGATCGTATATGTGTATATAGTACGGTTCATTATATGTACTATATTTGAACTTTCAACCGTATTAGATCACTCTCTTTTCTAGTAGTGTATTTAGTTAAAGCGAATACATTAAGAAGTAAAATGTTTTGGTGATTTTTTGCTTTAGGGTTTTACCCATCTATGGATATTTTTCTGCACTGGTTCAGGGGATCCATTTCTTGGTATTTTACTGCACCAACTAGGGTTTTAATGTTCATTATGTCTTAGATTTCTCTCTCTATGTTTATGGAAAATTATATTGTCTCTGTCTAAATGATATATCTTCTACATGAAAGCTGTAAACTAATGAAGACTAACAAATATGAGAGCAATATATCCTTGATTTGTTTTGATCCATGTAGTGTTTTTTTTCTGGTTGTTCAATGTTAATAGTGCAAATAACTTGTCTTATATATTTTAGAGATAATCATGGTATAATTGTATTCTATAATGAAGCTTCTTGTCATAAACTTGTGCAGGGGATGATGGGTGTATTCCAGTCCCTTTATATACTGCACTTGGAGGAGTTAGACATTTTGCAGAAAGCTTAACTAAATGAAGGGAACTCCAAACAACATAGAAAGAAGAGAAACAAAACTTGGATAACTTTGCTTGTATGAGGTAACATCACCTAATCTTATTTCCTTCATGATTATGCATCATCAATGTAATGCAAGTTTTATCATATGAAGATATAGTGTTATTGTATTCTAAGATGGACACCTTGGATGTTAGTTAAGATCAATTTTTTTTTCTTTCTTTCTAATCTATGCATTTTGCATTAAAAAATCTTCCATATAAAACATTCTATTTTCCCAGTTCTTATTATTAGCACCTTGCATTTTTAAAAATATCCAATTTTTAGCATTGTATTTTCAGTTTTTTTTTTCCTTTTACAACATTGAAACATTAAACTTTTTTTCCCCATCTATGCATTTTAGTTTGGAAAAATATTATAATTTTAGCATTCTACTTTTAGTTTTTTATTACTAACACCTTGCATTTTCAAAAATATTCCATTTTTAGCATTGTACTTTCCTTTTTTTTTTTTTTTTGTTACAACATTGAAACATCAATTTTTTTTATCAGCTATGCATTTTACTTTAAAAGTTATTCCATTTTTAGCATTGTATTCTTAGTTTCCATAGTATCAGCACCTTACATTTTAAAAAATCATCTCATTCTTAGCATTCTACTTTACCTTTTCTTCTGTTACAACATTGAAACATCAAACTATTTTTTCTCATCTATGCGTTTTATAATAAAAAAATCTTCCAATTGCAGCATTCCAGTTTCAATTTTCTGTTTTTAGCAATTTGCATGTTTAAAATTCATCACTTTTTTAACATTGTAATTTTACTTTTCTTTCTTGTACTACATTGAAACATCAATATTTTTCTCATCTATGCATTTCACTTTGAAAAATATTCCAATTTTAGCATTCTACTTTCAGTTTTCATATGATCTACACCTTGCATTTTTAAAAATTATCCTATTCTAAGTATTCTAGTTTCCTTTTTTTTTTTTTTTTCTGTTGCAACAAGTGAAACATCAAACCTTTTTCCTATCTATATATTTTACTTTGAAAAATATTCCAATTATAGCATTCAGTTTTTTGCCATTCTTATTTTTTGGAGTTTGGACATTCCATTTTCAAAAATAATCCCATTTTTACATTATACTTTCAACTTTCATTTCTATTACGATATCTAAACATCAAACTTTTTTTTTTCAAATATATGCATTTTACTTTGAAAAATATTCCATTTTTAGCATTCTTCTTTAAGTTTTCATATTAGCACCTTGCATTTTCAAAAACATCCCATTTTTGGCATTATACTTTCACATTTCTTTCTGTTACAACATCGAAACAACAAACTTTTTTTTTCGATCTGATCTATGGATTTTATTTTGAAAAAGATTCACGTTTTGGAGTTCTACTTTCACTTTTCATATTATTAGCACCATGTATTTTAAAAAATAAGCCCTTTTTAAATCATCCCATTATTCATTTTTCATTGAAAAACATTCCAATTTTAGCATTCTACTTTCACTTTTCATATTATTATTACCTTTGCATTTTCATAAATTATCCCATTTTAGCATTATACTTTCATTTTTCTTTCTTTAACAAAATGAAAACATCAAACATTTTTTCTTATCTATACATTTTACTTTGCAATATTTTCAACTATAGCATTCTACTTTCAGTTTTCTAATTTTTTACTTTTAGCACCTTTTTTTTTTTAAATCATACCATTTTTATCATGAAAACATACCATTTTACTTTGCATTTTTATTTACAATTAGTAACTTGCATTTTTAAAAATCATAACATTTTTAGCATTCAACTTTCACCTGCTTTCTTTTACAATTTGAAAACAATAAACTTTTTTTTTCTCATCTATGCATTTTACTTTCAAAATTGTATTAAACTTTAAAAAAATTTCATATTAAGACATTATGTTTTGAAAATTACTTTTTTCTTCTAGTTTTTTCATATCTAATTCTCATACTTTAAAATATGAATATTATTTTTAAAGTATTCAATTTTTTTTACCTATGAAGACATTATACATTATAAATTGTGTTAAACTTTAAAAAATTTCATATTAAGACATTATGTTTTGAAAAATACATTTTTCTTTCGGTTTTTTCATATCTAGTCATCATACTTTAAAAATTGCATATTTTTTTCTGAATTTTCAATTTTTTTTACCTAGTTAGATATTATACATTACAAAATTGCATTAAACATTCAAAATATTTCATATGAAGACACATTATGTTTTGAAAATTGAATTTTTCTTCCAACTTTTTCGTATAAAGTCATCATACTTTGAAAATTGCATTTTTCTTTCAACTTTTTCATATTAAATCATCATACTTTTAAAATTGCATTTTTCTTTCATTTTTTTTACCTATTAGGACATTATACACAATAATAAAATTGCAATAAACTTTTAAAAATTTTCATATTAAAACATCATGTTTTGAAAATTTCATTTTTCTTCCAATTTTTTCATATTAAGTCATCATACATTAAAAATTGCATCATATTTTCAAAACTTTCAATTTCTTACCAATTAAGACATTATACATTACAAAATTGCATTAAACTTTAAAAAAGTTTCATGTTAAGACATTATGTTTTTAAAATTACATTTTTCTTTCAATTTTTTGATATTAAGTCATCATACTTTAAAAATTGCATCTTATTTTCAAAGTTTTCAATTTTTTTACCTATGGAGACAGTATACATTTCAAAACTGTATTAAGGTAGCATCTTATTTTCGAAAATTTCAATTATTTTACCAATTAAGACATTTTACATTACAAAATTGCATTCAACTTTCAAAAAAATTTAGATGAAGACATCCTGTTTTGAAAATTGTATTTTTTTCAATTTTTTTTATATAAAGTCAGCATACTTTGAAAATTGCATTTTTTTCTTTCATTTTTTTTTATATTAAATCATCATACTTTGAAAATTGCATTTTTCTGTCAAATGTTTTATATTAAGTCATTGTGTTTTGAAAGTTGCATTTTTCTTCAAAAATTTTCATATTAAGTCATCATATTTTAAAAATTAAATCTTATTTTCTAAATTTTCAATTTTTTTTACCTCTTAAGACATTATACATTACAAAATTGCATTAAACTTTCTAAACATATTAAGACATCTTGTTTTGAAAATTGCATTTTCTTCCAATTTTTTAATACTAAATCATCATACTTTGAAAATTGCATTTTTCTTTTAATTTTTTCATAGTAAGTCTTCATTCATTGAAAATTGCATTTTGCTTTCAATTTTTGTACCAGTTAAGACATTATACTTTACAAACTTGCATTAACCTTTCAAAAAAATCCATATTAAAACATCATGCTTTAAAATTTTCATTTTTCTTCCAATCTTTTCATATTAAGTCATCATTCATTAAAAATTGCATCATATTTTCATAATTTTTAATTTTTTTACCAATTAAGACGTTATACATTACAAAATTGAATTAAACCTTAAAAAAATTTCATATTAAGACATCATGTTTTTAAACTTGTATTTTTCTTCCAAGTTTTTGATGTTAAGTTATCATACTTTAAAAATTGCATCATATTTTAAAATTTTCATTTTTTTTACCAATTAAGACATTATACATTACAAAATTGCATTAAACTTTCAAAAATTTACATATTAAGACATTATGTTTAGAAAAATAAAATTTTCTTCTTGTTTTTTCATATCAAGTTGTCATACTTTAAAAATTGCATCTTAATTTCTAAATTTTCAATTTTTTACCTATTAAGACAGTATGTTTTAAAAATTGCATTTTTTTTTTCAATTTTTTCATATTAAATCATCATACTTTGAAAGATGCGTTTTTCTTTAAATTTTTTCATAATAAGTCATCATACTTTGAAAATTGCATCTATTTTTCAAAATTTTCAATTTTTTTACCTATTAAAACGTTATACATTACAAAATTTCATTGAAAAAGTAAGGATTTTTTTTGTTCAAAAAATAAAATTTAGGACATTATAAAAAATTTTCCCACAATATTGGGACTTTTCTGGAGATATTCCTTTTGAATGTGTTCATCTTGTCGTGATCTTTTTTTTGGGTACTTTATATTTTCAAGTTTGTTTTGCCTGTTGCTTGCTCTTATTTTTTTATTCATTTGTACCGGTATTTTTGTGAAATTTCTAATAAACATTGAAAGAGAATATGGGAATGAAAACCTTATCTAAGTCTGTAATTTCATTTTGTGCTCACCCTAGTTTAAAACAAGTCAAATTGGAAACCAAAAATTAGATAAAAATAACTAAAGAAATAATTAGAAAAACAAAACAAAACAAATAGAACAACAAAAAAATTCAAAATATTTAATTTTCAAATATTATACCAAAAATTTTAAGAAATTCACAATATTATACCAATATTTAATTTTCAAATATTACACCAAAAATTTTAATTTTCAAAATTTTAAGTTTTCAACTTTTAAAATATTATACTATAATTTTCAAAATTTTAAATACTTAGTTTTTTAGGGAATATTATTTTTTTTAAATAATTTTATTAATAGTTTAGGGTCCCCGATTAATCACCGATTAATCCCCGCCTAGTCTGATTAATCGCTTATCGCTTATCGCTTATCGCTTATCGCCAGTCGACCGCCGAACGATTTTTACAACCTTGCAAAATTGCATTATATTTTCAAGCTTTTTCGTGTTAAGTTATTATACTAGGAAAATTGCATTTTTCTTTTAATTTTTTCATATTAAGTCATTTTAAAATTGCATCTTATTTTCAAAATTTTCAATTTTGTTTTATCTGTTAAGACATTTTACATTACAAAATTCCATTAAACTTTCAAACTTTTTTATATTAAGGCATCATGTTTTGAAAATTCCATTTTCCTTTCATGTTTTTCAATTTTTATATATTATGTCGTCATACTTTAAAAAATGCATCGTATTTTCAATTTTTTTTAACTATTAAGACATTATACATTATAAAATTGCATTAAGTTTTCAAATTTTTTCCTATTAAGTCATTATACTTGGAAAATTGCACTTTTCTTTCAATTTTTTTTTATTTCAAGTTAATATACTTTAAAATTGCATCATATTTTCAAAAGTTTCGTTTTTTTACCTATTAAGACATTATACATTATAAAATTGCATTAAGTTTTCAAATTTTTTCCTATTAAGTCATTATACTTGGAAAATTGCACTTTTCTTTCATTTTTTTTATTTCAAGTTAATATACTTTAAAATTGCATCATATTTTCAAAAGTTTCGTTTTTTTACCTATTAAGACATTGGAAAATAGCACTTTTCTTTCACTTTTTTCATATTAAGTCATCATACTTTAAAAATTGCACCTTATTTTCAAAATTTTCAATTTCTTTACCTATTAGGACATTATACATTACAAGTTTGCATTAAGCTTTCAAACTTTTTCTCATTAAGACATCATGTTTTGAAAATTGCATTATTCTTTCAAATTTATTCATATTAAGTCATCATACTTTGAAAATTGCATTTTACTTTCTATTTTTTCATATTAAGTCATTGTACTTTTAAAATTGCATCTTATTTTCAAAATTTTCAATTTGCTTTAAACTCAAAATCATTCCAGGGTTTTTTCTAGGGTAGTAAAATACGCATTAATTCACAAGAAAAACTAGTTAAAACATCCTAATTTGGTCAATTTCGACTATTTAAACTCAAAATCATTCCAAAGGTTGACCAGTTTGACTTCTGGGGGTATTTTAGTAATGTGAGAATTTATGAAAATGGATCATTGGTGGATGTAGGTGTTTGAGTTGGAGCTGTATTTTGGGGACTTTGACATTTATCATCCCGAGCTACTTGTGAGGTGAATTATCCTCACTATACCAACAGGGTCGAAGGCATCAATGCCGGCCCTTTTTGGATTTGTATCCGGGTTTATTGCATGATATGCTTATTGATTTGCATCCTAGTAGTTAGAATGGTGATATGCTTAGTGACCTGGTAGGTCGGTATCTTGGTATATAGGATAATGCTATGTTAGTGACCGGTTAGGTCAATCTCCTGGTTATAGGATGTTGATATGATTAGTGATCTGTTAGATCGATTTGACTGTTATATATGCTAGCGTATGATATTTATGTGCACATGATTGTTTGATTTGGGGGCTGGGTTAAGGCGGACATGCTTTGTGCTGAAGGCCAACATACCTAGGGCGGACCGAATAGACTGTAGGCCCGAGAGGGCATACTAGTTAGGTCGAAGGCCCGACGAGCGGTCCGGATAGGCTGAAGGCCTGAGAGGCGGTCCAGACGTGCCGATGGTTCGGAGAGCGGTCCAGATAGACTGATGGCCATGCGAGGCGATCCACGCGGTCCAGTCAGGCTGATGTCGCATTATGCATGTTGTTTGTTTATATGATATTGATATGGTTTGTATGACGTTAGTATTTTGGGGGAAATCACTAAGCTTCGGGCTTATAGTTGTTTTATTATGTTTCAGGTAATTCCGATGACCGCAGGAAGGTCAATGCGTGATCGTGCACCTCCTTATGTTTTTATGATTTGATTCTGGGATACTCTGACACTAAACCATTTTTAAAACAAATTTGTAATAATTATTGGTTTTTGAATGATTTAAAAAGTTTTAAATTGGCTTGATTTTTATGGGTGCTACAAGTTGGTATCAGAGCCTTGGTTTGAGTGAATTGGAGGAAACACTCGTGTGTCTCCAGTCTCAAACTAAGGACAAGATTTTAAAATGATTTTTCAAATGGTTTTCAAAATACTAAAGGAGGATGCAACTGTACAATCATTTGAAGCTAGTAAGTAGACCCCAAGATACCTTACGGATTATTTGATTTTGTGATATGTTAGAACAATATGATAGTATTAGGCTAGGGATCTTCAAGAATTGCATGATAAAATTGTGTGATTATATGATGCCTAATAGTCTAGGATTTTTCCTTATATGAAATTGACATCATAATTGTAGTTGTTTAGTGTATGTATCACGGTTGTGCATAATTAAGATCTTATAGCATGAGAATGTTTGGTTTGGCCTTATTTACTGGGTCCAGTGTTATGTATGGCTAGCATACACGATGTGCTGTAGGGTTGGTGGAAGTTTCATGGGTGGGTTGTGCGGGGTCAGTAGGCCATTTATGAGATATTTAGCCTTCCTCTAGGAGTGAGGATGGAGCATTTGCCATGCATATGTATATTGTTAGGGAGTTGTGATGATACTTGAGACAAATATGGTTAGGTGTGGAAAGTAGTATGGGCTCGTTATTGAAAGCAAAGGACCCATACGCGTAGCAAGGAAGTCATAACCCCTAGGTCTTTGTTGGGAGTTGGTTCCCAGATTATTATATGGAATGTTTGATATCTTCTCGGTATATTTTCATCATGGTGGTTACTAGATGATTTGTGACTGGATCCAGACCAGGATCATGAGATGGCGGTTTGTAGGGATCGGTAGTGCCCGAGGCCATTGGTCAGATGAGCTGGATGCCAGGATTCGAGAGATCCTGCATGATGAGGTTACTACTCTATTCCGGGTACAGTTACAGGAGATGTTTGGGTCTATTAAGACCGCCATGGTTGAGTATTTTGACGAGCGTTATGCAGCCATTGCTAAGACGGCTGTCGCATCAGCTGTAACGACGAAGGGGGAGGAGCTAGTCGGGATTTTCAGTACTGGAACTTCGATAACACAAAGCCCCCGACTTTTAAGGGGATTCAGGACCTGATTATAGCCATGAGGTGGTTGTCTGACGTGTAGGGGTGTTTCTTCACGTGCTCATGTCCTGCTGACCAAAAGGTCAGGTGTGCCATAAACCTGCTGAGTTCCGGGGCAAAGGACTAGTGGAGGTTAATAATAGGGTCATACACGGATGATCAGAGAGCTGTAGTTACTTGGGAGCAGTTCAGGGATATGTTCCGCACTCAATATATTCCGCGGGTCGAGTGGGAGCGGTTAGCTTAGGAGTTCTTAGAGTTGAGACAGGATGTTGAGACGGTGACGAAGATCACCCGTATGTTCACGGAGAGGGTGATGTTTAGCTTGGAGTTTGCTTCTGAGTAGGCTCAGATGACACGTTATCTAAGCATGCTCAAGAATGACATTCGTCAGTTTGCTGCTACCCAACATTTGTGATACACTTTTGGAGTTACAGGAGGCCGCTAAGCGGCGTGAGCTTGAGATCGAGTTGCAGTTATGGGATCAGAGGCAGGCCCCGACGTAGTCAAAGCCGGCGCCAAAGAAGTCTAAGACTGCTGATTCTAGGTCGGGAGGATAGCAAGGCCACACTTGTGGCAAGTACGGGAAGGGTCACTCGAGGGTTTGTAGGTCTAGTAGTGCGTGTCGTAAATGCGGCAAGGAGGGGCACTTTGCAAGGGATTGCAGACAGCCAACCCCGGTTCAAGATATGAGGATTATCTACCACTGCCATCACTGTTAGTCACGTGAAGACCAACTGTCCACAGCTCGCTACCACGTTGGCGCAGGCTCCAGCGCCGACTACACTAAGGATTACTGACAGGGGTCAGGGTAGAGTAGAGCCTTCGAAGGCTCAGGGTTGCACCTTCCAACTTACAGTTGAGGAGGCCAGGACAGCACCAAATATGGTTACTAGTATGTTTCTGTTGGATAAGGTGTCTAAGTCCATAACTATTTTTGGTATGTACTTGACCCGACCCGGCATGGTCCATTTGGGTTGCATGGCATCATGCAATTGGATAGACTAAATGAGAGAAATAACACTTGGAGATTATTAATATATTATAAGTTCTAATATATTAATAATATTATTTGATTAGTTTGATCAAGAATTAATTTAGAATTAATTATGTGATCAAAAGATAACTAATTAAATATATGGGTTGATTATGTAAATCATCCATATCTTGTATAGTGGGCTAAAAGGCTCCATGGACTATCAAGTTGGGTTCCACCCATAGGATGCTCCATGGGAGTTACAAACCCATGGGTCATGGAAATGAAGAGTCATGACACATTAGGGTGTAACCCTAAATGTGTCAACACTATATAAGTAACATGTTCTCCACCTAAAATCGGTTACACTAAGAAACAAAGAGGGCTTGTCCGATTTTTGAGAAGTGTGTGTTCTCTCATAAGTTCTTCCAAGAGCATTTGGTGTTGTGTGAAGCATTTGAGGCATCACACTTGGGGTGCTAGGCTCACAAGGTTTCAAGGAACACAAACAACAACAAGGTAAGTTATTCTATCTATACTTTAAGTTAAAATTGTTCCCCATGTATGCTAGATAGGAATATAACCTTGGAATTCAACTTTGCATGATAATTAGACAAACATAGATCCAAGGTTATTAGGGTTGCATATACACTTAGGAAGTGTTAGAATGCTCAAAACCCATCAGTGGTATCAGAGCCTATGCTTGTTTGCTCTTATTTGTGCTTAAAAGTTGAAAAAGAATCGAAAATCTTGTTGTCTGCGAATGGACTCGTCGAGTCTATAGGGGGGACTCGTCGAGTTCATGAGTATCTTCAACCAACTCGGCGAGTGAGTTTATGCACTCGGCGAGTAGGGTCGACTGATTGCAGAATTTCGATTTAGTTGCTGGGAATGAATTAGAAACATTACCCTAAACTGTTTTGGTAATTGGAAACTTGGTTTTGGTGGTGTAATGTCTTTGCTAATTCATTTACAACAACTAGTTATCAAAATTACAAAGTTTTAAATGTAATTTTTTGATTGTGTTCATATTCATGTTCTTGTTCTTATGATGTTTTAGATGATCATAAGAATTATTTGTAACCTATGTGGTAGATTAATTCTTGATCATAATGTGTTTTAATGGAGTCCATAACTTGTCCTCAAGTTATGGAAAACCAAGAGTCACACTTGAATTAAAACCATTAAAAAAACACAAGAGTTAGAAAAATGAAGAGTCTTCATTTTATTACTCTATTAAACTCATAAGTTACATGAAATGAAAAGTTTTGAAAGTTACAAAACTTGCCCTCAAGTTTTGGAACAAGAAAAGTTAAGTTAAAACTTTAAGTTCCAACCCCTAGAATTTTAAAAGTTAAAATTCAACCCTTATACTTATATTATGATGATTTAATAATTATATATATATGTATAAGAATTAAGTCGTCTTACCGCTAGTACGCTTCATTCACGAAGCCGGTCTATAAGGTGGGTATAAGGTTGTTGCCTATAAAATGGTGACTTAATGGGTGTCTACTCTCACCCACCGCTTGCTTGACTGGTGGAGGGTCGTTAGCCGAACGGGTAAGACAAGGACTTATAAATTCTCATTCAAAGTATGATGAATATAATAAAGTAACTAAATGTTTTATTAAATTCCCAATCTTAGTTACTTTAGGAAAATGTGAATAAGGTGCTAATCCATGAAATTACACTTTACACTTTGTCTAAGTCGTTGGTGGAGCGTGTGTGGTTAACCGGCACACTAACTTGGACTTAACAAGGTAGGTAAAGGGTGACTTAAGGTTTATTATAGTATCGGTGGAGCGTGTGTGGTTTACCGACACATCGATTGAGTGATAAACTTTAAGGGTACCAAGTGATTTGCATGGTTACTTCACACCTCGTTTTGTGATCCTCGGTATCTCAGTCACAAAACTTGGAGGGCACTCTCGAGATTGAAACATGCCTTTGAAAAGTTCATTGAATCTCAAAGAATCTAGGAATTTCTAAAAACCAATAAAACCTAATATCTAATATTTCGTTTTCGTGGTGGAAATTGGTGAATCGTCATTCACCTACCTTTCAAATATAGTATACCTTAGATTACGGCATACCTCTTCTAAGTTATATTATATTGTGATTGGATCCTAGCCTTAATATTACATTTGGGTGTTTTATTAAGGACTCTCTTAAATCTATACTAAACTTGTTCTTCTCTTTCAGATGTCTTCAAATAATGCTTCTGGCTCGAATCCTAATGGCTCCTTTACTCTTATGAGTTTGTGTGGGAAAGTCACCTTTGATGGATCCAACTTCAATGAATGGATCAGAAACATCAGGATGATTACCCGCTACGAGGACAAAGAATATGTCCTTGACAAGGAGCTTAAGGAAATTGATGAGTCCACTGCAACTCCCCAGGAGATCGCTGACTTTCATACTCATGAAAGAGATGCAACCAAGGTGGCTTGCATCATGTTGGCCACAATGATAGCAGAACTCCAAAAGTCTTATGAGGATTTCTACCCTTATGAAATGCACCAAGATTTGATGGAAAGATACCATCAAAGTGCACGACAAGAGAGGTACGAAATCATCTGCTCCATGATAACAACCATGATGAAGGACGGAGATTCCGTCACGAGCCACATGCAGAAAATGCAAAGGTATGTGGATCGTTTGCTGAAGCTTAATGTGAACTTCCCTGAGGAGCTTGCAATAGATATCATTTTGCACTCCTTACCATCGTGCTATGATCAATTCCGCATGACATATCATATGAACAAGGAAGAGGTCACCCTCAGCAAACTTCAGGGACTTCTCAAGACCGCAGAAACAGGTCTTAAGGGGAAGTCGGTTGCTATCACTCCTACTCCAAACTCAACTCCGGTTTTGGTAATCGGGAAAAGTCGAGGGAGGAAGAGAAAGAGATCTTCGAAGGGTACCAAGGCTCGGACCCTTGATGGCTCTTCTTCAAGTGGAACCAAGAAAGGTTTCATTACTCCTTCTTCTGACCCAAAAGAGGCTGAATGCTTCTATTGCCATGAAAAAACTCATTGGAAGCGGAACTGCCCAAAGTACCAACAGGATGTGAAGGATGGGAAAGTCAAACCCAACCATGCAAGTATTTACACTATCATTTCTAATAACTCACCCCATTCTAAATCTTGGGTCCTTGATACCGGTTGTGGTATTCATATTTGTTGTGACTTGCAGGGACTAAGAAGAAGTGAGAATGTGGAGCAAGGAAGAATAAACTTGATCATGGGGAACAGGAAAGCTTCACCTGTCACCAAGATTGGAGTTTATACTTTATCGCTAAGTAGTGGGTTTAGTTTAGATTTGAATAAGTGTTGTTACTCGCCAGGAATGGCAAGAAATATTATTTCCTTTCATGCTTTGTACAAACAAGGGTTTACCTTTTCGTTTAATAATGAAGTTGGTTCTATTGATGGTTTCTTTAATAATGTTCTTTATTTTAAAGCATTACATTGTGATGGTGTGTATGAAGCTGTGTCTGTTGTAGATAACTTAGGAAATAATGTTTTGTGTATTGATTCTACTACTAATAATAACTTGGATAAAGCATCATTATGGCATTGTCGTCTTGGACATATAAGCAAGAAACACATAGGCCAACTCCAAAAGGATGGAGTCTTGGAGTCGTTTGACCTAAAGTCAAATGATAGTTGCGAATCATGCTTACTTGGAAAAATGACAAAGTCACCCTTCACAGGCTCGTGTGAAAGGGGTGAAGGTTTGTTGGACCTTATACACACGGATGTGTGTGGACCATTCAAACATGCCACAAGGGATGTTAATCGCTATTATTTGACTTTTACTGATGATTACAGTAGATATGGATATGTCTACTTAATCAAGCATAAGTCAGAGACTTTCGAGAAGTTTAAGGAATTTAAACAGGAATTCGAGAATCAATTGGGCAGGAACATTAAGATGCTTCGATCCGATCGGGGTGGTGAGTATCTTAGTTCAGAGTTCCTCGACTATCTAAGGGAATGTGGGATTGTCTCACAATTGACACCTCCCAGGACACCGCAGTTGAATGGTGTGGCTGAGAGGCGTAATCGAACCTTGTTGGACATGGTTCGTTCCATGATGAGTCGAGCTTCGCTACCAATCTCATTCTGGGGGTATGCCTTAAAGACTGCCGCCCATATCCTTAATCTAGTCCCTACAAAGAAAGTTGCCAAAACTCCTCACGAGGTGTGGACTGGTAAAGTACCTAAACTAGACCACATCAAGATTTGGGGTTGCGAGGCTTTCGTGAGACGCGAGACTCATGATAAGCTCGAACCCCGAAGCGAGAGGTGTATTTTTATCGGCTACCCACAACAGTCCTTTGGTTACCTCTTCTACAGACCTAGTGACAATGTGGTCTTTATAGCAAGAAGAGGAGTCTTTCGAGAAAGAGAGTTTATAAGCCAAGGAGACAGTGGGAGGCAAATTGATCTTGAAGAAATTCAAGAGTCAAGTGGTGATGGAACTTCAAAATCTAGCCCTCAACTTGAGGAGGGAACTCCTGTTGAGCCAATTGACGAATCTGTACCTCTGAGGCGTTCCACGAGAGTTAGGAGTGCACCTGAGCATTACTATGGATTCCATATTACTGCAGAAGGTGAGACACTTATTAGTGATGGAACACTAGTAAGTCAAGATGACCCTAACAGCTACGAGGAAGCCATGGCAGGCCCTGAGTCTGCTAAATGGAAAGAGGCTATGGATAGCGGGATACAATCCATGTATGACAATCAAGTTTGGAACTTGGTTGTGAATGTACCAGGTCGAAAGACTGTAGGGTGCAAATGGGTCTTCAAGAAGAAGACCGACATGGATGGTAAAGTACACACTTATAAGGCTAGACTGGTTGCAAAGGGCTTCTCTCAAATTCCTGGAGTGGATTATGATGAGACCTTTTCTCCGGTAGCCAAGATTAAGTCTATTCGGGTTCTGTTAGCCATAGCCGCATTTCATGACTATGAAATTTGGCAAATGGATGTCAAAACCGCTTTCCTTAATGGAAAGTTGGCTGAAGATGTTTACATGAGTCAGCCAGAGGGTTTTGTCAGCAACGAGTACCCTAATAGAGTGTGTAAGCTTGAGAAGTCCATTTATGGATTAAAGCAAGCACCTCGCAGATGGAATCTTTGCTTTGATGAAAAGGTCAAGGAATTTGGCTTTTCTAGGAGTGAAGATGAATCTTGTGTGTATGTCAAGGCTAGTGGGAGTATAGTTAGCTTTTTGGTATTGTATGTGGATGACATACTACTCATAGGAAACGACATTCCAACCCTGCAGGAAGTAAAGTCCTGGCTTGGAAAGTGTTTCGCTATGAAGGACCTTGGTGAAGCTGCCTATATTTTGGGGATAAGGATCTTGAGAGATCGGAGTAAAAGACTAATTGGACTTAGTCAAAGTACCTACTTGGATAAGGTGCTGAAGAGATTCAGAATGCAAGACTCCAAGAAAGGCGAATTGCCCATCCAGAGTAACGCCAAACTGAGTAAGACACAAAGCCCTAGCACTGAGGCTGAGATAGCACAAATGAGTCGAGTACCTTATGCTTCGGCTGTAGGATCGATCATGTATGCTATGACGTGTACTCGACCTGATGTAGCTTTTGCCCTGAGCATGGTTAGCAGGTTTCAGGGGAACCCTGGCAAGGCACACTGGACTGCGGTAAAGAATATTCTCAAGTACCTACGAAGGACTAAGGACTGGGTCCTTACCCTCGGTGGGAGTGATGACTTGAGAGTTGTAGGGTATAGTGATGCTAGCTTCCAGACTGATAGGGATAACTTCCGCTCTCAGTCGGGCTAGGTCTTTACCCTAAATGGAGGAGCAATTTCTTGGAAGAGTTCCAAGTAAGAGACAGTGGCAGATTCTACTTGTGAATCAGAGTATATTGCAGCTAGCGAGGCGGCAAAGGAGGCGTTATGGCTGAGGAACTTCATTGGAGACCTTGGAGTTGTACCAGCTATTAAAGAGCCAATGGAAATTTTCTGTGATAGTGAAAGTGTTGTTGCCTTAGCCAAGGAACCAAGGGATCACGGGAGATCCAGACACATCGACAGAAAATACCATTTCATCAGACATCGGATCGAAGAAGGACTCCTCGTGGCAAAAAGGGTATCATCAGATGAGAATCCGGCAGATCCCCTCACGAAGGGACTGACTCGGGTTAAGCATCTCCAGTATGCTCGGAGCATAGGGCTGAAGGATGATATTAGATTTAGTAGTTAGATAACCTCGAAATTTGTAAAGTGTAATTGACATCTGATGATGAATAAAAGTGTTTTATTTATGAGTAAAGTGTTGCTAGAGGTCTTGGACAAGGCTACAACAATCATGAGTGCTCAAAAGTTCTGAGCATTGGACTCAACCCACGCTCACTGGAATCACTTCATGGAATTCTATCTCGAGTGATCGTGAGACGGTAATATCATATAAGTCTTTAAACCTAGAGATATGATTTGTTACTTACAAGTTGGTTATGCATTGATTGTACGAAAAATGCATTGGTAACTCGATGTTATAAATCGCGCTCTTGTGTGTAATTCAATGAGTAGTAGAACAAACATATGAGTCGAAGTTTCTCTGTTCCTTCTTGGATTAGAAGCTGATATCTGGGCCCCTCGATGATTTTGTTTGACCTATGTACCGGGCCCGGTCAGAACTAAATTGATGTGTTCAATGAAGTTCTTTATCAAACAAATCGGAAATCGGGAAACAAACTGTTGGACAATAAGTAAGACATTGTTCCGTGTATTTGTCCGACTGATATCTAGAACAGAGGATTATATGATCACTTATCTTAAATGGCGTACCATCATCTTCTCAGTTTCGAGAAACCTTGTAAAGAGCTACGATTGCCGATCGGTTTCTGAAGTCATATTTGCAGTAATAGTTATTAGACTTATCCAAGTGGGAGACTGTTGGATAAGGTGTCTAAGTCCATAACTATTTCTGGTATGTACTTGACCCGACTCGGCATGGTCCATTTGGGTTGCATGGCATCATGCAATTGGATAGACTAAATGAGAGAAATAACACTTGGAGATTATTAATATATTATAAGTTCTAATATATTAATAATATTATTTGATTAGTTTGATCAAGAATTAATTTAGAATTAATTATGTGATCAAAAGATAACTAATTAAATATATGGGTTGATTATGTAAATCATCCATATCTTGTATAGTGGGCTAAAAGGCTCTATGGACTATCAAGTTGGGTTCCACCCATAGGATGCTCCATGGATGCTCCATGGGAGTTACAAACCCATGGGTCATGGAAATGAAGAGTCATGACACATTAGGGTGTAACCCTAGATGTGTCAACACTATATAAGTAACATGTTCTCCACCTAAAATCGGTTACACTAAGAAACAAGAGGGCTTGGCCGATTTTTGAGAAGTGTGTTCTCTCATAAGTTCTTCCAAGAGCATTTGGTGTTGTGTGAAGCATTTGAGGCATCACACTTGGGGTGCTAGGCTCACAAGGTTTCAAGGAACACAAACAACAACAAGGTAAGTTATTCTATCTATACTTTAAGTTAAAATTGTTCCCCATGTATGCTAGATAGGAATATAACCTTGGAATTCAACTTTGCATGATAATTAGACAAACATAGATCCAAGTTTATTAGGGTTGCATGTACACTTAGGAAGTGTTAGAATGCTCAAAACCCATCAGTTTCTACGTCTTATCTTATAGTTTATGATTATATTATAAACTTTCAATTGCCTTCTGCATAAAACGTTAGGACATAGGAGGGTCAAGGGAATTTTAGTATCGAAGGCTTGTAGATGGTTAGGATCCAGGGATGCATTTAAGGATGAGAAGTTAGGATAGAGAATCACCATTCTAGGGTCAGTAGTTGTAATTTAGAGATTCATAAGTATTGAGTTGGGATTCAGGTTTGTCTTGAAGTTTGATTGCTCCGTCTCGGGAGGGTTGTTCTGCGTATGTTATTCATTTCATGGTTAAGTATGGTAATAGCTAGTAGGGACGGTTAAGTTGTGTTTTGGTTTTGCCACCAGTAGGTAGTGGTTAGTGTCCCAAGTGGGGGAGAATTGGGAATTCTCAGATGGAGCATCGGGCATTGAGGGTTTTGTATGTTGCTGTCCGGGTAACAGTTTCCCGAGAGGGTGAGCGATCAACATGAGGTCTAGAGTTAGGTCGGGATTATAGTTTGCAGATTGGATCCAGAGTTCAAACTCCGAGTAGAGGAGAGATGGTCATTCATGAACAGGGCACAAGGATAGGTTCAAGGTTTTGATCAACAAATTTAGGGTGGCCCGGATGAACTGAAGGCCAACGGGGCGTACCAATTAGGCCGAAGGCTCGGAGAACGGTCCAGACAAGCTGAAGGCCCGGAGAGGCGGTCCAAACATGATGAAGGTTTTTTAGAGTGGTCCAGATAGGCTGAAGGCCCTGTGAGGCGATCCTGACATACTTAACACTCTGTATGTATTTTGTTAGGTCTACGTTTTGGTATTGAGCATGCTGCTTTGTAATGATAACCAGTGGAACCGTATGTTTTATGTGCTTGCTGGTTATCACCTATGAATCCCCTCAGGGACTGTCGGTGGTCATGTAGGAGAGCTTGGAGACTTTTGAGTAGCAACCTGTCCCAAGAAGGGAATCATGCGTGGTAGAGTTTTAGTATTGCGATGCTGGTTTGGTGATGTGAGGAACGTTAGTTAGGCCTTTTGGGCAGCGGAGGAAGGTGGGTACCTTCAGTCCCAAAGGAATGGGCCACTGACAAGAAGACGACAACGTCGATAGGTTATCAGAAGCGTTACAGTCATAGGCTGTGGGCCTAATGATCGTAAAGATTCATTCATTCTACTTGTGGTTTTCTTGGGACTGACGCGTTGATGGGATTGGCAAGTCGTAAGTCCGTTGGTTGGATAAAGGAAGCAGTAAGGACTGAGGGGAGTATCAGTCAGGTATCAAAATTAATCCGTGGAATGTTTGCCCCAAATTCCTACATTTTTGCAAGTTGTTCGAGAATGGATGTAATGTGGAAGTTCTCGTTGATCATCTTCTTTCGTCGCTCCGGAGATTGGTAATGGCATGGTAAAGAGTCAAAGGTTATACTAAGGTTTTGGTGTATCATATGGATTCAGATTGTGAAAGGTTCTCTATTGACATGTTTGAGGGTCTTCTCTACATGATTTGTGGTAGTTTCGGTCAGAAGCTTGGGGTAGATTTATGAACGGCCATTTCGAGATGGCATATAGTGGAAACTTGCATTGGGGATCACAAGTGAATCCGTGTGAGGCATGAACTCTGGAGGTCAGTGAGGTAAATGGGGGGAACCTTTTTTTTGTGGGGTGAATCGCGAGTTACAGACGAAAGGTATAATGTTATCAACGGGAAGTTGAGGGTTGTGAGGTTAGAGCGTCCCTATCTTTCAGGTTCTGAGAATCGGGTTAGATCTTCTTTTGAGTATCTATGGAAACACATCATGTTAGGAGGGTTGAGGTGGTCTTGTTCGATGCAGTAGGCCAAGATACCCGGTGTGGGTCGACTGTAAGTCGTAGGCACGGAGACTCAAGAGGAGCAGTAAGGTTGCGACAGTGAGCCAAGATACCCGTTGCGGGCCGACTGTAAGTCGTAGGCATGAAGGATCAAGAGGAGTTTTAGGGTTGAGGCGGTAGGCCGACAAAACCTGAGAATGTCAATCCTGTGTTTGATTGGATTCGACATATTGATATTCCAGTCCGAGGCTGATCGGGCCAGTCATATGTGTTTGTGGTTATGCGTTGAAAATTGACTGTTATTGTATGTTGATTCGGGAGCTGAAGGAAGCATTATTCTGTCAGCACAAAAAGGGTTCTTCTCCTAGTTTGCATCCCGTAGTCCGTGTTATCTTTGAAAATTCGGTCATTGAATGAGTTCCCTTGAAAGAATATATAATCTCTTCTCCAGCATAGAATTATCGACAACCGCGTATGATCCATGATTGTGTTCTGGGAAGGACTCAAGGTTTTCAGGGTGTGATCCGCTTCAGGAAGAAAGGAATTTGGATTCCTAATATATCGGGCCATTTTGGGTTTTTCCATGGTTGCCAAGGCAGCGTATCGATTGGGTTTCCCGGAGGAACTCAGTTAGATTCACAACACTTCCCATGTCTTGTAGTTGCAAAAGTGTGTGTCGGACAAGGATGTCATGGCATCATTTGGTGATATTCATGACGATATGCACCTGAACTACGTCGAGAGGTCGGTGGCCGTCTTGGAACGATAGGTAAAGGTTTTGTGTAGCTAGGAGGTACCTTTGGTAAAGGTACAAGTGGCAGCATCGGAGGGGATCCGAGTAGGTTTGGGGGCTGGAGGATGGAATGCAAAAGCATTATCCAGATTTGTTCACTGCAGCAGGCTTCGAGAACGAAGCCTAGTTCAGTTGGGGGAGAGTTGTAACATCCTAATTTCCAGGAATAAGATTTTAGGGATTTCATGCAATTAAAGAAGCCTACTCGACGAGTTGGAGGCCCCAAGTCTTTGTGTAGAGATTAGTCAACTTGTGTGAATTATGAGGTCTACTCGATGAGATGGAGGACCCTAACTCAATGAGTAGGAGCTGGAAAATGAAACCCTAATTTCCAGGGTTTTACACCCTATTTAAAGGGTCATTAGGCTCCCTATGCCTCCCTTACCGTCTCCCTTGAGCTCAGAAAACCCTAATCGTACTTGCTCTCAATTTTTTAGTGATAAAAAGTTTGGAAGGTGAATTTTATGAAGAGAGCTTGAAGTCTAAGGAGCTTGGAGCAAGGAGAAGCTTGTGGATCTGATTTCTACTTCATCTTAGCATCATCTTGAAGGTAACGAGTCATTACCTTGATCTCTCTAGCTAGATCTCTTCATGAAAAGGTTTAGAGCCATTTCTAGTTTGTTGAGAAGTCATTTATGGTTTTGGGCATGATCTGAAGTTGTAACATCAGATCTAGACTACTCTAACCCCTTATAGTCATAAAGTTTTAGTTTTTAGCCTTTAACACCTTGCATGCATGTAAAGTTTGCAACTTTATATGGTAACTATGCCCTAGGAGGCTAGATCTACAATTTGGAGCTTTGGAGTAGCTTGAAATCGTTTGGATAAGAAGTAGACTTCATGAACTCTACGAGTTGGATAAGCCAACTCGATGAGTCGAGACGAGTTTCCCCATTTTCTGGATTCGGCATGAACTCGATGAGTTAGTAAGAAGACTCAATGAGTAGATAGGGTTTTCCCGGACCTTCTGGACGTTGCATGGACTCAACGAGTTGGATAGCCAACTCGGCGAGCCGACTCTGATTCTCACGGATCTCTGAGTTCTGAAGGAACTCGATGAGTCTGTAGGTTGCACTCGACGAGTTGGGTCAACATGGATTGTTGACCTTGACCATTGACTTTGACTTTGACCAAGGGTTGACCAATTTGACTTATGGGGGTATTTTAGTAATGTGGGAATTTATGAAAGTGGATCATTGGTGGATGTAGGTGTTTGAGTTGGAGTTGTATTTGGGGGAGTTTGACATTTAGCATCCCGAGCTACTTGTAAGGTGAATTGTCCTCACTATACCAACAGGATCGAAGGCACCAATGCCGGCCCTTTTTGGATTTGTATCCGGGTTTATTTCATGATATGCTTATTGATTTGCATCCTGGTAGTTAGAATGGTGATATGGTTGGTGACCTGGTAGGTCGGTATCCTCGTATATAAGATAATGTTATGTTAGTGACCGGTTAGGTTGATGTCTCATTATGCATGTTTGTTTATATGATATTGATATGGTTTGTATAGCGTTGGTATTTTGGGGGAACTCACTAAACTTTGGGCTTACAGTTGTTTTATTATGTTTCAAGTACTTCTGATGATCGTAGGAAGGCGAATGTGTGATCATGCACCTCCTTATGTTTTTATGATTTGATTGTGGGATACTCTGACACTAAACCATTTTGAAAACCAATTTGTAATAATTATTAGTTTTTGAATGATTTAAAAAGTTTAAAATTTGATCAATTTTTGTAGGTGTTACAAAAGAACTTTGAAGTTTGAAGATCAAATCCAAAATGAGACATTCGGGAGTAAGCGATCATTCTTCAAAAACCAAAAAATGATTATTTACTTTAAAATGCTCATTTATAATGGTTACTTTACTCAATATCCCCTTTTAAATACAATAAATGAGAAATTAAGGTTTTTAAACGACATTTAAACTTTTCCATTTTATTTATATCTAAAGCTAATAGTTTGTTTCCATTTGGAGCAATGAAGGTAGTCTAAAAGTAAAACCACATTAAAAAAACATCTTAATATTAAATCATTAAGATAGTTACAACTCTTAAAATGTTAAAAAGTAAACATGTTATAACTCGATATAATTTAAAGTAAATTATGTCATTAAATTTATTGTTCAAGAATTGTTTGTAAATAACATAAAATTAAAGTCGAAAACGATTTTTTTTCATGTCATAGGTACTAATTAGTGAATTATAGTAAATTATGTCATCAAACTAATTTAGGGATTTTAGAATTAAAAGGAAAGCACTAATGAAATTCATATCCCTTCATTATGATATTTATTACAATTATTACATATAAATATTATGTGAAATTTAGTAGAGTGGAAAAAAAACCCATAAAATGTCATGTGTAAAAAAAATAAAAATAAAAACCCACAAAGTTACAAGTAGAAAAATGAATGAGTATGATATGTGGTAAAAAAATCTTTATTTATTAGAATAGATGGTGATGTAAGGATGAAATTAATTAATCTGGTAATCAAATTTATAATGTAATTTGAATATAATTGATTTGATAGTTCATGTAGTTATTTATTTATTATTGTTTATGTTTATGATGAAGAATGATACAAGTTTTTTGCGTTTGATTCATTTGTTTGATTGAATACTTAGAATTATTTATTCCGAGTATTTATGGAGTTTCATTTTTATTTTTAGTTTAATTTCATGTTAGTTTTATAGTGTATTTTTGTTTTTAATTGATTTAATAATTTGTTTGAAATAATATATAAGTTTTAATTCATTATTTTTAATAAATAGATTTATATACAATATGTAATTAGGGTAAAGCTAAACTCTTTGTACTCTATACTCTCTAAAATTTGTTTATCGACAATTATCTCAAGATGCCACCGTTACTGTTATTATAGTCAACAATATTCTATATGCAATGCTTGCATTTGGGAAATAATCAAGTTCTTTCAAATACTTCAAAACATCTATATGGATGCTAAATTCTCCTGTTTCCAATGTCTCAAATAATTTCAAGTTTCAACATAATTTGATTCATAATACGATATTCGAGTTTCTAAATTAGATCATCTGATTTCTAATAAACAATTAAACAATAAACATAATCTGATAATTTGATTTCAGTTTCTGATAAACAATTAACATATTTTGATTTCTAATAATCTAATTTCTATTCAACATTCAAATTTTGATTCAATTAAACATAATCTATAATCTGATTTCAACATTCAATTTATGATAATCTATAATCTGATTCAACATTCAAAATCTCAACATTTAGAAAACTAGAAAACTATAATCTGATTCAACATTATGATTTCTGATAATGTATACTCTAATTCACCATTCAGAATTTCTAATTTCTGATTTAATATTCAGTTTCTGATAAACATAATATGATAAGTGGAACAAAAAGAAAACTAAAAAGCTTTAACCTTATGTAACTTCGCTAACTACTCAGACTCAGAACATAAGACGCTGATTAAGTGATTATTCACAGAATTAGAGGTGATCGACTGAATGAATGATCGAGTGCTTGTGTATCTTTAACAGCTGATCTGTTGTCATTTCTGTCTTTTGGTGCATGGTGGACTATCGATTAGTATGAGTGGGTATGGACTATCGCTTAAGTTTTGGCCTAATTCATGAATATAGTATACAAAAGTGGGCCCCTAAAAAATTGGGCTAGATGCCCACTCCCCCCCCCCCCCCCCCCTCTCTTTTCAAAACCGTCCTTAATCATTGCGTTTGATTTTCTGTAAGCTACAAAAAATATCATAATTTGCAAAATGAGTTATTTATACCATGTTTTTGTAAAGATTTTAAAGAATCACCTTAAGCTTTTGTCTCATTCCTGAATATAGTATAAAAAAGCGGGCCCTTGAAATAATTGGGTCAGATGCCCACTTCCACCCCCTCCCCCCTCAAAACTGGCCTTGGGCATCACGTTTGATTTTCTATAGGCTACACAAAAATATCATACTTTGCAAAATGTGTTATTTATAGAGTAAATTACACGAATGGTCCATATGGTTTAGGGTAATTTATGTGTTTGGTCTCTAATTTATTTCTTTAACTCGAAAGATTCTTACTGTTTGTTTTTGTTACGCGCTTGGTCTGTGTCTTATCTAAAATAATATTGAGGGATGATTTTTCTCTACTTTATCTTACTGTTAGTAGACCGTATATTATGTTTGTAACTTGTCTATGTGCCAGGTACCAAGCTTATCTGAATATATCACATTTGATAGCAGTAAAACAAATCTTCCGATATCTGAAGGGCACAAAGGGTTTTTTATGAAACATCATATGTAACATGACAATTTATGTATTTCGTCGTATGATTTTTTTATGCAGTTACCTCTTGATATATTTATCATTATGAATCTAGATTACCCTCCTACAAGTACTATTTTTGTAGATCTTAATTGCAATGAGCTATAATAAATCTCTACCATCACGAGGAGCAAGACAATTACTAGTTCAAGCATGTATTGACCTTACATTCAATAGAATTGTACAACTTTTTAAAAAACATAGTGATGTTGCAATGGAACCAAAGGAAATACACATAATGTCTGGTTTATCAGGAGGAAGGGGAGAGAGATCAGAAGGATACGATGGGTAGGAACAATTCACAAACTAGAAGCATGTAGATGAACAAATAAATAAGAAAAGGAGGAGGTGGTGGGGTGGGGCTAAGTGGTGGGCCCATTTCTTTTTTAAATAACAAAAAATAATAACTAAAATTAAAAAAATTGAAGGCAAAAAAGTAATTTCACATAGGTTTAACCAAAAAAATTTAATAGAATTAATCAGAAGGACCACAAATGGGATAAATTTAAAACCAAAAGGACCAAAGGTTTGCTTAAAAGGGATCATTCATGTAAAAAAAAGTTTTATAAGGATTATTTTAGAAATAAAAATGAAAACCATAAAGACTATTTGTGAAAAGTTGTCAATAAAATATGAGATAAATTGAGGGTTAAAGTTATAATATCCAAGGGACCATTTATGTCAATCGGTGGAATTCATATGGAAGTTGTGGGAAACCACCATCATTTTACAAAACTCACGATCCGGGAACGTGCAAGTTAGAATCGTTTTAATATTGGAAAGGTTTTATAAAAGACCGTTGGAATTGGGAAGCCAAAAGGTTTAGGTCGGTGTATTGGCGCATAAAATATACCTTCTCCACTCTTCCTTCTTCACTTCACTCATCCCGCTCCGCTATCCAAACACCGTCGGAGACGACTGATCGCGACCTCTGTAACTCAGCTCACCGGAGACACAAGCACCCCCACCCTTCGTAGGACACTCACAACCATGTCGGTAAACCTATGAAGTTATCTGTAACTTTTCGTTCTTATCTCTTTTCTCTTTTCCCTTTTATTGTAGTTTACTAGGGTTTTCTGATTTTCAGATGTCGTAATCTCCTCTGTATGTATGGATAAGAGAAAAATCGAAGCCACAGTTGCGATTTTTTTTCAGTAAACTATGGTTTTCTAATTTCTAATTGCACAAGTTATATTGAAACTTAAAAACAGAAGGAAACTACGTAATTTTTCTGTAGTTTTGTTGATCGTTTCGTTAGGGTTTTCTCCTCTATCTTTTTATTGATTTTTTTCTCTGTAAAATCTGATTTAGCGTGTCTGGTACGCTTGTTTCAGAATGTGTTCTTATGAATAACCAATTTTATCAGATCAGATCACGAATGTCTTACTCAAATCTCTTTTTGTGCATACCCAATTCTGGCTAACAACGACATTGTCATCACGGGTGATTATTAGGGTCACATAATCTGCCACATTTATCAACACATAGATTGATTCCCCATGGTACATAAATTTCTGAAGATGAAAAAACCAATTTGTACTTTGTTAATTACTTAATATTAATATACATGCAAAATGTCTAATACGGTAATAATGAAAAGCCTGTCTATATTGTTTATAGGCTTCAAATTGCAAATGTTGTATGCATCAGATGTTAGACAACCAAATGTTGAGGTATAAATAAATTTATCTGTTTACATGTTCAAAACATTCATCACATATTACAATGCTTTCCTATTAAGTAACTTGTTTAGCCAATGTAGCCATGTAGTATTAGCTGTTTGATTTAAAACTGGTTATTTCTGATGCAGGAAACAATGAGGATTCAGACTTGTACTTAGAGCCATCCATCACCTCTAGAATTAGAAACTATAACCATCTGTAAGTTCTTACACATAATTCTAAGAGTTTAAATGTTATCATTTTAAAATTATTTTTAGTTACTTGGCCCTGCTGCTTCTCAACCTGATTTTGTATCAAACATGGTTCCAATTTTTCAATAAAGAATTTGTACTTTGCAGACCATGAAGCCTTTGATCATCTATTACATGTAAGTTTTTAAAGTGCATTGCTGCTCATTCTCCCATTTAAATTACATGGCTTTAATTACAATGAATGTGCAGGCCTTTTGGTTGTTTTTTTCAAATGACATTGATCCTATCAATAAGTTTGTGGATCTTTTTAACATAAACCAGTTACCCCTGCTTCTGATCATGAACTAATTAAATCCATGGGAATTGAATATTAGTGCATTTCATGTGATGATACAATTTGTTTCCATCTTTTCATAAAGTGAAACTTGAATGACATGGATTTTTTTTTTGCCAGCATCTTTTTAACATAAACCAGTTTCTAATGCTTGTTTTGGTCAGCATCTTTGCTTTTTGCTCAGCAGAGAGGATGCGGGTGAGGTTCTTTCTGAAAAAAAAAACAATTTTATTTAAGGCTGTATAAAAGATTAAATTTGTCCTTACAACCAAAATATTGTTTTTCGAATCTTGCACCTTCTTCTTTATGCTCACCCCTAATTTATCCTAATATACACTTCTATAAATGTAATGTAGATATTTATAATCATTTGTTATATTATTAATTAGTTATCTGTCTTCATTTTTAATTGCACGTTACTTTTTCTTTTAGTGTTAATGAAATTAGAGTATGTATGTTTGATGTTTTATATAATTAGTGTTTACTAGTTGTCTTATGAGTGAAATCTTTTCCAGTAAATATCTCTTATTTTAGAAAAAAAGGTCACTAAAGGGTGTTTTGGTCATTTAACATAACTTTCACTTCAATTCTTTTGAATAATTTGCAAACCAAACACAAAACAACACATGAAATGAATCTAAATTTCTTTCCATTTTCTTTCAACTATACACATGACATATTCTTATTTGTCCGATCAATTCCATTCATTTTAAAAGTATTTTGCAAACCACAAGTTATCTTATATTACTCCGAGATTAATTGCTTTTCTTAATTCCAATTCCTTTGACAAAATTCCATTTTATACTCTGCAAAAAGAAAAGGTTTTAGAAACCAAATACAGATGTTGTGGTTTAGAAAAGGAAAAGAAGATGCTCCCGAGAATCAAAGTGTTAACATGTATGTTTTTACCCTTAACACTATAAAACACTTGATGTTTTTTATGTTCTTATTTAGTTTTTCTGTTAGTATGTAAAGATACACTTCTATATCAAATTACTGCCTTAAATCCATTGATTACAAGCTGACAAAGCATGGAAACAATATGCAGGTGTACAGGTAGCTATAACTATGAGTCTATGACCCTGTTTGTGTATTTCCAGAAATACCCCTCTGTCCCTCAAACTTGTGCTTATTTATTCTCCTTAGGAAATGATGTGCTTATTTATTTAAAAGATGCTAAATATTGCATGGAAAATGCCTTCATCACTTATTTAGTACGCCTGGTAATTCTTTACAATTTATATTTGTTATTTGGTCAAGTTTTTTACTTATCTAAAAAGTGTATTTTCTTTTAGCAAATTGAGACATCAGGGAAGGGAAATGCCACATGGTGTGGTCTTTGGTGGGATGAAATGTTAGAAACAAGTGGTCAATATAAAGAGGGTGTTGGTGTTTAAGGTAATAATCAATACTCTTTTGTGAATAAAATTATAAATATGAGAATTTTGTGAAAAAAACTTCAATTTTTTTGTAGGAACCTCTTCGTTCAGATGTGGTTCTTGAACAAGCATCTTTTTGCTGTTACCTTTTAGCCAAACCAATTTTATTAAGAAAGTATGGATTTCATCTCATTCTTTCTGATGATCTATACAAGAAATGCGAGCAGTTATTGCAATTTTTGTAAATATTTTAGTAGATAATTTTGTTTTACTATTAGTATTTAATAGATAGTTTTCTTTAATATTTACTCATAATAGCAATGTATTTATAGTTTTTCATCCAAAAACAACAAACGTTAACTTGAAGAAACACTAACAGTTTTTTTTTTCTTATTATTTTTTTTAATGGACGACAAGGGTATTTCAAGAAAAAGTTCAATTTTTTGAGAACACATCATATGCCAAGTGTAATTGTGTTGGTCAATGTTTTATGTATGGTGTGACTATGATAGATGGTTTTTCTTTTTACATTTGTTGGCAAGCAACTTAAGGCATAATAATAGTGTTTATCTATATCTGGATTAATATTGTGTAGACATGTATTTAATTTTCCAACACGCATTGGATTAATAATAGTGTTAGCAACCCGGGACCCAACATGCGTATGATTTTCCAAGGTAAAATTAATGTATTTAATTTTCCAAGGTCCAATGATTTATTCAACATAACCAACTTCCTGATGCTCTTCAGGATTATGCACAACATCCAGCTAAAGAAGTTGATGAATACATACTCTGATAAACACGAGGTAAGTTTTTTTATTATTTAACAAATGTAACTAACTACTCTTTTTTCATTGTTTAATTAATAGTCTGATCTCTTTGAAAAATAAAAAGGTGCAACACCACATCACCTGTGGATGAAATTAGTTTAATAGGAGAAGATTGTCAAATAAGACATGAGTAGTTGATACATACGTTTCACATACATGTGATTAATTTTGCCTAAATCAATGTACATTTTTGTTGTTCCATGGTTTGCTTTTTTTTTTTTTTTATCAACTCTAGATTTCATATTCATGTATAATATACATTCTTAATGTAAACCCTCTACATTTCATCATCATAGTTACTGATTTGTTGTTGTGGTAGTTAGTGGTAGAACAAGGGTACAATGTCGTTCTTCCAAAGAAATTGAAGACAAGAAATTGGTACCTTACATCATAACTTTATGTACGCATCTGCATTATACTTTCTGCACTGAAATTTTTGAAAAAAAACGCATCAACAAAAATACACGACACAAAACGAAATTGAAATTCGAATTCGTGTTCGTGTTCAAAATTTGACACGAAATTGACACGATTTAACATTTTTGTCATGTTTGTCGTGTTTTTCGTGTAATGTATGAATAAATATTAATTAAATACATTAATTGTTATTTCATGTTATCTTTGTCTTATTGTGTCGTTTTTTAATCGGTTCGTTTTCGTGTTAGTTCAAAAACCCGAGACCGTGTCGTGTTCGTGTTACATAAAACATTGTCGTGTCAGACAAAAACACGACACGATGGCCCGATTTGCCACCCCTAACTTTAGGTATGCATTTGAAACCTTCTGAGATTACAAGTAGATGAAAGTACATTGATATTTCTTGCATTTAAACAAATATTGATGCATATATACTATATATGCATCAATATTTGTTTAGTGAACAAAGAAATTAATAATTGTTTAAGTGATTCTTGAAAGATACCATTATTAGTGAAATTAATAATTATTTAAGTAATTCTTGAAAGATACCATTATTAGTGAAGAAAGAAATTGCAATTAATGTTTTTTTTTTTTCTCATTTCTCTTTCGTTGATTTGGATTTTACTAGCAAAATAACCCGGGTCAAAATCTTGGATTAGTCATTTGGTCTGAATGTATTAGGTCTAACATATTGTAGTTGGTTTGTTTATGAGGAGGTTAAATCATGTATTGATTGTCTATTAACATTTTTACTCCATTCTAATCTTATTGTAATGTTGGCTGGCTAACAACAACATGTTATTATTAAGTTCACATAATCTGCCTGCCACACACTTATCAACACAAAGATTGATTCCCCATGAAGATTGTAAGTAAAGCTTTATTTATGTATTTCATTAATAATTTGTGGTTATTTGATAGGATAACTAGAGCACTCAAGAGCACATAGATATCTGGAGAAGAAGCTAAATGACAGTATATGATGATGCTAAGGTAAATAAACAAACCCTACTTTACTGAATACTTAATATTAGTATACATGCAAAATGCCTAATAGGGTAATAATAAAAACTCCTTATATATATATATATATATATATATATATATATATATATATATATATGTAGTTGAATGTTATTTAGATGCTAAGCTATAAAACCTTCTATTAAAACATTATACATTCATAATCTAACCTATGAAGACATTGTAATTTTATTATCTTTCCTATTAAGTCAGTGTGCTTTGAAAACCTGAACATGTTTGGTTTTGGATAGCATTATAACTTGAAAGTTTTTATTATTAAGAGAGTTCACTTTCAAAATCTAACAAACTGCATGCAACATTATACTCCAAATTGTAACATTATATGTTCATAATCCACCCTTTTAAGATACTGTCGTAATACATTATACTTAATTTTTATTTTATTTTTCATTTTAAGATATCATAGGTATTTATTAGCACCAAGTCTAACATTAGAACCAAATGAAGGTCCACAACTGAGTATTATTTGGATTACAAAACATTTTATTTTCTGCCTTAATCTTTCAAGTTTCCACTAAAATCCGTGTAACGTTATTGCATGAAGAACCGAATCAAATTCCACAATCAACACGACCCCCCCCCCCCCCCCCCCCCCCCCCCCCCCCCCCTTGCAAGGTATGCAGTAATCAAGGCTATCTCTCATTAAGGCATAAGAATCAATTTTTTTTATACTCGTATCAGATGTGAATGTACATAATATTATTATAATGTATGTATACTATACTATGTATATTTTGTATTTTGCCAGCCTTATTTGATTTTCTGATTTGAAACAGCTCATATGCAACCTTGAGAAATGATTGATCGAAAGCGTTCATGAGATACTGTCTCTGTAAATTGAAGCTTCATTGATTTAAATTTAGTCATGTAATGTTTTCTGTGTTTATTTTCAGATTAAAAATATTAATTATTTTTTGAATAATGGCAACAAGAGAGGTATATATGATGCAGCTAGTTTCTTTACCAATGATGATGGTTATCATATCACCAAATTGGTTATGATAACAACAAGCCTCAAAACTTATGTTAAATTTTTAAGGAAAATTGTGGGAAATAACAAGGTATGCTATTAGTTCCAATGGATATCATCAAATAACTAATAAGGGTGTTGTTATCATTGAATCTCACATAAGGGTATTTATGCCTTCATGTTACGAAATTATGAACTTGCTTTATCAAATTACCACATTCTATCCACTGACTACATGATGACAACGCATTGAAGTGGTATGCAGGTAGCTATGAGTCTATGTCCCTGTTTGTGTATTTCCAGAAGTACCACTCATTCCCTAAAACTTGTGCTTATTTATTACTTAAGGAAATGGTGTGGTCTTTGGTAGATTGAAACATTAAAAACAAGCATTTTATTATTGTTACTTTTTAGCCAAACCAATTACATTAAGTTTGGATTTCAGTTTTAAAATTGCTACTTTTTAGCCAAACCAATTACATTAAGTTTGGATTTCAGTTTTAAAATCAAACATATTAAGACATGGTTTTAATTTCTTTTTTCTATAAGACAAGGTAATTCTAATTTCCTTACCGTTAAGATTTTTTTGAAAATCTAACTACTTATAATATTATACTTTCAAAATCCAACCTACTAGGAAGTTGTATATTTTTCATGTTAATCTGAAGGCTAAACTTGATTAGCATTATACCTTCACTTATTTTCTATTAAGATTGTACTTTCAGTTTTAACATGATACTATTCCTTATGACATCATACCTTCGAAATCTAACATATTAACCCACACTTAACACAATGTACCTAGTTTTTTGTTTCTTTCTATTATGACTTTATTTTTTGAATGTTAACCTCTAAAGATATTATTATACTTCTAAAATCTAAATTTGTTTTATTTTGGTTACCAACTATAGCATTATACTTTCATTTGTTTTCCTATTAAGAGGTACTTTCATGGTAATTTATGTTATGTTTTGCCCTGTTTCAAAGGTTTTGTTCAGATTCTTGCACATGTTTCATAAATTTTGGGTTTTAATTTTTGTCATGTTGAAAATACTTTAGCTTCCTACATATGAAGTTTTTAGTTGAAGTTTGCTACTCTGAAATCCAACCAATACAGTTATACAGATGAAATGCTAGGAACGTGGTTAGGCTGAGATGATTATGTCTGATAAAAGAGGGACTTTAACTTGTAACCAAATGGAGTTCAGGAATGCTACACACATGGATTCATTAAACTTACCTAATTTTCCTTAATACATGTTCATATCAGTATATCTTTCTAATGTTTTGATTTGTTAATTGTGCAGACACCTAAGATTCTTCATTTGTCAAAGAAGTTGATCAAATGGTAAATTCTTTTGGTAGCAATTAACAATTTTAAACAGTACAAAAGTTGATCAAATGGTAAATTCTTTTGCACTGATAAAGTTCAGCATGGATAATGATGTCTTATATTTTTTGGATTTGTGTGTGTTTGACTTGATAGAAATGCTTTTATTTAGCGAAGAATTCAATCTATTTTTATGTTAAAAAAAGTTATTGAATTTACTTCTATAGTGGAGTCTGAGTTTCTTTCTAAAGTTAAACATGTTCTTATTATGAGGTTGGTTGTTAGGTCCAAAAGAGAATTTTTTTTTTTTTTGCAATTTTGGTCCTTAGTTCATAGTTTTTCAACCGCTTTTGGTACCTGGTTCTTCCCCTAAATTAACTTTATGAAAATGACCCTTTTGTCCCTCTCTCTTTCATTTCCATTTTCAAGGAGCATGATGAAATTTCAACAATTTTTTTCTTTATTCCCTAGAAACTATTTGTCATATATGTTGAAGGAGCATAACTGAACACTAAATCCTTAAAAGTAGTATCTTTTTGAAAATATGGTACTCATTACATTGTGTGATAATATTGTGTTTGGTCTCTTGTTCTCAACTTTAGCATCCCATATGTTAAATTTATGATGATGACCATTTTGCTAATGTCTTCTTCATCTCTTCCATTTCCATGTTCAAGGATCATAACTTACCCCGAACAAAATTCATCACTTTTCTTAAAAATTATCTGTTATACGTTTAAAGAGCATAATAACTATTGCCTAAGAATCCCTGAAAAGATTCTCTAAAAAAAGAATTTTTTTGAAATTTTGGTACTCTTTCATGGTTCCATAACGTTTTTGATCCATGGATTTTCAACTTTAACAACACAGATATTAAATATTTCAACATGAACCATTTTGCGCTTGTCTTCTTCATCTCTTTCATTTCCATGTTCAAGCAGCATAATTAACACCCCAACAAAATTCATCTCCTTCCTTAAAAAAAAAGTTGCGTCTGATATCTGATATGTTTAAAAATTATTGTTATTTTTGTTTCAGATCATCAGAAGACATGAATGTATTTCCTGTGAATAACTTTCAAAATCCTCTTCAAAAGAAGTTTGTCTTCATTAGAGCTTCCAAGATCTCTCTCTCTCTCTCTCTCTCTCTCTCTCTCTCTCTCTCTCCATTCATGTTTTAGAAAAAATCTCTTTGTTACAAGGTTTGCCTGGGAAACAACTTCCTAACTCTTCTATGACAGCCTTGTTCATCATCAAAGTCAAAGTCAAGGTCAAAATGAAAGAAGGAAAAATATTTGTGCTCCCAAAGGCCACCAGCTCTCGAAATGCCCCCATAGTTCCCAAAGAGTCCCTGAGTACCCTCTGACCCTCTTGAGGTAATTTATATCAGAAAATTAATTAAGAAAAGCTACTTTTGTACAAAAATAATTAGGCTTTGTCTCATATAATTGTCATGAAAAAGTTATTATTTCTCATCTATTTTTGGCAACTTGCTAAATTATTACTGGTCTGATGAAAGCCACAGCAGCATTTCCAGAAATAGCAACACAATTTTTTTTACACGGTAAATATCAAGAAATAGCAACATACTTCATTCTTTTTACAAATGTATGCAAATATGCTTTATGTTAAAAGCATCGTACTTACATTTCCTTTCTTGTTTCTCTTTCATTTATTTGCATTTTCCTTTCTTGGTCTGAATGTGTTAGGTTTAACATATCCTAGTTTGTTGGTTTGTTTATGAGGAGCTTAAATCATGTATTGACTATCTATTAACTTTTTTACTCGCTTCTAAATCTTCTTGTAATATTGGTCGATTAACAACAACATTGTCATCACAACATAATCTGCCACATTTTATATTAATTTCTGAAGATTGTAAAAGTTTCCATACCAATCTTAATTTATGTATTTCAATTACTAACATGTGGTTATTTGATAGGATAACCGGATCAGTCAATAGCAACTACAAATCTGGAGAAAAAGCTCCTAAATGACTATATACGATGATGCCAAGGTAAATAACCAAACCCTACTTTTACTAAATACTTAACATTAATATACATGCAAAATGTCTAATCTACTATAATAAATGAAGATAATTTTGCCACATGTAAATTTTTAATGAGTTTTGACACTTGTCATACTTTTTAAATAAATAATAGGGTAAATGGAACAAAAAACACTCTTTTTACATAGAAATTCGATTTTGATACCGTGTTTTTTTTGTGTCAATTTTGTTACTGTGTTTTTCAATTTGTTACAATTCTGACCACTTGACTGGTTAACCGCGTTGCATGCTGACGTGGCATGATGACGTGTCGGTTTTGATGACGTAGCATGCTGACGTGTCAAAATTGATTTTTTTTCACAAAAAACACTAAGTTTTCAATTTTTTTCGATTTTGACACTAAGTTTAATTTTTTATTTCAATTTTGACACTATGTTTTTTTATTCCAAATTGAGCATCATTTTTTCCAATTTGTTCAATGTTGACAATTTTCTATTTGAAACTGTATAAATATTTTTTTAATACATTTAAACTGTATTAATATGTTTTTTTTTTTTTCATTTAAAAACCATAGTTTTATATAAATACATTTTTTTTACACTCAAACCTTATTTTTATGTATAAATATGTATTAGTTATATAAAAATTGTATTATATATACTATTAATCCTTAAAAGGTTGGTGAACAGGAATGTTTTCTGACTCTCGATTTGGCCACAACTTTATGCAGGTTTAACACAATTGCCACGCCTTTTTGGAATTTTACACTCACCTCCCTTCCCTTTCTTTTCTTATTTTACACCACGCCGCCACCGCTATTGTTCTCCAATCAGCTTCTTCTACACCACCGACCTAAACAAACACTTCCCAAACCTTTGCATAACTATCTTGCTTTACCTGCACAAAACATTTCGTTCTCTCTTGGCCGCTTCGTTCATATGAAGAAGGTGGGTCTGCCAGGTTTGTGGTGCTTTCCGTGAAGAGGGTTTATGAAATCGAAGTACACACCTGGAATCGGCATGAAGAGGCTGCGGTGGTGACGGGCATCGCCAGTGACGGAGCAGAATTTGGAGTCTGAAATCCAGATTAAGGGTTTAAGGGTAAGGCTAGGGCTCTAAATCAGCAACAACTTTAGGGGTTATGCTTATCATATTAAATGCTGACCCATTTGTTTGAACTGAGGAAAACCACCGCACACCACCATCGCCACGGTCTATTTCATCCTCTCTTAACAATATCAATAATGGAAGGGAGGACTTTCCTTCTCTTTTCTATCACCACAAGAACTGACGACGGTGTATGGTAGCTGAATCGTTGGACTCCGGGGTAGCTAGCTGGAATCAGGTAAAAAGATTACTTGGATCTCTTCTTATTTCTTTCATTTTTCCGATACCTTCGTCATGCACAGTGGACGTCCCTCCTTCATACACATGAACACGATTTCTCGGACCTAGTACACAATCAACACCTTCGTTTCTTGTGATTCCACACTATAAATTTTGGTGTTGTTTATATCTAATGTTATCTATATGCTTTCTACCTCAGGACTCTGGCACACAATGGCCATGTGTTTGTGGGTTTTCTGTCAGCTTTCAAAAGGGAAGGAAGAAGGAGAAACAAAAGGTGTCGATGGCCTTTTTGTTTGCTCATGAAAAGAACATGAACAGAGTCTGTTCTGCTAAAAATTGTTCTGCAATTTTCGTTTTGGGGATTGTCATTGTTTTAATCGTTAGTGGGTTTCTTCCTCAACACCTTTTTATTTTTTCCTGTTTGGTAAACTGTGATATGAGTCTATGATCTGGTTGTATTGATGTTAAAGTTCCAAAATCACTAGGAGGAATCAATGGACACTCATCAACCTACCCGAAGCTTTGGAACTATCTTGGCCCGAGCAGATAGTGGTGAGAATTTCTTAATATTTTGAAAATATGCGAAAAAAAAATCTTTCTTTTACTTATATACTTTCTTAAACTACTAGGAAATCGCCCTATGGAAAGTTCTAAAATAGCTAAAAAAAACAAAAACAAGAAGGGTGAGCAAATGACATAACAGGTTTTGATTTTTTCAAACCAGTTAGAAATATACATTGTGATAATTTTTTTTATAATGATTTTGATAGGGCTGCATCATTTAAGGTTTATAAAGAGACTACAGGTGGGAGCTCAATGCAGCAGCAGTCGGAATCATCAAAGTCGGAGTTGAAACACTGGAATAGTTTACGAGGAAGAGCTGAGAGAAATAAAGAGAATAATGTTATTCCTGCAAAGTGGACATTACATAAGGTATTAATTACTATTATTCTTATTTCAATTTTCATGACTCTTGATTATATTTATATCTCGTAATCATTCAGTGAATTATATTTCCTTAAAATTTCAGATTCCACAGAGACCTGTTGCTAGAACTGCTGCCCCTGTCCTACCTTATATTCCTGGTTGTAAATGTAAGTCTCATATACTTTTTTTTTTGGTTTTCTATCCAAGAAAATCTTAAAAAATTCAATGAAATTACTTTTCAATGTGAAGATAAAACATATATACCTGAATACGCCAAGAATTGGAAGACCCTTCTTTAGAGCCACACTTCTTTTCATGAGGAGGACTGCACCAGCACCATCACTAATCTGACTTGCAAGAAATAGCAACATTCGTTCATTTAATTTGTTTATTGTAGCATCATACTTCAATTTCTTCCTATTACAACATTATAATAAAAAAAATCTACCCAATTTTAGAAATTTCATCCAAAAAAGAAATTTCACTGATATAATTGGGTAAAATAGAAAAAGAAAAATGCAATGATGTAATAGAAAGAAATGAAAGTACGTTGCGATTTCTTGCATTTAGCGTGCGTATGGTATAATATCCAATGCATATATAAATATAAGATACCTGTTGTTGTGGTGCCATCCTTTTTGAAAGATGGTTTGAGTTTTGCTAGATCTACGATGTTTGTGTTTGGTCTAATACCATCATCTACAGTTATTGTAACTGCCTTTTCCTCTTCGGTTTTTGGGTCCATGATCTAATAAAAGAAATCAATGTGGACCAATATGCATAAAAAATAAAAAAGTAAAAAATATATATTTTCTTTAAATACGTTTCATATATATATATATATATATATATATATATATATATATATATATATATATATATATATATATATATATATACAATCTTTAAAGTAAAGAAATGAGTATAACCTGCGAGTTATGACAACATCAAAGTGTTGGAGCCAGTCAAGAGTCAACAAGGAGCTTCCGTTGACTTTTTGGGGCCCACATAGAAAATTCATCACAACATTTGTTTAGTCCCAAAGACTGTTATCAGATGAATAAAAGTTATCTTATTTTTTACTGATAATAGCAATGTTGTTATACTACGATCTGTATCAGCAAGAGAAAACAAAAAAAAAAAAATATGGTGTCACAAGGACAAAATGGTCATTTACTTTTTTATTCACATTAATAGGAAAAATAAAAAGAAACATGACCTTAACAACTGACTGTTTCTTTTTTATTTAATGTGTTAAGCCAAAACAATAGCCTTAATCTAGTAAGACACTAAGTTATTTACATATTTTCCCTTCTGTTTTTCCACCTAACTTCTCTCACATTAAATAAAAACAAAAACCAACAAAAAATAAATACATGACTAAATAAATAAATAAAATATTGATTTCTGATTAAAATAATGAATTTAGAAATTACCATGTAGCAGACAAAATCAAGAATGGGATGATCCAGAACGTGAATATCGGCTTCCTCATAAAATGCAGATATGGCAACCTATTTTACAGATTAAAATGGAAGTTGGAATAAGGGGCAATATTGTAATTTCCTTCTCCTAGTATTGATCAACTATCTTAAATACCTGTTATTCATGTTAAAAAGAAAAATAAATATTTTGTTTTTATTTATCTAATGTCATAACAATTGCTACTGCCCAAATGGTATTAATTTTTTTTTATTATTTTTCTCTTAATAAGCCCATATATTCATAACTAATAAAAAAAAATAGTATTTGCTTCTATGTGTAAAGTAACATAAATAGACTGTTATTATTCAGTATTCACACCAACTTTTCTTCCTAACCATATAAAAAGAGGATAGTCAAAATGGGCAGATATTTAAAGAGTTTGAAAGGGAGGGGCATAACTGGAAAGTTGTAGTTTAAGTTCAAGATAATCAAAAATTCTAGAGTCGGTGTACATTAAAGTCAAAATGGTAAAGTCTCAACTTTCACATCTTAAATTTATTTATTTTATAAATGATCTACTTTCTTGCATATGCCAAGATAACTTCTGAATGTGATGACAAAGTTCAGATTGTTGGAGATGATCTTTTGGCCACTAACCCAACGGTAAGTTTTCTAGAAGTCAATTTGAAGTTTTGTGAAGGGCAGAATCGTAATTATAAAAGATTTAACGATACATAGACCACCAAGGGGACCCAAAAGATTAGTGTACCAGAATGACCAAATTTAATGTTCTTTTTGGGGGTTTGGTGAAGGGCAAAGTCGTGTTTTTTGAAAAAAAAATCGGTTGGGTAGTTAGATTTTAAGGGACCAAATTTGTAACTTTTTTTTTCTGGGTTTGGTGGTGTAAAATCGTCATTTTATAATAAATAACAGCTAAGTAGTTACATTTAATGATTCTAAAAAAACAGTATAATACCAAAAGGACCAAACTTATGATTTAGCCTTTAAACTATCAAAATTCCTATTTCACCCTTTTTGGATATTGTGTTTACAGAACTTTATTGTTGTAGGCCATCTCTAAAAAAAAGGAAGAGAAGCACAAAATCTAGTGAAGGTATCTTTTATAATTTCATAATTCAATCCACCATTAAATTGTTTTTAAATAATGCCAAATTTTTTTTATAAATTTATTTAGGTATACTTGGCGAATTTGAGACTCGAAGGAGTTGAGATAGAGTGGTTATTACTGCATACGAGCCTGTCTTCACAAAGTATATCTTCTTTAGAATTGAAACATGATGTGAGGCAGGTAAATGGAATCTGTTTTTGGAAGGAATGAAATCTGTTAAAAGAATTAGAATATGCAAAAGTTGTAATATGTCATATGTTACTTTGCTTGGTAGGAAATGGAATGGAATGGAGTTCAATCTCATTCCTTTGGTGTGATTGAGCCAATGAACAAACATGTTTGTGTTTTAATTTCTATTATGACGAATTTGTCTTTTAATAAAAAATAAAGTGAAATTTGTTTCTTTTTGTTAATAAAATTTTCAGTATGAATTTATTGGCTTACATTTTCCTTTCTTCTTTTCAGCAAAGAATAAGAAAAAGAAGAAGGTTAACATGCCAAATGGTAGAGTTGAAGTTACTGTTATATACCTTTAGTAGCTTCTTAATTGTTCATATGGGATCTTTTGTTGACATTTTTTTTATATTTTTTATATTCTGAGCAGCAAAAATGCAGTGGAGGGCATCTCAAGACTTTGCAGCTGAAAACTATATGATGCCGCCAGGTCCTTCCCCTTACAACCCTTACTAGAATGGGATGAAGCCTGGAATGGATGCATTTATGGGGCCATATGGTGGCAGCATGCCACCATACATGAATGGTGGTTATGGATTTGGGCCAATGGATCTCCCTTTTGGAGGCATGTTTCCCCAAGACCCTTTTGGTGCATCAGGCCTTATGATGCCTCCTCTTTTAAATCTTTTATTTTTTTAAATTTCTCTTAATAAGCCCACATATTCATAACTAATATCAGATTTATATTATTCTGTTTTTTTATTAATTAATTAATTAATATTAATAATTTAAGCCTGTAATAAATATATAGGTTCCATTTCAAGTTTTGATTTGAAGACAAATAGCTCGGTTGTTGGATCCTTCTCTTCAATGTGCTAAACCAACTCCTTCATATCTCCCTATCTCTTTATCTTTAACAGTCCCAAAGTAAATGAATTGAAATTTTGTTTTGTTTACTTATTTTTACACCTAAATGACAAGTATACTTAGTTTTTTTGACCATAATACCCTTGTACTTTTGAACAAACAAGAAAATTTGTGTAAGCTATGGCTAATAACCTTAAATTTCTTATGCAGATGAAGGCGTTGAAGGATCTTGACTTTACATGTAGATTGTGAGTATGCTGTACAGTAATTGTGTGTCGCTTTGTTTTTTTATATATATAATGGTGTTTTTTTGATTTTTTATAGATCAACTAGACAAAAATTTAACGCATCATGATCTCTTGGAGAGAATCTGATTGACCATTATAAACAACCTCTTCAAGTATCATCGGGTGTTTATACTTACCTTATAATTCAAGAATTATTGGTTAATGTTTATAATTTATTAATTAATTAGTTAATTTTTTTTATTATTTCTTTCTTTCTGCAGGTTTATTTTCATAGATTGCTTCAATGGAACTCATCCAGTTGCATTTGTTTGGATATGGTACACATCTTTTATTTACAGGGTAAACAGTTCTTCTCATTAGCAAAGTAATCTTAAAAAATATCTTAACAACTGCTTGTCACACTGATCCTTATTGAGTCTTGCATGGTCAACATTGGAAGGCAAGTCCTGTACTCCTGTTATCCTTTTTCTTTTTTCAATATCACTCTTTGTTAATGGATGATCTTCGTATTTTATTAATTTTTTTTCTTTTCATTTTATCATGGAATGTAATCAATAATTGCAACGTAAAGAAATTCTATTTATATATAACTTTTAATGCATTTCCAGAAAGTTATTTCCAGCTTTTTTTTCTTCCAAACATTATTCAAATCAGCGCCAACGGCGCAACTGGATTCCTTCTAGTTTTATATTAAATATGCAACTTTAAAATGTGTTTGGAGGTTTGGAGGCGTATAGTCGATTAAAACTCGGATATCAAATTTGCAACCCATCAAATTTTTACATCTTATTAGAAGCTTATGGTTAGTTTGATTCTCATGATATAATTAATGCTTTGAATGTAAGAAAAAAAACACATTGTATTTAAATAAAAATGTGGTTTTTAAACGAAAAAAATATGTTTATACTGTTTAAAATGTAATAGAAAAAAATATATTTATACGGTATCAAATGGAAAATAGACAAAATTGAATAAAATTTGATAAATGATGTTCGATAGGAACAAAAAAAACATAGTGTTAAAATTGAAATAACAAATTAAACTTAGTGTCAAAATCGAAAAAAAAGTGAAAACTTAGTGTTTTTTGTGAAAAAAAAAATCAATTTTGACACGTCAACATATCATGTCAGCATGCCACATCATCAAACTGACACGTCATCATGCCACGTCAGCATGTAACCTGGTTAACCGGTCAAGTGGTCAGAATTATAACAAATTGGAAAACACAGTATCAAAATTGACACAAAAAAAACACGGTGTCAAAATCGAATTTCTGTGTAAAAAGAGTGTTTTTATGTCATTTACCCTAAATAATATCCACATATCAATTGATGGTTTTTTTTCAATTTTTAAAATTAAAAAGCCAGATAATACTTATACTTTTATATATATATATATATATATATATATATATATATATATATATATATATATATATATATATATATATATATATATATGCAAAGTATCAAATGTAATCAATCTTATACTAAATTGCAATTAATATGTTTATTCATTTCTTATTTCAAAATTTTATTTTAAAAAATACTTATTATTTATATTTTAGTATTTTATTTTCTTTAATCAACCCGTATAATACATAAGTTTTACACCTCCTACACAGTAATAATAAAAATCATTTCCTATCTTATCTTAATAAAAGACTCTTTCTTCTACACATGTCTCTCCCACAATCATTTTCAGCCAAAAATGGATTTACGGTTATACCCTTCACACATTTAAACGCATTTAAGATTTTATTTCTACCATATTGCATGCCCTGTGATCATAACTCAATTTTTTTCGAATCCATTTGATTTCACAGCACAATCTGTTTCCCTCTTAAGGGTTACCAAGGAATAAGCACTAAATCAGGGATTATATTATGTGAGCGAAATTGTTGTGATGACCACCATATCTCTGTAGGTAATCTCTGTATTTATACCATCATTAGATGATACTATCATTTAGGTTTTTTCGAATAACACGACAAAAGATGTATGATTTGTGAAAATTTATTCATTTTTCATGGGCATTTGCAGGTTTTACTCTTCTATCTCGTGATTTCATCATCAGGTAATCCTTTTTTTTTTTCTCAATTGATGCTCTTCCTTCTTCTCCGTTCCCTTTCTTTATCAGAACACCGACCTTAAAGAATCTGGATCGTTTGATTGATCGTATAAAATCGCTTTCGTTGATTAATATTTCGTCTATATAATGTATGAGATACATGAATATTAATCTAGCTTAATTAATCAAAAACACTTTCAAACTTGGCAGAGAATGAAAGCAAAGACTGACAAAAAACGTTTTCGGAAGCGACAAAGTCCCGACCACAGACACGTCTTCTCGCAATAGCTGTTACGATTGATTTGAAAAACCCTAGCAATGGAAGCGACAATCGTCCATTTTTGTTTCATGCTGGTAAACAGGAGATTTCAAGGTCCATTTTTGGCATGCTTAGATTTGTTGTTAGTTTCCGGTTTTGTCGCGTTCATTTAGTTTCTCGGATTGATGAAGAAGCCGACCATGTTTTTGCAGGTTTCCAATATTCAATAAATTTTTAGTTTCGTGCTTCGTTTCATCGATTATTTTTTTCAGTTAAAGATGAAGAATGTGGTTAGTTTCTCAATTTAGTTTTATTTTATGTTTTTTTAACCCTAAAGGACTATAGCGTAAATGTGCTTTTTTTTTTTTTTTTCTTTGTTTTTGGTGGAATCATGCTTGATATGTGTTGTTTGACAACAAGGGTGTTACAGATCAGCTATGCCATGCAAGAGGACTCTGCCAAGCTGCCTGAAGATCTCTCCTCAAGATGTAAGTAAATCTCAGTAATTCATGGCTTTCTTTGTTTTGATGCCTTCAATTAAACATATAATTAAAGCACAAAATCCTTATGAACAGTACCTTAACTATGATACTGTTCATCAGGTTTCTTTAACTGAGGTTTCCTTAACTGATGTTAGCTTAATGCTTCTATTAACCCACCTTCTCATATCCTTTCCATTAATCTTTTTCTTCTTTCATTATGCAGTTCTCTCTATGCACCCAAAAAAAGTCCCGCTCCTTCACTACTTACGGTCTGCACAAGGAGACCACGAAAGCTGTAGTGGTTTCCTCACCACCATACTCGTCGGTCACCGGTCAGCCTGTTGATTTCCGGCAACCCCCACTCAGGTTACAGGTATGAAAGGGGTAGCGATTTCAGTTCACTTTCTTTATTATTGTTACAATTACTTTTTCACGGCAATGAGTTCACTGATTGGTCTTCTCCTCCCAAGATTTAGGGTGAAAATACCACCTCAAAATCTCTGCACCTTGATTTAAAAAAAAAAATCTTTACAGACGTTTTGCTTCCAGCTCCTCTCTAATCTGTTAAACTGTACCCACATTTTAAATTCTAAATTTATGATTTCTGTGGTCAGATAGAGCAAAGGAGGAGGACGATTCTGATTACATGCCCCTTTGGCTTCGAAATTGAGTCGGTTTTTTTAGACATAAACACCATCTTTTTTACGCATGTTCTATCATTTGACTCGATTTTTTTTACACAAAGCACCGTCTTTTTTTTTTTTTTTTTTTTTTTTCCTGTGTTCTATAAATTTCTTTTGGTACTGAATTCGGAGACAACTATTGAGGTAGCTGGGGAGATTTTAAAGGAACTTTCTTGATGCATTTCAACTGCTCGATAAAATGCTCGAACCAGGTTTTTGAATTTTTTTTGTCCAAGTTCAGTTTTGTTTTTTAAAGTAGGCAAAAAGGGACTTTTAGAAATTTTAGGGAAGAAGGTAAGGATAGGGATTTACAACTTACAACCAAAGGTGGTGAAAATATACAGACATCTGTTTAAAAGATTTTCTATCCTAAAATTTTGATGACAGAAAACTTAATCATTTTTCAATTTCTAATCTATTTTATATTATATCATGGTAAGTAAGTTGTATAATGCCTGCCTAAAAATTTTTATGACTGATGAAGTTGGAATTTTCCACCAACTGCAATTGTTGTCTCTTGGTACAGGAAATGATTTCTCAACAAGTTTTGGTGCGATAATATTTCAATATCTTTCTAATTTTAGGTTTTTTTTCAATAAAGATCAGGTTCTTCAAATTAAACGTCATTTCTTTCAGGTCGGACTTGAAATCGGAATCAAAAGAGAAGCAGAAAGACAACAAAGATGAGTACAGCATCTGCTTTTCAACTTCAGGTGTCAGGTAAAAAAAAATTTGCTGTCGATTTTTGTTTATTAAGAACTAATTCGTGTGTTCTATATAATTTGTGTAAAAGACTATTATTCATTCCACCCGAGTTACGAAATTGATATTCAATTCAGGGAGATATCATCTTATTGGCTTGATGGGTGTGAGATACATAAACTTGATGATAGTATATGTATAATTTAACTTAAGAAACTGATTTTTGTTTGATTTTTTATTTTTATTTATTTATTTATTTATTTTTGTTCTCTACTCTATGGATTTGTAGTATAATTAAATAAAAATACCATTTTTAATTACCAATAAATGGAAATGAACTCATTACATATGGAGGAAAATGGTTCCTTCATCAAAAGGTTGAATTGTTTGATGAAACTCTACGTAGGTGAGGCGCATTAAGAAGGATAAAATTGGCATTCCTATAGGTGTTGGAATTACCAGTGGAATAGACTTTCAATTTCTGACCTTTGGAGGATTCAAGGTGCAAAGATTATATTCAAGGGTAATATGGTTATTTTACATGTATTTAATAATGTTTTGCTAATGGTGGTAGTGAGAAGGACCAAAAATATTAAAAAATTGAAAACAGGATCAAATTTTCAAAAAGATTTTTTGTGGACTTAATCCAAAAATACATGACATGGGCATAAATTGTAAATTTGATTTTATTTATTTGTTTATTTTAATTTGTTTCTTATTAAGCCATTGTAGTCTGAAAGTACATTGTTACATTTAAACACGGACCAAATGTGGGTTCTACTTCTATTGTTATTTCTTATTCGCATAATTGGGCTTTTTCAAAGATGCGAGGGAGTTACCATTTGTTATAGTTTGTTTCTAGAAACTCACTTTTTACTTTGTTTTTACTTTTCTTTTTACTAATACTACTTTGTTTTTAACTTATGCAGCTTCTGTAGAAGGATTTTGTGGTGATTGGAAAGGGATTTTGAAGAAAAGAGGAAAGGGAGAAAAAAATTGTATTATTGTAAGGGTTGAAGAGGGAATACGCAAAAGGTGGAAAACGTCAAGATAAATTTTTAGATTTTTAATTGCTTAACTTATTTTGTTGTCCCTAAGATGGTATATCAGTAATGATCCTTAATTTGAAGTTTTTCTCACATTTATGGTCATTGTTTGAAGGCACTGTTGTAATTCATTTATAAAAGGGTAGATTTTGAAAATATATAACTTACAATTTGGAGTATAATGTTGCATGCAATTGGTAAGATTTAGAAAATAAACTATCTTAATTATAAAATTATAAAAACTTTGAGGTTATGACTCTATAATTGGTATCCAAAACCAAACATGTTTACTTTTTCAAAGCACACTACTTAAAAAAATTTGTACATACATCTTTTTTCGTGTTATATTAATGATACATCGCTTCTATATGACTAGGGCTTTTCTGATTTGATACATCAATTTGACATCCAGTGCCTTTGGTTTTGGGTGTTTTATTCATACTTTTAGGTGGTTTTTGAATTATTTTATTTGACCACTATAATCTCATTGTTTGCATAAATGTGTTAGATATAAAGGTTACCATTTGTCATTTTTCATCATAAAGACAATTTCATGCTCTTAGTTCTGGGTTTTTGTTATTAGTAACTTTGCATTTGTGGTGACTTTTCAAGATTCATAGGGACATTGATGTTGATTACCAATTTCTTAACTACACGTTTTTTAATGGTAAGCTTGTGGTTGTCCATGTTACAGCTTTATCATTTTTCACAGTATGTGTGGTTCATTGCACCTTCACTCCTCAAAAAAAAAAAAAAAAAAAAAAAAAAAAAAAGAATGTAATACAATTAGTCATTTTTCACAGTATGTGTGGTTCATTGCACCTTTCACGTTTCACCCAATGAAATAACTTATTACATGATGTCTGAAATAAATGTCTCTTTTTGTTCAAAATTGCCCTTTTTCATACTTTTGCACTTAAAAACATTGTACTTTTTTTTGTAATTAGATACTCGACAAAAAAATCAAACTTATTAAGATATTGTACTTTCATTATATAAGATACACCGGTTAGCCAATGGTTAACGCCACGCTATTTAATTATAGCATTGTAGGCTCAATCTAACTTATAAAGACATTGTATTTTCAAAATCTAAACTCGTTTTATTTTAGTTATAATATTAATAGCAACCCAAAAAAATATATTAAAATGTTGCCACATGTGATGAGATATTTGGATTATGGAACCACTTCACAATTGTACAAGGATTTGAAGCCCTCTCCCAAGTTCCATAACTAGTCTCTATCTTTTCTCCTACCATTCCATGTCTTGCAATAAGAATTATCAACATTAAATCTATTTTTATTATTTGCTTGTATATATTTCACCGGATATGCAACATCATTTTCAATTGAGTGGAGAATGTACGAAACAATGGTTTTGGAGATCAAATTTATGTGATTGCATAACTTTGCACCCTAACATTCTCCCCCTCAAAATTAGGAATGGATGACCGACTTCAATCTTTCAAAATCGAGCAACTTTATGAACCGAGCCTCAAACGTGACACTTGTAGAAATGAACTTCAAATCTTCAATTCTTCAATGATTTTCAATCTGGGTTCTAGAGTGTGAGACCATACAAACCAAGCATCAAAGGGTAATTAGGAGTATCCAAATCTCCAAAAGATTATCCAAAAGTTGAGCGTAAAAGCACACCCCAAAAATCTTCAATAAATCCAAACTCATCATGAATTGGGAAAACCCAAATCACTTCAAAATCTCTAATAAAATCACTTCATAATTTTCAAATGCTCGAGATCACATCGGTCTATAAGTCCGCGCAATATAAAAAATTCAACTTTTGAATTTCCATATCTAAATCTATCCCCCTTTTTTATAATAGAAAAATGATTATAAAACCAAAAAGAATGAGAAAGCACTTGAAATCGGAATTTTTCTATCCCAATCTCCCCCTTAACACATGGCATAAACATTTTGCAAAAAACTTTGGAAAGTACAAAAAAACTTCAAAACCTCGAATTCGTTCACGGACCGCCTTTGACAAAATTTCACAAATTTGGGTAGAAATTGTCAATTTTGAAATTTTGCAGTGAGCCGGTGCGCCCAAAACAGCCTAAGATGCGACACACTATCATAACTGCAAAACTTGGCATAAAGTGTAAATTCGCATTAATTGTAGGTTAAACACTATTACAACTTTTGATACCAATTGATGTGAATTATGAATATTTGATTTGGCATGCATAATTAAAGAACACAAAGAAAATTGTGATTTGGGTGCTAAAAGGTGTATTCGATCATAGTAAATTAGTACAAAAAAGGTACTAGATCTAGAACTTCATAAATACCTCACTCACTAATCGTTATGAACTACATCTCTCAAGCACACCTCTATAAGTGGTATGGAACCCACCTTATATAGAGGTGTTTACATCTCTCTCTCTCTCTCTCTCTCTCTATATATATATATATATATATATATATATATATATATATATATATATATATATATATATATATATATATATATATATATATATCATGTCACAAGGCTACTCTACCACATGCAAGTAGGTCTACATGAGTCAAACCATCTACACAGTCATACATACATAACTTTGCACCATAACCTTCTCCCCCTCAAATTTAGGAATGGATGACTCGCTTCAATCTTCCAAAATCGAGCAACTTCAGGAACCAAGTCTGAAGTGTAACACATGTAGAGGTGAGCTTCAAATCTTATTAGATTACCTTGTATGAAAAATGAAATTAAATTAGATAAAAGTAACAACAGTAAATGTTAAATCCAGTAAGGACCAAACTAACATAATCACTCCTTCAGCCAATAGGAAATAAATAAACCTTAACATGAACATAAATTAAATTAATAGATGGACACCAAGAAAAATAATTCAATAGGAAATAAATGAACCATACATGCAAAATCCTTCAAACTTGGACAAGTTTCTGGATTCCTAGGTGAACCTTGACACTTCTTTATTTGAGCAATGAACTCCAATTCCTGACATATATATTTAGACACTAGTTATCGCCTGTGCTTTATCATAAAAAACTTGGAAGCTGAGAACACAATCGAACATAAAATTTTGTAATAGCTAGGTCATTTTTATCTTACTAATAAGAAATAAAAGTCTCAAACTAAAACTTCTTTCATAGTGGAGTTAATTTCACAGTTACTAAGCATATTTGCTGAAAATGCTCATCACCAAGGGAGTGTTTGGCATGGAGCTTTTGGAAGCGTTTGGGAGCTTCTAGCTTTTAGCTTTTGACAAAACGCTATAGTTTAAACAAAAAGCTTCGTTTGGCAGTACGAGCGTTTAGCTTTTAGTTTTAACAAAATGCTCCGATTCTAAAAGCTACTTCATGTAGCGTTTAACAAAACGCTCCTGAGCTTTTAAAATCAATTTCCATAATTACCCTTAAAAATATATCTACATATTTATTTATTTTTAATCAATTGTCCTTTTATGTAATTTTATATATTTCAAAAGCTTCCAACTACTTTTTCCAAACATTCATATAACAAATAAAAGCTATAGTTTCCCTCTACCAGCTACCTGCTACACACTATCAGCTACCCGCTACCAGCTTACCGCTACTCGCTTCCAGCTAATAGCTACTTTTGCCAAACACGCCCTAAGTCCTAGTCCAAGCTCAATACACTTGTACACTTTGAGAGTTCGTACATTGATTTGCATTTTCTAAATAGTAGGAAACTAGGACAAGCATCATTTGGCCCAATTCTACACCTATGAATCGTTTCAATAAATAAAAAATTAGTTGAATTTATAGCAATTTTGTGAGGACTTTTTCTTGGAAGCTTTTGTTTTCTCTACTGCATATTAAAATAACCCATGATTAGTTATATATCTACATATACAAAGAGCTAAAAAAGAATACAAAAAGCTAATATTATGGTTTTGATATGACTTTCTGATATGGATGGATTTTCATAAAACAGAATGCTAATGTTTTTTTTCCATGTCAGCTGTATAATACATGTGTACATCATAATACACTTGTACATCCTATGTGGAGAATTAATTGCATAGAGAATGTTAACTTGTGTCATGTAATCATAATTCAAAACTCATTACTATTATTTGTAAAAAAATTGAAAGTACAATGCTCTAATAAGGAATAATTTGAAAGTACAATGTTGTAATAAGGGAAAAAAAGAAGTACAAATTTTTAATAATAAAAAGTTAGAAACTATATTGTTGTTTATTGCATTTTGTCCATAGTATAACCACTTCTTTCTTTGCATTCTCAAGTTAAAAATTACTAAAATGTCCATTTGGCTTGTTTGATCCATATACTGACAGGAGGGACTCTAGTCTCTAGAAACAAGGACTATATCATCTTTTAGAGGGGTAACGACTTTTTACCCCCTAATGTCACAAAGACATTGATCGAAGCACAAGACATAAGAGCTAATAGACAATATGATGAAGACAAAGCATGGGAAAAGGCTTTGACTTTCATTGACTTGACTCATAAAAACTCCATCAAAAGCCCGTTAGTTGTTGTGACCCTCGCAGAGACCATGGCCACCACCTCACGGTGGGGAAGTGAGCGGAGTAGGGAGGAGATTGAGAAAATGAGGAGGGATTTAGGGGTTTCCAGACACGCTTCTCTTGTCAGATTGCTTGAAAAGAAGCTAGCTCTTGTAAGTTATACAGAACAATCCTATATTGTTATGAGTTACATGAACCAATGGTATTTTGGTCATTTCACATGAACATCCTGATCTTCTTTATGTGATTGCAGGCGAAAGGAAAGATGAAAAGGGCTGAAAAGGCGTTGGCAAAAGTTCAAGAATATCTACATGTTAGATAAGGTGTCTAAGTCCATATATTTGAGTCGTACTTCACCCGAACAATTTATATGGATAATCTTTTTAGAATAGTATAAGTTATGATTTATTAATATATTATAAGTTCTAATATATTAATATGAAATCATATTATTTAATTAGTATTGATCTAAAATTAATTAAGAATTAATTTAGTGATCAAAAGTGTGACTAATTAAATATGGGCTCTTGTATTTATATAGTGTGAGTTATTGCTTATTTAAAATGGGCTAGGTTTGCAAGGAAAGTCCATAGATAGTCCATGGAGCTTTAACCCATGGATCTCATGGAAATGAAAAGACATGGGAATTGGGTTTACATGTATGTAACCCTAATCCATCACATTATATAAAGGAGTCTTTGGTTCTTGAAATGAAACTAGTTTTTGTGTGAGAACAAGAGGGTCGATTTCAAGAAGTGTGTGAATATTCTCTCAACTTTCCAAGTTTGTGGTGATTTGTAACTTCCATTTGAGCATCCACATTATTAGTGCTAGGCTCTCAAACTCCAAGCAATCAAGCACTACTAAAAGGTAAGTAATCCTACTAGCTTTATTTGATTCAAGTAACCCCATGCCATGTTAGTTAGGTTAAGAACCTTATAAAAATCAAATTTGCATGTATCTTAGTAAAACATAGATCCACGGTTTCTAGGGTTGCATGTACACCATAGGAGTGTTAAAATGCTCAAAACTCATCATTACACCCATCACAACTTCCTACTGATTTGGAAACATTAACAGATGAGGAGAGGTTTTTACTTCGTAAGATAAGGCTGAGTATGAAACCCTACTTGGAGTTAGGTAAATTATACATCTTTTCCTCAAAATTATATTATGTTGCTATTTAAAATTTTGAAATCAGTTTATTTTTGTAGGGAGACGGGGTGTATTTGATGGAACAATTGAAAATATGTACCTACATTGGAAGTACAGAGAGGTAGTGAAGATACTGGTGGAGATCTTATACTTTTGTTGTTGACGTTAAGGTGGTATTTAATGGCAGAAAAAGAAAGAAAGACAATATTAAAGAGCCGATTCTTGATGCTTACAAATGGTGATATTAAAGAGTACTTTTAAGCTCTTTTCATGCTCAGAATGTAAGTGATAACTAAAGGGAAATTGTCATATCAAGTTGAATATATGCATTGATCAAAACCTAAATCGACATTTAAGAAGAAAATTTATAAGGTGATGTTGAAATTATGAACTAGTTATATATACTGTGATGTAGATGTTTGATTGTTCATGATTCTCATATAAAAGTTTAGAAAATCAATCGATTGAAGAATTGAAGACGTAGAATCTTACATTGCCAGGAATGATAGTAAAGAATGGCAGTAGACAGAACGTTTTTTTTATCAGCAATTCTCCATCTAATTCATCTTAAATGAACCCTATTTTTCCTTTTGGAGCAATGAGATTTGTTTTTGGTTTATTGATATGAACAATGCTAGATTCGATGATATGAGATCGAACCGTTCCTGCAATAAATAGTATTCACAACTTTAATTACATAATGCACAAATCATGTATAATATAATCAAAACAATAATCCTAATAATGGTGGAAATCCATTTATAATGTACCTTTAGACTGTCGGAGATGATTTCTAGTGATATCGACCTCTTTTCTTTGTAAATCAGTAATCGGTTAATTTTTTTCTGATAAGTTGCTCACTCAATAGTCACAAATTACGTTTACATTCACCTTGTGATACAAACCTTCGTCGTTACTACACCTAAAACGAAGAAAAAATGAAACTGACGGTAGCATAGGAAGATGGCGACCTGGACGACGACCGTGTCGGCTTGATGGTGCAGCGGCAACGAAAGGATGGTGGTGATCGTATACTCAAATCATTGTTGTTAGATGGGTTCATGTATTAATCTATTAGTGATTATTGGTAGACCTAGAGGGAAAGTGATCAAAGTATCAAGTTAGATAATATGCCATATTAAATAGGACTTAACTTAAATGCATTCAAGTCTAAATTGAATTAAATCATTATATAATATTTCAAATACAATAGGAGAGGTGGAATAAGTCTAATATCCTTGTGAAAGTTGGTATTCCGGTAAAAATTTGGAATATTGTTGTAATTTAATTTTATTATTACAATACATATAATATTTGATATTTTTAATTAGATATAACTTTTAGTGTCATTTTAAAACATAATGCCACTAGTAGTTATGAATACTAGCGACATAAAAATATTAAGTGCCACTAAATTTGTTAATATTTACAGTGGCCCATAAAATATGTCACTAAAAACATGATATAGTAGCACATATAATATATGATATTTTTAATTAAATATAACTTTTAGTGGCAGTTTAAAACATTATGCCACTAGTAGTTATGAATATTAGCGACATAAAATATTAAGTGCCATTAAATTCGTTAATATTTACTGTGGTACATAAAATATGTCACTAAAAAAATGATTTAGTGGCACATCAAACATATGTCATTAAAAATGTATTCCACTAAATGACATATTATTTGTAGTGTGCATTTTTCTTCCAATTTTTTCATACTAAGTCTTCATACTTTGAAATTTGCATTTTTATTTCAATTTTTCTTCCACGTGTTAGTACTATCCTAATTTCTACCACCCCACTTCCACCTCCAATTCTTTCTCAAGCTACTACAAAAACTACCCCAATAACCACAACTACAACCGAACCACCAGTAAAAGTCAACGTATCTGATACGGGGCCACTACTGAAACCGAAACCCATGTTACATCAAAACCTCTTTCACCCTCACCTTCTTATGATTCTGCTCCTGTTCTTGGTGGTGACAACTTTGAGTTCGATTCAACTTACTATAGACCTTATCGACTTCCTAGTGACGATGAAGACGATGCTCCGGTGACTAAGAACCAATTGAAGAGTCTTGATACTAAGCTAGATAGCTTGATTGCTTCTTCAGCAAAGTACAATGATGTGGTGATGAAGGCCTTTCTGGACACTGCTCTTGAGTAATATACAAAATCAATTGACAAATCGACAAAGGCTGTTAATGCCTCCACATCGTCTTGTAAAAAGGCTACAATCGACGTGGCGAACCTTATTCATGATTCGAAGACATTTTTAGAATCCCTCAAAGGTCATGCCGATTCGAATGCAGCTAAAGTGAATGCCTCGGGTGATTCTCTCTACAAGTCTCTTCGAGAGGAGAAAGCTAAGTTCGATACCGTTTGGTCTGATATTCAAGCTGAGAATACTTCTCTTCTCCACTCGGTCAATACTCGGTTAGAAAAGCTTCATGTTGATTTGGCGATGGAAAACATGATCATGGACAAACTTGCTCGTAAGACTACTACAATTGAAGTTCAGTCTGTTAAACTCGCTCAAGCGAACAAGGAGACTGCATCTTTGAAGATCGAGCGTGCAGCTCTTAAGAGCTGTGCTGGTAACATTCTGAATATACTGGGTAATCTTGTTAATGCCCACGACCCCATTCTCACTCTTACGATCAGGAATCACTTGACATCCAAACTTCTTCCAGCAATTGAAATTTTAAGCCATATGAAAGGTTTTACGGAGCCAATTGTCACTCCGCAACAAGGGGGAGAAGGTGCAGTGAAGACTCCTCCTGTGCCTCCCAAAATTATCATCAAACCATAACCGAAGGGTAATGAAGCTTCGAGTTCGGGTGCTCAAGATAATAAGAAGGGTATTTCTGGTGAAAGCGATGAAGATGACTAAACGATTGCTGAATTCCTGAAGCGAAAGAAAAGAGATAAAGAGTTAGATGAAAATCTTCGTGTAGCTAGAAAAGAAGAAGAGAGAGAACGAAGGAAGAAAGAAGAGCATGATGCTCTGTTATGCAAGCAAGCCCTCTTTCCTCCCTGGACTAGGGAAGGATTAATCAAGGAAGCGATTGAGTTCCCGAGCACTTACTGGTTGGAACCTGTTGCCTCATTTGATTCTGAGAACTCAAGGGATTCACAGTTCGATATGCCCATAACCAGAAAGGAATTTGTATTTCACTATTTTGATCCAACAATTGAAGTTCCTTCTCCTCACCCACGGGTTGATCGTGATCTTATCGATTACTATCTCAAGTTCGGTCAACCTCAGTACCTGACATGGAATGCTCATAAGATATCCTTTGTCAAGGTGTTGAAACCCTCGCCTACTGGGAAGTTCATCAATGTTTAGTTCAGGGTGACTCGAGGATCCAACAACTTGATTCATATGATTTCTTTGGTTGATCTTCCAAATCTGAATCCTCATGATTGGATTTTGCTATTCAATATTATGCTTACCAATTCTAAGGAGTATGTGCTGATCCTCGATCACATTATGAGAATGCTAGCTTCCTACATCCATGAAGTAGCAAAGATAGATTAGGAAGTTGCTCATGTGTTCAGGAAGAAGGCGACAGTGAAGCCTACAGTGAAGCTAGGGGATGTTAACAAAATGAAGTTAAGCCAGAATGATTCGGTTCATCTCATTGTCATGTTCACAAGAGGCGAAGGTGACAAGTTTCTTTTTGCTCTTGTTAACAAACACTTATTTTCCACGGACTGCTTGGAACACATTCTCAATCTCATCCATCGATGCAAGTAGAACACTAAGTCGGACAAGAAGAACTTCACGGACATGCTTTGGTTGTATATTATTTTTCGTCAAAATCTACTGGTCATTATACCGAAGGTGTTTAAGACAGTTAAGAAGTCTTCTCTTGCTCAACCGAACTGAGCTCTCACCTCAATTGATGCAAAGGGGGAGATTGTTGAGTATTAGAGTTGCGTCGTTGGGCTTTATGTTTTGTGTATCCAAATTGGGCCTATCCATCCGTGATTCCTGATTAGGGTTAAGCTATTTTAGTGTATGCATGTATAGTCTTTGAGGTTAATGTTTTCATTAATTACTGCATTGTAACCCAAAACACCTCTACAGTCAAAGTTCTTAGTCGAGCTCTTCTGAGGTGTTAAAGTTTAATCATTCGACATCGTTTGAGCCATTCTTGTGTTCTTTATATCATTGTTCTTTTTTTCTGCTTGGAATCTATCGATCATACTAGAATTTTATTCTAACACCATGCCTCAGTCCATATGATATCTACAATAGAGGAATATATGATCCCTTATCTAATGGACACGTCGTTGATTTATTCAGAGTTCGACACCGACTTTAAGAGCTACAATTGATAGTCGGGTTATGAAGTCGTAGTTGCAATAATAGTTAATAGACTTATCCAAGTGGGAGACTGTTGGATTAGTGTGTAAGTCCAAAACTATTATTGGTATGTACTTGACCCGACCCTGCATGGTCCATTTGGGTTGCACTTCATCGGAACAATTTGTATGGATAGACTTGTGAGAAAAGGATATATATATATATATATATATATATATATATATATATATATATATATATGGAATGGACCAAGGTTTATTTAGGATGGGCTAAGAGTGTATGGAAGTCCATGGAGCTTTTAACCCGTGGATCCTATGTAAATGAAAGGTCATGGGTATTAGGGTTTACATGGATGTAACTCTAATCCGCCATAATATATAAAGGAGTCCTTTGCTCACAAAATTGGCTCTAGTTTGTGTTATGAGAGAGAGGGCCGATTTTTAGAGAGCTCCATATTCTCTCAAGTCTTCCAAGTTGTTTTGGTGATTTGTGATTCCATTTGAGGCATTCATATTATTGGTGTTAGGCTCTTAAAGCTCCAAGGAATCAACCATAAGGAAAGGTATGTAATTCTATCTAGTTTTGATATTCAAGTACCTATGATCATATGTTAGTTACGGTAATACCTTGGAAACTTCAAGTTTGCATGTATAATAGAGAAAAAAATAGATCCAAGGTATTTAGGGTTGCATGTACACCTTAGGAGTGTTAGAATGCTCAAAATCCAACAGAAACACCCCTCCACATCGGAAATCCACCTCATGGCTTTGATGGGATCCTGGGTCCCATCAAAAGTAGGTGGCTTAGTGTTATCGAAGGTCCCTGTACTGAAAACCCCGCCCAGCTCCTCTACCTGCCGTTGTTATAGTGGATCTCACTATAGCGGCTACCGTCTCAGCGAGAGCTACGTAACGCTTGTCAAAGTACTTAGCCATGGCAGTCTTAAAAGACCCAAACATCTCAGGAAACGGTGCCCGGAACAAAGCAGCAACCTCGCCATGCAGGATCTCTCGAATCCTGGCGTCTAGATCATTCGTACTCATCTGCCCAATGACCTCGGGCACCGTCGGTCTCTCCTGACCGCCATCTCCTGATCCTGATCCTGATCCGGATCCAGCCACAAAGCGCCTTGTAACCACCATTCTGAAAACATACCAGGAAGATATCAAACAATATGCATAAATAAAAAGGAACAAACTCCCAACTAAACTCTAGTGGTTGTGACTTCCTTGATATGCGTATGGGTCATGTGCTTTCAGTAGTACGGGCCCATACTACCTTCCACACCTAACAATATTTGTCTCAAGTATCATCACAACGCCCTAAAAATATACATATAATCATGACGAGTGCTCAGTCCTCACTCCTAGAGGAATGCTAAATATCTCATAACTCGTCTCCCGGCCTCGTACGACCCACCCATGAAACTTCCACCAACCCAGCAGCCCTCGTGTATGCTAACCATACATAACGCTGGACCCTGTAGACTTTTGAATACTCGGTCCTACTCTAAGCCCACAACTAGACAAGGAACAGGAAATAAAGCCAACCCAAACATTCTCAGGAAATAAGATCCTAATTATATACGGCTTGGATGCATACACTAAGCAACTACAATAATGATGTCAATTTCATATAAGGAAAACCCTATGCTATCAGGCATCATATAATTAGGAAATTCTACCATGCAATTCCTGAAGATTCCTAGCCTAGTACTAGCATGTTGTTTTATCATATCACAAAACCAAATAATTCGTAAGGTATTTTGGGGTCTATCCGTGAGCTCCGGCTGATCATACACTTGCATCCTCCTTTAGTATTTTGAAAACCATTTGAAAAAAAAAAAATCATTTTACAAATCTTTTCCTTGATTTGAGATTGGATTCACAAGAGTGTTCCTCCAATTCACTCAAACCATGACTCTAATACCAACATGTAACATCCATAAAATTCAAGCCAATTTAAAACTTTTTAAACAATCCGAAACCATTAGTTATTACAAAATATATTCAAAATAGTTCACATCAAAGTATCCCACAATCAAAATCAGAAAAATTGAGGAGCTGTACAATCACGCCTTTGCTTTCCCGTAATCATCAAAATAACTTGAAACAATAATCGATAAAAGTAAGCTCGAAGGCTTAGTAAGTTATCCCCAAAATACCAACGCCATACATATACAACCATATCATATAAACATATAAGCAAACAACATACATAATGAGCCTTCAGTCTAAATGGACCACCTCGTAGGCCTTCAGTCTATCTGGACCGCTCTCCGAGCCTTCAGCATGTCAGGACTGCCTAGTAGGGCCTACAGCCTATCCGGACCATTCGTCGGGCCTTCGGCCTGACTGAATTTTCCCTTCCTAAGCCTGCAGTCTATCCGGTCCGCCCAGGGTGTCTTGGCACTATAGCACACAAGAGGACCTGCCTCAACCCCTTACCCCACAAACCAACAAACATATGTACATAAATATCATACGCTAGCTAGCATGTACAAATAATCATACGGATCTAACAACTCGCTAACATAGCATAATCCTACAAACCAGGATACCGACCTACTAGGTCACTAAATATCACCATCCTAATTACCAGGATGTAAATCAATAAGCATATCATACAATAAATCCATATACAAATCTGAAAGGGCTAGCCTGGAAACCGTAGACCCTATTGATATAGTGAGGATAACTCACCTCACAAGCACCTCGGAAATGATATTGTCAACTCCTCCAAATGTATCCCTGAACACCAATACCTATAATCCCAATGGTCCATCCCATAAATTCCATTTGACCAAAAAGCCCTCAAAAGTCAACTGGTCAACCCTTGGTCAAAGTCAAAGTCAACGGTCAAGGTTAGCAGTCCATGTTGATGTAACTTGTCGAGTACCATATACTGACTCTGTGAGTTCTTCCAGAACTCACGGAGTCATAAAACCCTAATCGACTCACCATGTTTCTAGGCAACTCGTCGAGTCCAAGCGTGTCCAAAATTCGGGAAAATCCCTTCTGACTCGTCGAGTCATCCCTCCAACTCGTTGATTTCATGCAGAAATCCTTGTGTTACAATCTTCATCGAACTCGCCGAGTTGACCAGACAACTCGTCGAGTCCCTTTAGTCCTTTATCCATTCAGATGTTTTTAAGCCATTACAAAGCTCCATATTGCAGATCAAGCTTCCCAAGGCATGTTTATCAGACAAATTTTACGTGCATGCAAGGCTCTATAGGCTTAGAATGTTAAATCCAAGCTTATAATGGGGTTTAGCCTAATAAGGGAAGTCCATACATGCTAAAGTTGGATACTTTATGGCTATAGAGGCCAAGATAAGCTCAGATCTGAAGTTGCAACTTCAGATCCTAACCCATACCCGAAAGTGGTTAACAACTGTACTAGAAAAGCCTTAATCTTATACATGAAGAGATCTAGAATGAGGGAAGGTCAAGGAAACGACTTGTTACCTTCAAACTGAAGCCAATAAGTAGAAAAGTCAGATCCACCAGCTCTTTTTTCACAAATCCTCTTATACTTCAAGTTTTTTCTAATTCACCTTCCAAGCTTGAAAAATCACACAAACATGTAGAACACACACGAATTAGGGTTTATGGACTCACAAGAGGTTGTAAGGGGAGTCTAAGGGGGTAAGGATCCTTTAAATAGGGTGCAAAACCCTGGAAATTAGGGTTTCACCCTCCAGCTCCAACTCGTTGAGTCCTTCCTCCGACTCGGCGAGTTGGTCACTTAAACACGTGGCCAAAACTTGTACCTACTCGATGAGTCAAGGCATCCAACTTGTCGAGTAGACCTCACAATTATGAAAAAGTAACATTGCAAAGTCCATACCTGAGAGTCGGTGCGTTGCATATTAATGGTGGAACGACTAACCTACGGGAGCCATTTGTTTGTATGTATGTATATGTATTGTGGTTTATGATATATTGGGGAACTTACTAAGCTTTATTCTTACCCAGTGGAATATAAATATTTTTCAATCGAATAAAGCGAAGGTCAAGGCATGACTGCACACACGCATTGGCATATAAGACTTTCGTTGTTTTATTTATTTTGGAATAAATGTATTTGTTTCACAACGATTGTGAAACTATGTTTTATTTAAATATGTGAAATGATTTTATTATTTACAAAAATGTAATTTTTGTATTAGAAATTTGGGGACGTTACACATATTAACAACAACCTCGCAGGCTCAAAGTTATATGTTGTAACATACTTTGTTAGAAAGAATGTCCAAGGTCATTGATACTATTTCTAATAATAACAGTATCCTTTTGGTGTCCACGAGACCCAAATTGAGTAGAATAAATGAAGGAGAAATTATTTTATTAATTATTATGATTTAATAATCAATTAGAAACTAATTGAAAAATTTTAGGATTTAATTAATATTTTAATTAATTAAAAGGTTGAATATCAATTAATTAATAGTTGATTAATCATGAATATTCTTAAAACCTTTATAGGGGATAGGGTGGACGAAATCTTTCTTGGATAAGAGAATTTTGAAATTGGTATCCCATCTCACATGGGATGGGTACAAAACCTAGGAAGGAATGCAAGGCTATAAATAGGGCCTTAGGAATTTCATTTTTCCTTTCACCTTAGCTTGAATTTTCGCCTTTTTTTATTCCTCCCTTCGGAACGTAATTCTTAACCCACTTTAGGGTTTTTCCTTTCACCTTAGCTTGAATTTTCGCCATGAACCATCGTATGGGAGATATGATGCCAAATAGATTGAACTAATGCCAAAGAGCAAGAAAACTCCACACACCAGATCTATAGGATATGATGTGAGGAGAACCAAGAATACTATTCAGAATAACATATTCGTTGACAGAAAAAGACAATTAAATGATTGTTTTAAAAAAAAACATAGATCTAGATATAAGAGAACGACGATTTGGAGAACCCAAAAAACCGATAAAACAAGGGGATCTAGATGAGATCTACACACACACAAAAAAAAAAAAAAAAAAAAAAAAAAAACAAAACCCTACATCGCACTGATACCTCTAGATCGACACAATGCACCCAAAAAAAAACGCTCAAACTTAGTAACAACAAGCACACAATCTTGATCAAACGGATTGTAACAAGAATAAGATCTAAATTGTATCAATGAAACCTTAACTACAAACCTAGAGAGAGAGAGATCCAACCAACATTATATATACCCCCGAGTCTCCAAGTCGGTGTAAACCCCGTGCAACCCGACGAAGTAGGTTCCGCACCTTTATTGACTTTAGGAGAAACAAGTGGCACCCATCTTTTCTAACCTTTACACATTCTAACCTCCTTGTAGATACTTGTACTAAACACGTTAAGTTATTTATATTCAATGTCAATCTTGTACGATATAACTTGATATTCTGAACAATTTGATTTTTTTTTAAAAATTTTATCTATTGTGTTATCGCAATTTTTAAACTAATTATAACAATTTCTTTTTTATATTTCAAAATTTTATAGGTTAAGTTATTCGATCTAATCATTTATTTACATTGTTCTCAGTGTTTAACAATTCAAGATACTAATTTCCATACCCAAGTTACTTATTTACTTCTATTGACGCAATCAATTAATTAACAAATATCATCAATTCAGATACCATCTTTGACCATCGTTTTTTATCATTAAAACATGAATATTAAATTAGACTTGAAATTATGCTATATCTTACCGAGCAAATCAGTCCTTATGATACTATATTCTTAAGCTGAAAAATGTAATATTTACAATAATAAAAATAAAATCAATTATTAGTACCTTGAATGAATATCTTAATCCATTAACACTACACATGCTAAAGGGCATCCAATGTAAATTTTATAGGAGGTGAATAAGATGGTGAATATATGTTTAATGGAGTGTGAGTGATAAGATATAAATGAATTGTTTTGAAAAATTGAATAATCATGCAACCGTTTAATGAGGAGAATAAGATGGTCATTTAAATAATAAATTATGGATGTTAAAAAATAAAGGTGCACATATGCATGTTTAGTTAGTGGTTGATGCAGCAATCCATTAATTAAACTTATAAAATTCAATGAATTATGATTGCCATTAATAAAAGTAAACATATATTGATATATTGTTTTTTATCGATATTGAACATTAAGATAACCAATATTGAACATATATTGATAAATTGTTTTTTACAATAACCATTAAAATAATCAACATACATAAATTACTTCTCTGATCAGAAGAAGCAATTGTACAAGAAATCAAGATACATAAATTAATCGATGCGGTTAAAATAATTAATTGATGCGGGTATTGAACCGCATAAAAAAAATTGTCAAAACCGCCTAAAAAAATAGCCAAAATCTTACCAAAAATAGTCAAAATCGTACAAAAAATAGTCAAAACCGCCTCAAAAAATAGCAAAGCTAAAACTGCACCAATTAAGCGATTCACCATTGATGTACACCACACTACTTATGAAGCTTCATTTTCTTGTATTTAGGTACGTTCGATGATTGTTTTTCAATCAAAGGTTTAATCGTAGTTTCTTTGGGTAATGGCACAAAAAACATTATTTTTACACAGAAACTCGATTTTGACACCGTGTTATTTTTTGTGTCAATTTTGACACTGTGTTTTCCAATTTGTTACAATTCTGACCATTTGACCGGTTAACCAGGTTACATGCTGACGTGGCATGATGACGTGTCAGTTTTGATGACGTGGCATGCTGACATTATATGATGACGTGTCAAAACTGAATTTTTTTCTCACAAAAAACACTAAGTTTTCATTTTTTTCGATTTTGACACTAAGTTTAATTTTTTCTTTCAACTTTGACACTATGTTTTTTGTTCCAAATCGAACATCATTTTTTCCAATTTTGTTCAATGTTGATAATTTTCTATTTGAAATAGTATAAATATTTTTTAATACATTTAAACCGTATAAATATGTTTTTTTTCATTTAAAAACCATAGTTTTGTATAAATACATTTTTTTACACTCAAACCATATTTTTATATATAAATATATATTAGTTATATAAAAATTGTATTTTATATTAAATATGTAACTTTAAAATGTGTTTGGAGGTTTGGAGGCGTGTAGTCGATCAAAACTCAGATATCAAGTTTGCAACCCATCAAATTTTTACATCTTATTAGAAGCTTATGGTTAGTTTGATTCTCATGATATAACTAATGTTTTGAATGTAAGAAAAAAACATTTTGTATTTAAATAAAAATGTAGTTTTTAAACGAAAAAAAATATGTTTATACGGTTTAAAACGTAATAAAAAATATATATTTATACGGATTCAAATGGAAAATAGACAAAATTGAACAAAATTTGATAAATGATGTTCGATTGGAACAAAAAAACATAGTGTCAAAATTGAAATAAAAAATTAAACTTAGTGTCAAAATCGAAAAAAAGTAAAAACTTAGTGTTTTTTGTGGAAAAAAAATCAATTTTGACACGTCAGCATATCATGTCAGCATGTCACGTCAGCATGTAACCTAATTAACCGGTCAAGTGGTCAGAATTGTAACAAATTGGAAAACACAGTGTCAAAATTGACACAAAAGATAACACGGTATCAAAATCGAGTTTCTATGTAAAACGTGTGTTTTATGTGCCATATACCCAATTTCTTTTTCTCCAAAATAAGTGGTTTCAATCTATGCAATTTCTTTTTTTCTACCAATTACAATTTGATCTTGGGAAATCACATTTCACTAATGTTGGATAAGATATAACATATTTTCAATTCTAATTTAATAAGTTAGACCAAAATTACAAATATAAATATAACTTTTTATTTACTTTAATAAAAATAAAAAAATAAAAAAAACTATTAATTACCAAAATTGTAACATACTCTAATATATTAACAAATTTTATATTTTATGAAAAAGGTCGAGAAAAAGTTAAAAATACAAAAAAAAATTAAAACAAATAATACGAAAAAAATTAAAAAATTAAAAATATAAAAAAAATTAAAATATAATATGAAAACAAATATAAAAAACTAAAAAATATACAAAATGTATGAATATATTAGAGTAAATAAAAAATGAAAATAACTAAATTATGTGTGTGTGTGTATACACACACACACACATATATATATATATATATATATATATATATATATATATATATATTGAAACATCCCAAAAATACGGTCCAAAATTTTTGTTTTCAAATCATTATTAAGAGCATAAATCATTCATAAACATAAATAAAATTGTGTATCATGTATCATAAATTATCATAATATATGTCATATATCAAAATCTCATATCAAAATATCACAGTAAAACTTCCAGGCTAAAGACTGTGGTGTGTGTCGTACGATCATCCTGAGCCCATCTTTTTGCCAGTGGAAGTACCTAAAACCAAAATTGAAAACCGTAAGCACGAAGCTTAGTGAGCTCCCACAAACTACCATACTATACACATACAACATGCAACTAAGAGATACGGGCCCCATCACTACAACAAAATGAAGCTAATGTAACCCTACTAAAAGGTTGCATTAGGACTTGAAAAAGTTACATAATGCCTAAAGCAACCTTTTACCAAAGGTTGCATTAGGTAAAGTTGCATTAGATCTAAAGCAACTTTTTGCCGTGTAATCATATGTATCGACATATACATGCCCATCTTTCCTTTTACGTGTACATTCAAACATTTGACTTAGAGTTGGAAATTCCTTGTTTGGATCTTCATTTTTCTGTACTCATGACAACATAGATATCAACAAGAAAGTATCAAAGTGTGGGAAAATAAAAACACAAATCAAAAGCAAAAAAGAAGACTTTAATTACCATCTCGTCACGAATTCTAGCAAAACTTTTTGGACCAGCCGTGTGCATATTTTTTAGAGACTTGCGTATTTCTTTTGCCCGCGAACAACATTTCTACACACACATTAATATATAAAACTCAACTGACCAAATACACCTAAAGACAAATCAAATATTAACAAACACTAGTATATGGTTATGTGGTCTCACATGTAGACAATTTATTCTATTTTTATTTTGTACGCCTTGTGTTTTTATTATATATATATATATATATATATATATATATATATATATATATATATATATATATATATATATATATATATATATATATATATATATATATATATATATATATATATATATACTTGATACTCTAATTCTAAATTTGTATGTTAATTTGCAGCTTTGAGTATCTATTGAGGGTTACTTTCGGAATTAGCGAAGATTTTATGTTAACATAGATTCAGAAGTGCACATGTTGATGGAAAGCCAATTACTTTTACATGTGCGTAGGAAAACTCTCTTTTTAAAATATGAGTGAGACCTTTCACATAGTAGTGTTAATTGTAAAATATATGGTTTTGACGTGACCATCTTAATGTTTAATTTCCACTGGACCCACCTACATTATCTATTAATATATCATTTGTGTACTAAATTTGAGCAGGGATAAACAGATCCCCTGTATTTTCTGTATTTTCAAGTCTGGAAATTCTAGATTCAGCCCCTTTACTTTCATTTTTATTATTTTAGTCTATAACAAAAGTAAACAAAATATCATTATATATAAGTTTTTTAATTTAACTTTCTATAAATGGTTGGTTTAGTTGTTATAGTTTATAAAAGTGTTGAATTGACAAATAATGTTATAATTACACTGGATAAATTGGGTCTATGGCAGCCATGTTGATTTTTGCTGCGAAGTTTATTCCCATAGCCAAGTTGATCGTATTGGCTTCATACGTTATAGTAATTATGCACATGCTTCTCTTGAGGTTAATAAACTATTGAATTGTCATCAACCAAATTGCAAATTCTACAAATACATGTGTAATGAGTAGTAAACTAATTTGGGTCATTCAATAAATACTTCAAAATTTCAAAAATTTATCTCTCATATATCATCAGGTCATTAACGAAAAAAAAAGTTAGAACAAGAAGACGGTTGATATTACACAGAGATGAAAAAGTTTTTGAGTTTTTGGATTTAATAAAGGAACTTTTAGTTCTTGTGAAAGCAATTCTGTTACCATCTTCTTTCTAACAGGAAAAGTTAGAACAAGAAGACGGTTGAGATTAATCCCACCCGAATGAAAACACTTGGGACATTTATCTCCAACAAATCAAGTGGAGATTAATATAAAGGCTTGTTTGTTCTTTGTGAAGACAAGTTTGGATCTGTCATGTATGAAGTCGAGTTGAAAAGATCTAGAAAAAAGAAGACTAGACTGTTTGCTTCTGATGTTGTTCGTTGTGTGGTTAATAATCCGGATGAGAAGAAAGATGGTCTGCTATCATATCATCATATGTAGACAGTGGAAATTATGGATGATTCACATCATAAGACACAAGGAGATGACGATTGGCAACAAAAAAAACTGAGAAAAATGAAGGGAGAAGTGAAATTCCAGAAATACCCCTGTAGGTTGAAGTGGTAAAAGTCTAGACTAAAGGGGAATGTTAGAATATAATCTACATTTAAGGGTATTTTGGTAATTATGTTAGAATTCTGGAATTTATATCACTATTTAATAAGTTGCAATGTTAGGAATAAAAGTCATGATGGTTTGACTTGTATTTATATGTCTTATGTAACTTTTTAACTGATTTTCCTTGAAGTCTATAACAAAATTCTAGTTTTGTGTTTTACAGTTCTCCTTCTCTCCCCTTCGTGTAACAATGTTCTTTCCTGCTCTTTTGTGATTTTGGGTTTAATCCCAACAAAACTCAACCCCTAAATAAATTCAATTAGCTATGCTCTGAAGTGAAAATCTACTGAATAATAGTGAGTAGAAGAGTAATTTGAGCATAAAGGTACAAGGTCATACCTGGTTTGGGTAGACAGACTTAAGCAAGAAGCTTTGATGAAATTGGCAATTAGATGAGGGTATTCCGCCTCTTGGAACCTGTGGAAGTTTAACCGAGAGTATAGAAAAGATTTAGCAAAACAAATCATAGAGACATAATAGCTTGGAATCGATTAGGTTAAATGAAGTTCCGGTTCGCTTGCCTTGAATTTAGAACATGTACGAAGATGACTAAGGTGTTGTTTGATTTTCTGAAGCAAAAATTCATGAAGTCTGCGGACCACCTCTGCAACCCTCTGCAGTAGAAGAGGTGGACCAAACGGCTGCAGACTATAATAAGAAGCGTGTTTGTTTTTTTAACATCTGCATACTGCTGCAGATATTAAAAAATTAAAATAAACTAATTTTATAAACCGAAAATAACTTTTTAATACGTAAAATTTAATAATGTATAACATTTCGGTAAAAATTAATGATATTTCAATAAAAAAGAATGATATTTCAACAAAAAATAAAGATATTTTAGTAAAAAATAATGATATTTCATCAAGAAATTATCATTATTGAATATAAAAAAATAAAAAATAAATTCAATAAGAATAAACGAAAAAAAAACGAAAAAAAATGTAAAATAAAATTTTAATAACATATAATCAAAATTTCAGCAATAAAAAAAGAAGAAGAAGATGTTGGAAGAGGTTAGAAGAGGCAGTACAAGTGTTGCGCCAAACAGAACCTGCGCAGAGGTTTTTGACTCAGAAGACTTCTAAAAAACAAACAACTGCGATATGAAAAGTGTTGCGCGTGTGCTGCGCCGCGCAGCAGTAAGAGGTTTGAAGAGGTTTTTTTCAAAAAACAAACAGCACCTAAGCCTTGGAGCCTTCGATGGTGTTAACCAAAACTGTGGAAACGAGATGAACGGTGCCAATGAATGACACTGTGAGCCTGCTACCTTCAATGGCAGTGATTTCCTGATTCACGAGTTAGGGTTGAGAGGAGTATGAACGTCGGTTGAAAGATAAGACGTAATTGCATATACCAGGGTTTTGGTTGAAAAGTCAACCATTAGAAACTATCTAATTTAGTTAGAGGGAAATAAATAAATAAATAAATAAATAAAAATAGCGGGAATTGAAATAAAATGTTATTTATTGAGAGGGAAAATAAAATTAGGTAACATATATAAATGAAATTTTATGAAAATAATGTACGAAAAATATATTTAAAGAAAAATTGAAGTTTATTTGATAATAATAATTAATATCTTGGATATTATATTTAAATTATATATAGTAATGTTTTAATTAAATTTTGTTTATTTTATTTTATAATTTATATTGCAAAATTATAAAACATGGACCTTTACACTAAAAGTTGCATTCATGTTTTAACAATGCAACATTTGTAATAAAAGTTACAATTTTGAATAAAATTTGCAACCTTTTAAAAAAAAGTTACAATGTTAAATATAATTTGCAACTTTTTTTAAAAACTTTCACTTTTGAATACAAATTGCAACTTTTATAAAAAAAAGTTGCAGTAATTCTTTTAATGCAACCTTTTTGTTGGGCAGGATCTTTTTTATAATCAAATGCAACTATTGTTAAAAGGTTGCATCCAAACGGTTGCATTAGAGTCATTTTGTAGTAGTGCGCCCACACTCCGCTAACTAGGAAATATGAGTCACGCCCAACTACTTTGAGATACGAGCCCCGTCCATACTCAACTGTTATGAGATACGGGCCCCACCCACACTTAGCTACTAAACAAACATAAAGGTATCACACAGATAACATGTATAACTAGTTCTATCAGTTAAGCATATATCCATAATCGAACTAAACTGTGAGATACGGTCCCCACCCATACTCGACTACTAACATATCATACTACGGGCCGGACTTGGTGTCTTAGACCCGTTCCTGAAGGGAAACTCACCTCGTAAGGCTGACTGCTGAAACTCGAGTGAAGAATCTCTAACTACTGCTCTGGCAACTCCCCGTCTAACAAATACATAATACACTTAATCAAACTCTGATAATCCTTGACTATTTTACCCTTGGTTAAAGTCAACATCCAGGTCAAAGTCAAAGTCAACTCTCAGTCAACCTCAACTTGGCGAGTTCATGCACTACTCAGCCTCGTAGTCAACTAAGTCAACTCGTCGAGTCCTTTCCCAGACTCGTTGAGTTTTTCCTGTCATAATATCGGGACATATCAACCCTAACTCGTTGAGTCCTTCATTGAACTCGTCTAGTTCTTCAGATTCTGAGTCCTAATCTTGTTTAACTCACTGAGTCATCTCCTAAACTCAATGGTTTCACTGACTATAACATCTCGTTTAGGAAATAAATAAATAGATAAAATTAATGTGAATTATGGCCCTGAAATCCATAATTATATAACAAGGTGTTTGGTTCGAGGAGCTAATTGTCGTGATTTCAGATATTGTGGGTTAAAAGTGTAAAATCCGGACTTAATTTGTAAGTGATATTGAAGGCGGGGACTAAATGGCAACTTATGGACCTTTTTTGAAAATAATTGTAGAGGAGGGGTTGTCTAGTAACTATTGGATTGATTATGAAAAGAATTACAAGAATAAAGGTGTATTGGGTAAATATGAGATATGTTTTGAAAAGATTTGTATGGAGAGGGGCTATTCTTGGCATTATGGAAATTGATTTTGGGGACCGTGTATATATCCTAAGCTTCGTTGGTTATCGAACCCTAAACCTAAAGGAACATCTTCAGCCACCATGTGAAACCTCCAGCCGCCACTCCCACCACTCGACCTCTAACGCTGCACCACCAACTCCGTTGAGGTCGTCAACCACCGTATACCACCACAGTGTTGCCACTAAAGATGTTGAGCCATCACCCGTGACCTCACTACTCGCCGATATGGAGACATTCAGCCACCAAAGCCAACCACGAACCTGCTGCCGGATGGTCAAGGTCGAGCACCATAGGCCACATGGCAAGCTGCAGCCTCTAGAGGTTCCCATGTGGAAGTGGGAACAGATTAGGATGGATTTTATTACCAAGATGTCGAGAAAGGTGAAGGGCTTTGGTGTTATTTGGGTCATCGTGGATCAATTGACCAAGAGCGCCCACTTTTTTACGATTCGGGAGAGTTCATCAGCCGAGAAGCTGGCCGACTTGTATATCCGCGAGATCGTTGCTAGCCACAGGTTTCCGGTCTCTATTGTCTCAGAACGTGATGTTCGGTTCACCTCCTGTTTCTGGCAGAAGTTCCACGTGGAATTGGGCACACAGTTGCACTTCAGTACAAACTATCATCCACATATAGATGGCCAGAGGGAGCAGACCATACAGACTCTCGAGGATATACTGAGAGCCTGTGTCATTGACTTTGGTGGGATCTGGGACTCCTACATACTGGTTGCAGAGTTCTCTTACAACAATAGCTTTCCTTCTAACATTGGTGCCCCACCATTTGAGTTGTTGTATGGACGGAGATATCACACCCTGGTTTGTTAGGGCGAGGTCGGTCACAGGGTGATGGGTCGGATCGAGATAGTTCTGCAGACTACCGAGATGATTTAGCAGATCAAACAGCGGTTGCAAACCGCACAGAGTCGGCATAAGAGTTATGCCAATCGACACCGATCTGAGTCGGAATTTCAGGTTGGTGACATGGTACTCGTGAAGGTCTCACCTTGGAAGGGTGTGATTCGCTTCAGGAAAAGGGGGAAGTTGGGTCCCCGATACATCGGACCGTTCAGGATCATTGTCAGGGTTGGCAAGGTAGCATACATGCTAGATCTCCCGAAGGAGCTTAGTCAGGTCCACATCACTTTCCATGTGTCGCAGTTGCGAAAGTGCATAGTAGAGGAGGCAGTGGTATCATTAGACGATATAAAGGGTGATGAGTGCCTGAGTTACGTGGAGAGGCCAGCGACAGTTTTAGAGAGGAAGATAAAGGTTCTACGAAACAAGGAGGTATCGTTGGTAAAGGTTCAAAGGGAGCACCAGAGGGAATCCGAGTGGACATGGGAGCCGAAGGTAGAGATGCGAGAGCACTATCCAGATTTGTTTGCCGCAGCAGACTTCAAGGACGAAGTATAGTTCAAGTGGCTGAGAATTGTAACACCCCGACTCCCACGTACAAGTTTTAAGCATTTTATGACATATTTATGGATCTACTCGACGATTTGGTTTCCCCTAACTCATCGTGTAAAGGCGGGTTAGCCGCATGGATTATTGGATCTACTTGACGAGTCGGAGGACCCGAACTCAACGAGTAGGAGCTGGGGGATGAAACCCTAATTTTTAGGGTTTGCACCCTATTTAAAGGAGCTTAAGTCCTTTCCTTTAGTCCTTTACCACCCCCTTGACGGCTGAGAGAAACCCTAATCGATATTACCTTGTTCTTGAGTGTTTGTGATGTTTAAAGAGTGATTTTGGTGCATTTTGTGAAGGAGGTGTGAAGTATAAGAAGCTTGGAGCAGAGAGGAGCTTATGGATCTAACTCTACTTCATCTTGGCATCATTTTGAAGGTGTCAAGTCGATACATTGGCTTATCCATTTGGGAGTCATTTCGAGTATTGGGGCAAGATCTGAAGTTGTAACTTCAGATCTGGACTCCCCTTGGTCCCTATAGCTATAAAGTTATGAGATTTGGCAAGCTTGGGCCTTTCCATTTGAGTTAACCTTTCCATTTGCTTGATTTTAGTATTTAGGTCCATGCATGAACGTAAAGTTTGCAACTTTACGTGAAAACCATGCCCTAGGAGGTCAGATATCCAATATAGAGCTTTAGGGTGGCTTGAAAACGTCTGGATAAGAATTAGACCGCATGAACTCGACGAGTCGCATAGACGACTCGACGCATCCGATGAATATTGATCGTAGTTAGTTTTTTCATGAACTCAACGAGTTATTAAGAGGACTCGATGAGTCAGTTAGGGTTTTCCCCAACATCTGGACACGCATGGACTCAACGAGTTGGTTGGAAACTCGGCGAGTCAATTGGGGTTTTCAGGATTTCTCGAGTTCTGGAAGGACTCGACGAGTTAGTAAGCTGCACTTGACGAGTTGGGTTAACATGGACTGTTGACCTTGACCGTTAACTTTGACTTTGACCAAAGGTTGACCAGTTTGACTTCTGGGGGTATTTTAGTAAATTAGAAATTTATGGAAGCGGTTTGATGGTAAATATAGGTGGAGGAGTTCGTGGTAGTGATTCGAGAGTTTGAGCTTATCACTTCAGTTCGACAATTATGAGGTGAGTTCTCCTCACCATACTAAGGGGTCTAAGGCACCAAGTCCGGCCCATTGGATTTGATATCCTAGTAGTTGTTGACATATCGGGTATGAGTTAGTACAACATGCTAGTTGTTATGATAGCTTGAGAGTGGTTATGCATGCTAGTTGATGTAATAGTTTGGTAGATCGGTAGGACTACCTGTGATATAGCCTGATTATCTATATGCATTGTTAGTATTATATGTCGACATGCTATGTGTGTAAGGTTGAGGTTGCAATGCTCTGCGGTGACCAACAAACCCTGGAGTATGTCGGATATGAGCTGAGAGCCAAGGAGAGCATGTCAGACTCATACCGAGGACTCCTAAGCATTCCATATGCGAGTTGGGGGCCAGGAGATCATACTAGACTCGCGCTGAGGGCTAGTCATTTCGTTACAGTCCAAGGACTAAGGGAGCAAGCTAGAGATGAGCTGTGGGCTTGTAGGGCAAGCCAGACTCATACTGTGGGCTCAGGGGTAATCCAGTCTGTAGAGTTGTGGACCCATTACATGTTGTTATTATGTATGCTATTTGTTATGTATCGATATTTTGGGAGAACTCACTAAGCTTCGAGCTTACAATTTCAGTTTTGGTTTCAGGTACATTAGATGATCGCGGGAAGGCGTATGCGTGATCGTACAGCTCCTCACATTTTATGATTTTGTTATTTGGGATAGTCTTACACTATACTATTTTGAAAACAAGTTTTGTAATAATTATTGGATTTGGAAATGTTTTAAAAAGTTTAAATTTAGCTTGATTTTTATGGATGTTACATTCTCTTTCATCTTACTCTTGGCCCCCACTTAGTTACGACTCACTATTTTTAAAATTTTAGCAATTAGGTATTTTGGACCTGCAATGATTTTCTCAAAAAAAAAAAATATGAGTTATTACTAGAAATTAAACATTAATAATGTTCTGTAACACTTGAATTGTGTTTATATTACGATTGTATTATTTTCAAACTTGAACGTTGATTAGAGTTTGTAAGTTGTATGTGCTTTTGTTTAAAGATTATTAGAGTTTTATGTTTTTTTTTAAAATTTAAATGGATCAATTCAGTTCAACCCGTTGATTAAATAAGTTAGATTGAGAAAAAAAAAAGTAAATAAACATATCAACCTAATTACAAACAATTTAATAAAACCCAATTTCAAATAATTTTATAAAAAAATCGAAAATGATCAAACTGAATCCATTGTCACCTTTACTCACGAGCAATGCTATCTAATACTATGGGGGTGTTTGGCTTAGCTTTTTAGGAGGCAAAAGTTCTTTTTGGAAAAGTCACAAAAAATCAGGTTTTCCTGACTTTTTCAAAAAGTTCATTTTTTACTTGTATCCAAATCCAAAAATAGCTTTTAAAATGCACTTACCAAACAACTTTTATATCTTAGATTGCCTTAATATGGACTTGGAACTTTAATTTCATTACTCCGGTAATTAGATAATTACATTAACAAAATATATATTATAGATTATAGATTTTATTTTTAAAAAACAAATGCAGTAATTTTGCATTATTTTTACAGTAAAAATTTAATTTCCAATTGCATTATTTAATTAAAAAGAATTAATGAATCGAACGTAAAAGCATGTTATATTACAATGTTTAATTAAGGAATCTAAAATAAATGAGACTCGTGCAACGGTAAAAAAAGAAAAATGGAAACTACGTAATTTAAACGCTACTCCCCAATCCCCACGAAGCGTATATATATTCAACTTTTCTTCTCCTCAGTTGACAATGCGACGATTATCGCCTACCTTTCTTCTCATTCATTCTTTTCAATGACGACGATTATCTCCGGTAAGTTTCTTCTTCCCTGTTCTTGTTTCTGTTCTCTTTTCGTTTTCTTCTTTTGATCAACTAACGCCTCCACTTAGTTTCTCCCTACTGATAACGACATATTTGTTTAATGATTCACAGACACCGCCAAATTCTCCTTTCTCAAAATCTATTTAAGGCCGACGCTCTATCCTTTACCCAAATTAAGAACCCTAGAAAAATTGGGAAAACGAAATTCATGTTGGGTTACAAGGTTCGATTTTCATCAATTTTCCTTTTGCTTTGAAAACATTCAAGTTGTTACTGTTGGAACTTTGACTACAAAATTACAATGTGGGACTTATCCCACATTGGTGGAAGAGAAAACCTTTTCCCACCTTATATGTCTAGTCCTACTCATTTAACTAAATGGGTCAAGTAATGGGTTAAGCATATTGGGCTTGGGTTGTGGTGTTGGATTAGCCTAATTGGATTGAAAATGGGCTAATATCAAGAGAATATTTAATGGTCAAAAGATGGGCCTTGGGCCTTCCTGATTAATTAGATAATTTTTAATTACGAAATTAATTTTTATTTTTTTATTATTAAATTCGTAATTACTGAATGACAGGTTTTTAACAGTTATTTTCGGTTTTGACAGTTTCCAACTGTCATAACTAATACCTATAAATACCTGGTTGAAGATATCATCATTCACACCACAAAATTCTCTTTAAAATTCGTTCTTCCAAAGATGAAGGGAACATAGGAATTTCGTCAGAATCAAGAGAAGTTCTTGATTGATTGTTGTATCCTCTAGACAGATCCCCACCAGGGAAATTTCTGTCTTAGGACACTGCAATTTGCAGGCCTCAATCTACATAATTTCGTTTTTGTGTTTCTGTTGTAAGCATAAACCATCAAGTATGTTTTCTGCAAACTGATTCTTGTATATTTCATACATATATTTCAATTTCGTTTGTTTTATTTCTGTTAATCTTGTTGATTGTATACTTCTGTCATAACAGTTACTAGTCAAATCTGCTTTACTTTGAAACAATATAGTCGTTCGGTTGGGTTTTAAATTTGTTTTGTTGATTCCATCTCCCTTTTTATATTGTGATTCGTTTGAGGATTTTTCATCACACATTAATTTTGGGTGGGCTCTGGACATGAAGAGTAATTTGGGGGGTTTTCATAATAGGGGTTATTAGATGAGTTTTTCATTCATGATCTCCAATATCCATAATTTTGTTAATTGATCGACTTTTATATAAAATAGTTGGAGTGGATAATTCTAACAAATTAGTGAGTTATTTGTGCTCTTTTGTTCACTTTCTGTATTCTATTATTTTCAAATTTAGTTGTCCTATATTTTATAATTTCTAGTAAGAGTAAGTCTACCAATGATGTGCTACTGATACATGATTTGCTTAATCATCACTATTTATATGACATTGCTTCTCACTTAAGTAGTTTATATAAAAAACCAACTTAATAGTCACTATCTACATGACATATGCAACTGATATTAACACATTTTAATTCCTATAAAAATCTAACCTATGAAGATTAACAATTACGAGGGCAACCTATCCTTGATTTGTTTTGATCCTTGTAGTCTATATTTTCATGTTTTTCAATGTTAATAATGCAAATAACTTGTCTTATCTATTTATTACTTCATTTTTCCATTTCTTTTAGAGATAATCATATGGTATTATTGTATTCTAAAATAAAACTTCTTGACATAAACTTGTACAGGTGCTTTGTGATATTAACTAAATAAAGGAAACTCCAAACAACATATAGAAAGAAGAGGAACAAAACGATGGACTCACTTTTGTTGGGTATGAGGTAAATCTTCTTTCCTTCATGATTATTTATCATAAATGTCATGCAAGTTTTATCATATCAAGACATTTTATTTTAAATCTCTTTTTCCTAATAAGACATTAAAATTTTGAAAATTGGTCCATACTCTAAAACTTTTTTTGCCTATTTAGACATCATGCATTACAAAATTGCATTTTACTTTCAATATTTTATCAAATAAGGCATCATACTTTGAAAAATGGATTTTACTTTCAGTTTTTACCTATTAAAACACCATACTTTGAAAATACATTATACTTTCATTCTCTTTAATATTTAGACATCATGCTTTGAAATTTTCATTTTACTTTTGTATTTTTTCTATTAAGACATCATACATTACAAAATTGCATTAAACCTACAAACTTTTTCATATTAAGACATCATGTTTTGAAGATAGTATTTTTCTTCCAGTTTTTTCATATTAAGTCATCAAACTTTAAAAATTGCATCTTTTTTTCAATTTTTTCATATTAAGTCATCATACATTAAAAGCTGTATCTTATTTTCAGAATTTTCAATTTTTTTACCCATTAAGAAATAATGCATTACAAAATTGCATTAACTTTTCAAACTTTTTCCTATTAATTAAGTTATTATACTAGGAAAATTGCATTTTTCTTTTAATTTTTAATATTAAGTCATTTAAAAATTACATCTTATTTTCAAAATTTTCAATTTGTTTTACCTATTAACACATTATACATTACAAAATTCCATTAAACTTTCAAAAAATTTCACATTAAGACATCATGTTTTGAAATTTGCATTTTTCTTCCAGTTTTTTCATGTTAAGTCGTTGTACTTTGAGAATTGTATTTTTCTTTCAATATTTTCATATTAATTCATCACACTTTTAAAATTAAATCATATTTTGAAAAGTGTCATTTTTTTTACCTATTAAAACATTATACATTACAAAATTGCGCTAAGTTTTCAAAAATTTTCCTTTTAAGTCATTTTACTTGGAAAATTACACTTTTCTTTCAATTTTTTTATATTCACTCATCATACTTTAAAAATTACATCTTATGTTCATAAGTTTTTTTTTAACTATTATGACATTATACATTACAATGCTTGGAAATCGAACTTTTCATTCAATTTTTTCAAATTAGGTCATCATACTTTAAAATTTATATCTTATTTTCAGAATTTTCAATTTGTTTTACCTATTAAGACATTATACATTACAAATTTGCATCAAACTTTCAAACTTTTTCACATTAACACATCATGTTTAGAAAATTGCATTTTTCTTCAAATTTTATCATATTTTATTGATATCAAAGTCTTCATACTTTGAATATTGCATCTTATTTTCAAAATTTCAATTTTTTTTATCTATTAAGACAGCATACATTACAAAATTGCATTGAACTTTCAATCTTTTTCATATTAAGACATAAAATTGCATCTTTATTCCTATTGAATCCTTATATTGAAAAATTACATTTTTTTAATATTAAGTCATCATACTTTGAATATTGTATCTTATTTCCAAAATTTTCAATTTTTATTATCTATTAAGACATCATACAATACAAATTTACATTAAACTTTCAAATTTTTTCATATTAAGACATCATGTTTTGATAATTGAGTTTTTCTATCATTTTTTTCATATTAAGCATTTAATTCTGAAAAATTACATTTTTTTCATATTAAGTCATCATACTTTGAATATTGCATCTTATTTTCAAAATTTTCAATTTTTTTATCTATTAAGACATCATACATTACAAACTTGCATTAAACTTTCAAATTTTTTCATATTAACACATCATGTTTTGATAATTGCATTTTTCTTCCAATTTTTTCCTATTAAGTCATTATTTCTGAAAAATTACATTTTTTTTCATATTAAGTCATCATACTTCGAATATTGTATCTTATTTTCAAATTGTCAATTTTTTTGTCTATTGAGACATCATACATTAAGAAATTGCATTAAACTTTAAGACATAAAACTGCATTTTTCTTCCTATTTTTTCCTATTGAATCCTTATACTTGAAAAATAACATTTTTTTCATATTAAGTCATCATACTTTGAATATTGCATCTTATTTCTAAAATTTTCAATTTTTATTATCTATTAAGACATCATATTACAAATTTGCATTAAACTTTCAAAAAAATTTCATATTAAGACATCATGTTTTGATAATTGCATTTTTCTATCATTTTTTTCATATTAAGTCATCATACTTTGAATATGGTATCTTATTTTCAAAATTCTCAATTTTTTTATGTATTAAGACATCATAGATTACAAAATTGCATTAAACTTTCAAAAAATTTCATATTAAGACATCATGTTTTGATAATTGCATTTTTCTTCCAATTTTTTCCTGTTAAGTTATTATTTCTGAAAAATTACATTTTTTTTCATATTAAGTCATCATATTTTGAATATTGTATCTTATTTTCAAATTTTCAATTTTTTTGTCTATTGAGACATCATACATTAAGAAATTGCATTAATCTTTCAAACTTTTTCATATTAAAAAATCAAGTTTTGATAATTGCATTTTTGTTCCCATTTTTTCCTATTAAGTCATTATTTCAGAAATAATGACTTAAAAGTCGTATCTTATTTTCAGAATTTTCAATTTTTTTACCCATTAAGAAACAATGCATTACAAAATTGCATTAACTTTTCAAACTTTTTCCTATTAATTAAGTTATTATACTAGGAAAATTGCATTTTTCTTTTAATTTTTAATATTAAGTCATTTAAAAATTACATCTTATTTTCAAAATTTTCAATTTGTTTTACCTATTAACACATTATACATTACAAAATTTCATTAAACTTTCAAAAAATTTCATATTAAGACATCATGTTTTGAAATTTGCATTTTTCTTCCAGTTTTTTCATGTTAAGTCGTCGTACTTTGAGAATTGCATTTTTCTTTCAATATTTTCATATTAATTCATCACACTTTTAAAATTAAATCATATTTTGAAAAGTTTCATTTTTTTACATATTAAGACATTATACATTACAAATTGCGTTAAGTTTTCAAAATTTTTCCTTTTAAGTCATTATACTTGGAAAATTACACTTTTTTTCAATTTTTTTTATATTAACTCATCATACTTTAAAAATTACATCTTATGTTCATAAGTTTTTTTTTTTCAACTATTATGACATTATACATTACAATGCTTGGAAATCGAACTTTTCATTCAATTTTTTCAAATTAGGTCATCATACTTTAAAATTTATATCTTATTTTCAAAATTTTCAATTTGTTTTACCTATTAAGACATTATACATTACAAAATTGCATTAAACTTTCAAAAAATTTCATATTAAGACATCATGTTTTGATAATTGCATTTTTCTTCTAAATTTTACCTATTAAGTCATTATTTCTGAAAAATTACATTTTTTCATATTAAGTCATCATATTTTGAATATTGTATCTTATTTTCAAATTTTCAATTTTTTTGTCTATTGAGACATCATACATTAAGAAATTGCATTAAACTTTCAAAATTTTTCATATTAAAACATCAAATTTTGATAATTGCATTTTTCTTCCCATTTTTTCCTATTAAGTCATTATTTCTGAAAAATTACATTTTTTCATATTAAGTCATCATACTTTGGACATTGCATCTTATTTTCAAAATTTTCAATTTTTTTATCAATTAATACATCATACATTATAAAATTGCATTAAACTTTCAATCTTTTTCATATTAAGACATAAAATTGCATTTTTTTCTTCTTATTTTTTCCTATTGAATCCTTGTACTTGAAAAATTACATTTTTTCATATTAAGTCATCATACTTTAAATGTTGTATCTTAGTTCCAAAATTTTCAGTTTTTATTATCTATTAAGACATCATACATTACAAATTTGCATTAAACTTTCAAAACATTTCATATTAAGACATCATGTTTTGAAAATTGCATTTTTCTTTGAATTTTTTTATATTAAGTCGTTGTATTTTTAAAATTGCATTTTTCTTTCAATTTTTTCATATTTAATTCATCACACTTTTAAAATTAAATCATATTTTGAAAAGTTTTATTTTTTTGTCTATTAAGACATTATACATTCCAAAATTGCGTTAAGTTTTCAAAAAATTTCCTTTTAAGTCATTATACTTGGAAAATTACACTTTTCTTTAAATTTTTTTTATATTAACTCATCATACTTTAAAAATTACATCTTATGTTCATAAGTTTTTTTTTTTTAACTATTATGACATTATACATTACAATGCTTGGAAATTGAACTTTTCATTCATTTTTTTCAAATTAAGTCATCATACTTTAAAAATTACATCTTATTTTCAAAATTTTCAATTGTTTTACCTATTAAGACATTATATATTATAAATTTGCATCAAACTTTCAAACGTTTTCACATTAAGACATCATGTTTAGAAAATTGCATTTTTCTTCAAAAATTATCATATTTTATTGATATGAAGTCATCATATTTTGAATATTGCATCTTATTTTCAAAATTTTCAATTTTTTTATCTATTAAGACATCATACATTACAAAATGATATTAAACTTTCAATCTTTTTCATATTAAGACATAAAATTGCATTTTTCTTCCTATTTTTTCCTATTGAATCCTTATACTTGAAAAATTATTTTTTCATATTAAGTTATCATACTTTGAATGTTGCATCTTATTTCCAAAATTTTCAATTTTTATTATCTATTAAGACATCATACATTACAAATTTGCATTAAACTTTCAAATTTTTTCATACTAAGACATCATGTTTTGATAATTGCATTTTTCTATCATTTTTTTTCATATTAAGTCATTAATTCTGAAAAATTACATTTTTTTCATATTAAGTCATCATACTTTGAATATTGCATCTTATTTTCAAAATTTTCAATTTTTTATCTATTAAGACATCATATATTACAAAATTGCATTAAACATTCAAATTTTTTCATATTGAGACATCATGTTTTGATAATTGCATTTTTCTTTCAATTTTTTCCTATTAAGTCATTATTTCTGAAAAAGTTACATTTTTTTCATATTAAAACATCATACTTAGAATATTGCATCTTATTTTCAAAATTTTCAATTTTTTTATCTCTTAAGACATCATACGTTACAAAATTGCATTAAAATTTCAATCTTTTTCATATTAAGACATAAAATTGCATTTTTCTTCCAATTTTTTCCTATTAAATTATTATATTTGAAAAATTAATTTTTTTTCATATTAAGCCATCATACTTTGAATATTGCATCTTATTTTCAAAATTTTCAATTTTTATTATCTATTAAAACATCATACATTAGAAAATTGCATTTAACTTTCAAAATTTTTATATTAAGACAACATGTTTTGATAATTGCATTTTTCTTCCAATTTTTTACTATCTTGTCATTATTTCTGAAAAATTACATTTTTTTCATATTAATGCATTATACTTTAAATATTGCATCTTATTTTCAAAATTTTCAATTTTTATTATCTATTAAGACATTATACATTACAAAATTGCATTAAACTTTCAATCTTTTTCATATTAAGACATAAAATTGCATTTTTGCTTCCTATTTTTTCTATTGAATCCTTATAATTGAAAAATTACATTTTTTTCATATTAAGTCATCATACATTGAATATTGTATCTTATTTTCAAATTTTTTGTCTATTGAGACATCATACATTACGAATTTGCAATAAGCTTCTAAACTTTTTTCACATTAAGTTATCATGTTTTGAAAATTGCAGTTTTCTTCCAATTTTTTCATATTAAGTCATTATACTTTGAAAATTGCATTTTCTCTCTATTTTTTATACTAAGTCATCATATATTAAAAATTGCATCTTATTTTCAAAATTTTCAAATTGTTTTTACCTATTAAGACATTATACATTACAAATTTGCGTTAAGCTTCCAAACTTTTTTCACATTAAATCATTATGTTATGAAAATTGCATTTTACTTCCAATTTTTTCTTATTAAGTCATCATACTTTGAAAAATGCATTTTCTTTCGAATTTGGAATTGCATTAAACTTTCGAATTAAGAAATTGCATTAAACTTTCGAATTTTGTCATTTAAGACATCATGTTTTGATAATTGCATTTTTCTTCCAATTTTTCTATTAATTCATTATTTCTGAAAATTTTCATTTTTTTTTCATATTAAGTCATCATACTTTAAATATTGTATCTTATTTTCAAATTTTCAAATTTTATGTCTATTGAGACATCATACATTACGAATTTGCATTAAACTTCTAAACTTTTTTCACATTAAGTTATCATGTTTTAAAAATTGCAGTTTTCTTCCAATTTTTTCATATTAAGTCATCATACTTTGAGAATTGCATTTTCTTTCTATTTTTTTGTACCAAGTCATCATATATTAAAAATTGCATCTTATTTTCAAAATTTTCAAATTATTTTTACCTGTTAAAACATTATACATTACAAATTTACATTAAACTTCCAAACTTTTTTTTCACATTAAGTCATTATGTTATGAAAATTGCATTTTACTTCCATTTTTTTCTTATTAAGTCATCATACTTTGAAAATTGCATTTTCTTTCTATTTTTTCATATTAAGTCATCATTCATTAAAAACTGCATCTTATTTTTAAAATTATCAATTTGTTTTACCTATTAAGACATTATACATTACAAATTTGCATTAAACTTCCAAAAAAAATTTCACATTAAGTCATTATGTTTTTAAAATTGCATTTTACTTCTAATTTTTTCTTATTAAATCATCATACTTTGAAAATTGCATTTTTCTTTCTATTTTTTCAGATTAAATCATCATTTCTTAAAAATTGCATCTTATTTTCAAAATTTTCAATTAGTTTTACCTATTAAGACATTATACATTACAAATTTGCATTTACGTTTCAAACTTTTTCACATTAAGACATCATGTTTGAAAATTGCATTTTTCTTCCAATTTTTTCAAATTAAGTCATCATACTTTGAAATTTGCGTTTTCTTTATATTTATTCATATTAAGTCATTATACATTAAAAATTGCATCTTATTTTTAAAATTTTCAATTTGTTTTCCCTATTAAGACATTATACATTATAAATTTACATTAAACTTCCATACATTTTTCAGATTAAGTCATCATGTTTTGAAAATTGCATTTTTCTTCCTATTTTTTCATATTAAGTCATCATACTTTAAAAATTGTATCTTATTTTTAAATTTTCAATTTGTTTTAACTATTAAGACATTATACATTACAAATTTACATTAGCCTTACAAACTTCTTCATATTAAGACATCATGTTTTGAATATTGCATTTTTCTTCCAATTTTTTTATATTAAGTCATTATACTTTGAAAATTGCATTTTCTTTCTATTTTTTCATATTAAGTCATCATACTTTAAAAATTGCATCTTATTTTCAAACTTTTCAATTTGTTTTACCTATTAAGACATTATATATTGCAAATTCACATTAAACTTCCAAACTTATTTCACAATAAGTCATCATGTTTTGAAAATTGCATTTTACTTCCAATTTTTTCATATTAAGTCATCATACTTTGAAATTTGCATTTTCTTTCTATTTTTTTATATTAAGTCTTCATATATTAAAAATTGCATCTTATTTTCAATTTGTTTTACCTATTAAGACATTATACATTACAAATTTGCATTAAACTTCCAAACTTTTTTCACATTAGGTTATCATCTTTTGAAAATTGCATTTTTCTTCCAATTTTTTAATATTAAGGCATCATACTTTATAAATTGCATCTTATTTTTAAAATTTTCAATTTTTTTACATATTAAGACATTATACATTACATATTTGCATTAAAATTCCAAACTTTTTTCACATTAAGTCATCCAGTTTAGAAAATTGCATATTTCTTCAAATTTTTTCATACTAAGCCATCATACTTTGAAAAATGCATTTTCTTTCTATTTTTTCAGATTAAGTCATCATATATTAAAAATTGCATCTTATTTTCAAAATTTTCAATTAGTTTTACCTATTAAGACGTTATACATTACAAATTTGCATTAACCTTTCAAACTTTTTCACATTAAGACATTAGGTTTTGAAAATTGCATTTTTCTTCCAATTTTTTCATAGTAAGTCATCATACTTTAAAACTTGCATCTTATTTTTAAATTTTTTCAATTTTTGTACATATTAAGAAATTATACATTACAAATTTGCATTAAACTTTCAAAGTTTTTTCACATTAAGTAATCATGTTTTAAAAATTGCATATTTATTCCAATTTTTTTATATTAAGTCATCATACTTTTAAAACTTGCATCTTATTTTTATAATTTCAATTTGTTTTACTAATTAAGACATTATACACTACAAATTTGAAGTAAACTTCCAAACGTTTTTCACATTAAGTCATTATGTTTTGAAAATTGCATTTTACATCCAATTTTTTCTTATTAAAGTCATCATATTTTGAAAATTGCATTTTCTTTATATTTTTTCATATTAAGTCGTCATACATTAAAAATTGCATCTTATTTTTAAAATTTTCAATTTTTTTACCTATTAAGACATTATACATTACAAATTTGCATTAAATTTCCAAACTTTTTTTACATTAAGTCATCCCGTTTAGAAAATTACACATTTCTTCAAAAAAATTCATATTAAGTCATCATACTTTGAAAATTGCATTTTCTTTAGATTTTTTCAGATTAAGTCATCATATATTAAAAATTACATCTTATTTTCAAAATTTTCAATTAGTTTTATCTATTAAGACAATGCAAATTTGCATTTACCTTTGAAACCTTTTCACATTAAGATATCATGTTTTGAAAATTGCATTTTTCTTTCAATTTTTTCATATGAAGTCATCATACTTTGAAAATTGAATTTTCTTTCTATTTATTCATATTAAGTCATCATATATTAAATATTGCATCTTATTTTTAAAATTTTCAATTTGTTTTCCCTATTAAGACATTATACATTACAAATTTGCATTAAACTTACAAACTTTTTTCACATTAAGTCATCATATTTTGAAATTTGTATTTTTCTTCCAATTTTTTCATATTAAGTCATCATACTTTAAAATTTGCATCTTATTTTTAAAATTTTCAATTTGTTTTACCTTTTAAGACATTATACATTACAAATTTGCATTAAACATCCAAACATTTTTCACATTAAGTCATCATGTTTTGAAAATTGCATTTTACTTCCAATTTTTTCATAGTATGTCATCTTATTTTGAAAATTGCATTTTCTTTCTATTTTTTCATATTAAGTCATACATTTAAAAATTGCATATTATATTTAAAAGTTTCAATTTGTTTCATCTATTAAGACACATTACAAATTTGCATTAAAGTTCCAATTTTTTTTTTCACAATAAGTCATCATGTTTTGAAAATTACATTTTACTTCCAATTTTTTCATATTAATTCATCATCATTTGAAAACAGCTTCTTATTTTCAAAATGTTCAATTTGTTTATCCTATTAAGACATTATACATTACAAATCTGCATTAAACATCCAAACTTTTTTCACATTAAGTCATCTTATTTAGAAAATTGCATATTTCTTCAAAAAATTTCATATTATGTCATCATACTTTGAAAATTGCATTTCCTTTCTATTTTTTCATATTAAGTCATCATATATTAAATATTGCATCTTATTTTCAAAATTTTCAATTTGTTTTACCTATTAAGACATTATACATTACAAATTTGCATTAACCTTTCAAACTTTTTCACATTAAGACATCATGTTTTGAAAATGGCATTTTTCTTCCAATTTTTACATTTTAAGTCATCATACTTTAAATGTTGCATCTTATTTTCAAAATTTTCAATTTGTTTATCTATTATGACATTTTTCATTACAAATTTGCATTAACCATTCAAACTTTTTTAGATTAAGTCATCATATTTTGAAACATTTCATTTTTCTTCAAAAAATTTTAATATTAAGTGATCATACTTTTAAAATTGCATTTTTCTTTCTATTTTTTCAAATTAAGTCATCATTTATTAAAAATTGCATCATATGTTCAAAATTTTCAATTTTTTTACCTATTAAGACATTATACATTACAAATTTGTATTACACTTTCAAACTTTTTCACACATTAAGTCATCATGTTTTGAAAATTGCATTTTTCTTCCAATTTTTTCATATTAAATCATACTTTAGAAGTTGCATTTTCTTTCTATTTTTTCATATTAAGTCATCATACATTAAAAATTGCGTCTTATTTTCCAAATTTCAATTTGTTTTACCTATTAAGACATTATACATTATAAATTTACATCAAACTTTCAAACTTTTTCACATTAAAACATCTTGTGCTTAAAATTGCATTTTTCTTCTAATTTTTTTATAGTAAGTCATCAAACTTTGAAAACTGCATTTTCTTTATGTTTTTTCACATTAAATCATCATACATTATAAATTGCATTAAACTTCCAAACTTTTTTCACATTAAGTCATCATACTTTAAAAATTCCATCTTATTTTAAAAAATTTCAATTAATTTTACCTATTAATATATTATACATTACAAAATTGTATTAAACTTTCAAACTTTTTCATATTAAAAAATTTCAATTAATGTTACCTATTAATATATTATACATTACAAAATTGTATTAAACTTTCAAACTTTTTCATATTAAGATATCATGTTATGAAAATTGCATTTTTTTCTAATTTTTTCATATTAAGTCATCATATTTTGGAAATTGAGTTTTTCTTTCAACTTTTTCCATATAAATTAATCAGACTTTAAAAATTGCATTTTATTTTCAAAATTTTCCATATTTTTACCTATTAACACATTATACCTTACAAAATTGTATTAAACTTTCAAACTTTTTCATATTAAGAAATCAGGTTTTGAAAATTGTATTTTTCTTCAAATTTTTCCTATTAAGTCATTATACTTGGAAAGTTGCATTTTTCTTTGAATTTTTTCATATTAAGTCATCAAACTTTAAAATTTGCATCATATTTTCAAAATTTTCAATTTTTTAACCTATTAAGACATTATACGCTACAAAATTGTATTAAACTATAAACTTTTTCATATATGTTTTTCATTTTTCTTATAAATGTTTTCCAATTAAGTCACTATACTTGGAAAATTGCATTTTTCTTTGGATTTTTTTAAAATAAGTCCTCATACTTTAAAAATTGCATCTTATTTTTACATTTTTAAATTTTTTTTTTTATCTATTATGACATTATACATTTCAAAACTGTATTAAACTTTCAAACTTTTTCATATTAAAACATCATGTTTTGAAAATTACATTATTCTTTGAAATTTTTCATATTTAGTCATCATACTTTGAAAATTGCATTTTTCTTTCAATTTTTTCATATTAAGTATCATATTTTAAAATTGCATGTTATTTTCAAAAAAATTAAATTTCTAATACCATCTAAGACATTATACATTACAAAAATACATTCAACTTTCAAACTTTTTCATATTAATTTATCGAACTTTAAAAGTTGGATCTTATTTTCAAAATTTTCAATTTGTTTTACCTATTATGGCATTATACAGTACAAGTTTGCATTAACCTTTCCAACTTTTTTATATTAAGTCATCATATTTTGAAATTTTCATTTTTACTTTCAATTTTTTCATATTAAGTCATCATACTTTAAAAGTTGCATCATATTTTCAAATTTTCATTTTTTTTGCCGATTAAGACGTTATACAATAAAAAGTCTTATTAAACTCTCAAACTCTTTCGTATTAAGATATCATGTTTTGAAAATTGCATTTTTCTTCCGATTTGTTTTCTATTAAGTCATTATACTTTGAAAATTGCATTTTTCTTTAAGTTTTTTCATATTAAGTCACATACTTTAAAAAATTGCATCCTATTTTCAAAATTTTAATTTTTTTTTATATTACTAAATTGCATTAAACTTTCAAACATTTTCATATTCAGACATCATGTTTTGGAAATTGCATTTGTCTTCCAATTTTTTCATATTGAGGCATCATACTTTGCAAATTAAATCTTATTTTCAAAATTTTCAATTTTTTTACCTATTAAGATTATATACATTAAAAATTTGCATTAAACTTTCAAATATTTTCATATTCAGACATCATGTTTTGAAAATTGCATTTTTCTTCCAATTTTTTCATATTAAGTCATCATACTTTTAAAATTGCATTTTCTTTCAATTTTTTCATATTAAGTCATCGTAATTTAAAAATTCCATCTTATTTTAAGATTTTTTTTTTCAATTTTTTTACCAATTAAGAAATTATATATCACAATTTTGTATTAAAATTTCAAACTATTTCATATTAAGACATCATGTTTTGAAAATTGCATTTTTCTTTCAATTTTTTGATATTAAGTAATCATACTTTGAAAATTGCATTTTTCTTTCAATTTTTTCATATTAATTCATCATGCATTAAAAATTGCATCTTATTTTCAAATTTTTCATTTTTTTTCCCCATTAAGACATTTTCCATTACAAAATTGTATTAAATTTTCAAACTTTTCAGATTAAGATATCATGTTTTGAAAATTTCATTTTTCTTCCAATTTTTTCATATCAAGTCATCATACTTTTAAAATTGTATTTTTCTTTGAATTTTTTCATATTTGGTTAAATATACTTTAAAATTTGCATCTTATTTTTAAAATTTTTAAATTTTTTTTACCCATTACCACATAATACATTACAAAATTGTATTAAACTTTCAAACTTTTTTACCTATAAATTTTCTAAAATTTCATTTTTCTCCCAATTTTTTTCATATTAAATAATCATACTTTAAAAATTGCATTTTACATTAATTTTTTCATGTTAACTCATCATAATTTAAGAATTGCTTCTTATTTTCAAAATTTTCAAATTCTTTTACCTATTATGATCATCCATTAAAAAATATGATTAAACTTTCAAACTTTTTTCACATTAAGTCATCATGTTTTGAAATTGCATTTTTCTTCCATTTTTTTCGTATTAAGTCATCATTTTTTGAAAATTGTATTTTTCTTTCAATTTTTTCATATTAAGTTATCATACTTTAAAATTGCAAATTATTTTCAAAAATTTCAATTTTTTTACCTATTAAGACATTATAGATTACAAAATTGCATTAAACTTTCAAACTTTTTCACATTAAGAAATCAGATTTTGAAAATTGCATTTTTCTTCCAATTTTTTCATAGTAAGTCATCATATTTTGAAATTTGGATTTTCTTTCAATTTTTTCATATTAAGTCATCATAGTTTAAAATTTGCGTTTTATTTTTAAAATTTTCAAATTTTTTACCTATTAAGACATACATTATAAAATTGTCTTAAACTTTCAAACTTTTTCATATTAAGACATCAGGTTTTGAAAATTGCATTTTTCTTCCAATGTTTTCATATTAAATCATCATATTTTGAAAAGTGCATTTTCTTACAATTTTTTCATATTAAGTCATCATAATTTAAAATTTGCATCTTATTTTCAAACATTTTCAATTTTTTTTACTTATTAATACATTATACATTACAAAGTTGTATTAAACTTTCAAACTTTTTCATATTAAGACATCATGTTTTTAAAATTGCATTTTTCTTCTAATTTTTTCCAATTAAGTCATTATAATTTTTAATTTGCATTTTTCTTTCAATTTTTTCATATTAATTCATCATACTTTAAAATTTGCGTCTTATTTTCAAAACTTTCAATTTTTTTTCCCTATTAAGACATTATCCATTACAAAATTGTATTAAACTTTCAAACTTTTCATATTAAGACATCATGTTTTGAAATTTTCATTTTTCTTTCAGTTTTTTCATATTAAGTCATCAAACTTTTAAAATTGCATTTTTCTTTTAGTTTTTTCATATTAAGTTATTATACTTGTAAAAATTGCATCTTATTTTTAAATTTTTAATTTTTTTTATCTATTAAGACATTATACATTATAAAGTTGTATTAAACTTTCAAAAATTTTACCTATCAATATTTTAAAATTTGCATCTTACTTTCAAAAGTTTTAATTTTTTATACCTACTAAGGCATTATAGATTACGAAATTGTATTAAACTTTCAAAGCTTTCGATATTAAGACATCATGTTTTGAAAATTGCACTTTTCTTCCAATTTTTTCATATTAAGTCAGCATATATTGAAATTTTCATTTTTCTTGTAATTTTTTCATATTACGTCATCATACTTTAAAAATTGCTTCTTATTATCAAAATTTTCAATTTTTTTTTTACCTATTAAGACATTATAGATTACAAAATTGCATTAAACTTTCAAAGTTTTCCATATGAAGACATCATGTTTTTGAATATTGTATTTTTCTTCCAATTTTTTCATATTAAGTCATCATACTTTGAAAGTTGCATTTTTCTTTGAATTTTTTCATATTAAGTCATGATACTTTAAAAATTGAATCTTATTTTCAATTTTTTTACCTATTAAGATATTTTACATTACAAAATTGCATTAAATTTTCAAACTTTTTCTTAATTTTTACACTTGTTTTAATCTATTGAGTAGGAGAATAAGTAGGAATAATAGTCTTAAATTTAAAGAAGAAAATTTTTTAATATTAGAAAAAATAAATTAGTTCAACTGAAAACACGTAAACCTTACAATAATAGTGTAGTCATACGTTAAGTTAATTAAAATATTTCAATAAAATAAATTAAATAAAAAAGAAAAAAGAAAATTCCTGTTAGCTGACCGCTTGAGTTTCATCATTGGTGTAATGTAAGGTATATTATATCGAGTACACAAATACGAGTGCATAATTTGTGTTAAGATAAGTTCATCATCAACTTTATGAATCAACATGTTGACTTCTTACTGCATGTCTGTATTTTTCTTTTCTTGTTTTTGTCTAATTGTGTGCCTATAATTTCACTATTAGTAGCTAGGGTTCGATGAAATTATTTATTTTCTTTGTTCGGTTACTTGCATTATTATTTACTTTCGGGTAATTGATTTGAATTTTTTTTTATTAATTCCTCATAAGTGGGTTTTCATATTATTATTTATTGCTTGTGATTACATTCCTTGTTGGTGATTGAGTCTGGATGAGCATTGTTAACTTTTTTTTTAACAAATTTGTTCTTCATATTGCGGGCAGTGGTATATAAAATCCAATGGAATAAAATATTTCATACGTGGTATGTTTGTTATTACTCTATCAGATCAGGATTTAACTTTTTGAATTCTGCTGTATGGTACGTGTTTGTTATCTATGTTCCATCATTAGTTCAAAGAAAATCATGGTTGATATTCCACTCCATGATTATTAATTAAGTAGTCATGGTCATGGCATCTATCTTTTTGCATAACTAATCTATGTTTCTATTTTTTTAACAATTTCATAATTGGTCTCCCTCATCTCAAGTCAAATTTCTAAGTCATTTAATTTGTTTGGTTATTTGCAATTAATTCATCATCCCTTGTTTTGTTTTCTGGAATCTACCGGCAATTACTTTCTCTCCATTTCCGTTATCACTATATTTTATGTTTATTTATGTAATCTGTCTATCTATACTTTCCAGTGTTTTTGTTATTTGTATATTTTGTTTTAGAGTGGATGAGCATGTTTGTTCAATATATAAGATGTTGTAGTAGGTTTGTGAGTTTAGTCATGCATCATATTCTTTCTCTATCTCGGTTTTTGCTTTTAGGCATGAGACACTTTTTATGTGATTTTTATTTATTTATTTTAATAAAAAATCATTGATAAAAATCAAACCAAGGCTCTGATGCCAACTTGTAACAACCTAAAAATCAGGGGTAAAAATTTTCATTTTTATTATAGTAAAAACAGAGTTATTTTTCTAAATCCAAGCATTCCAAAAACATTGCTTAGTTAAAAAAGTTATCAGAGTTACGTCCCAAAATCACATAATGCAGAAAACACGGTGTGTGTGTGTGTGTGTTGCGATCAAGTCGGACCTTTTCTTTCCAAACTGATGATACCTGAAACCAGAAAGAAAACTATAAGCACGAAGCTTAATGAGTTCCCCAGAGCATACCCCACACAATCCACATAACCACATAATCCATATTAACTATAACAGCTACATAACCCATATCAATCACATAAGCTATGCATATAAACATATAAGGATGTCGTGGACTCCCGCCAGGGTCTTACTCCAGGATACCATGGCTTCCCACATGGTTGTACACCTAAGTGGCACGAGCTCCCCCCATGGCCTTTAATAGGAAAGCCATGGGCTCCCCCACATGGTCTTACATCTAAGCGCAATGGGCTCCCACCATGGTCTTTAATAGGAAAGCATGGGATCTCCATATGGTCTTACATCCAAGTATCATGGGCTCTCCCATGGTCTTCCATACAAGTATAACACATATACAACTAGCATACCTCTTAGCACATAACCAACTAACATGCCACATAACATTATATCAACTAGTGTACCACATATCATATAATGGGCATGTCTTGGTGCTTTTGACCCATTGGTATGGTGAGGAGACTCACTTCACACTGCTGAAGTCCCGCGGATAAAACCCTAGCTGCTGGATGACAAATTCCCGAACTGTCCATATCAAAACAACACCCAATTAATAATTGGGTTCCAATACATAACCTAACTTGGTCTAAAACCAAGATCCAAACACACACTATGAAAGGCCAAAAACCAATCAATGAAACAAGGCCCAAATATGGCCTAATTTTCCAAATTGGGCCCATGATGTCTGGTGGCAACAAAGAGGTGGTAGGAAACGGCAGTAAGTGGCAACCACAACCTCATAGTGGTGGCGATGGGTTTTCCAGATTCATAATGCACATCCTACACCGCCACTTCAGAAAACAGCTCATACTTGCGAACATATAAGCACTCAACCACTTGCAAGGCGGCAGAAACGCCGCCGACAGCAACAACAGGGGTGTTTCCCCATGTTACAAGCACCGGAAAGACAAAGGAGAGGAGAAGCTTTACTTACCGAGAGCTTCTGGTTGCTTGTGACTCACGCATCGACGCCCACAACGCGTTCCTTGGCCCTTGGCGGTTTTCTTGGCAGCTCACGACGGTTACCGCTTCACCTTTGACTTCGTCGGCGACAGGAGCGACAGTGGTGGTGTTCGACGGCCATGCGACAAGGAGGTAGCGATGGATGGAGTACGAGGGCACAAGGGTGGCGGCTGGACTTCCCGACGACGGCGGTTGAAACATGTCCCTTAGGTTTACGGTTGTGACAAAGCAACAAGGGGGTAAGGGTTACGGGGGTTAATCCTATGTCTCATCCCAAACATTTGTCCATTATTCCAATATTAGTCCCTCTTTCCAAGATCCTTTTCAATTTAAATCTGGAATTTACCCTTTAGCCCCTGTCTCTAAAAATCCTTTCATAATAAGTCCCAAAATTACCAATTAGCCCCTAGCATCCAAAAATCTATTCGATTTAAGTCCAATATTTTACCAAACACCCCCTGACCTCTTAAATTCTTTACATACCAATTTGAAAATTACACTTAACCCCCAAATATTTAAAAGTTATGACTTTTAACTCCTCGAAACCAACACCTTGCTAAAATATTATGGATTTAGAGCTACAATAAAATATATTATACATCTCGGGAGTTTAGAATTTACTATTTATCAACTCATTTTATTTAATTTCAAACGAAGTGTTACAATTGGGTTGCACCTAATCCTACATCGGCTTGGAAGGAGAAAGAAACATTTTCTTACAAGGGGTGTGGATACCTTCCTTCTCACAACACGTTTTAAAGTTGTGAGAGCAGCAAATACAATAAGAACTTTGCAGTTAAGCGTGCCCGGGCGAGAGCAATCCAGAGATTGTCTCAGAGCTAGGTCACGGGTTGATGTGTTCGACAGGGACTTCAAACCCTATAATGGGGGGTGAAGGTGGGTTGCACCTAATCCCACATCGGCATGGAAGGAAAACGAAACATTTCCTTATAAGGGGTGTGGATACATTCCTTGTCATAACGCGTTTTAAAGTTGTGAGGGCAACAAATCCCATAAGAACTTTGCAGTTAAGCGTGTCCGAGCGAGAGCAATCCAGAGATGGGTGACCCCCTTGAAAGTTTTTGTGTCGGGATCCCAAAGCGGATAATATTTTGATACGTGCCAGAGAGGGATGGTAAATTACATATTGTTTGTTTCCGTTGCACATGATTGTGTGTTTAGACACACAGAAAACCCATCAGAATTATGTCCCTAATCACACTCGATTTCACCTAGATTTTGAGCAAGGAGAAATAAACAGAGAGACACAAGATACATCACCAATAATTTGTAAGCCAACAAATAATAACAATAGAAAAAAACTCACAGATAGATCACATATACATTGTACAACTTGTGTTCATATTCAAATTATACCAATCCTAAAGACTGACAAACACATACAAAGTATACAAAGAAACGAGTTATTTGAACAAATAGTGAATTAGGACCAAGAGAACACTTACAACGGTCCAGGAACGAAAATAACCAATAAGTAGCAAAGTCAATTACCATTCAATGTAGCTCTGAATGCTAGATCCAACACTGAATACACAACAATGGAATTTGAATTCCATATATCACAATTATCAACATCAACTATTTACACCACTCTTAGGTTGATTTTCTAGTTAATGTTGGTCGTTAAAGGATATCAAATGTGTTAACACTAGCGTTTACTACTAATCAAACGTATAGGAGATACGATGCCAAATAAATTGAACTAATGCCAAAGAGCAAGAAAACTCCACACACCAGATCCATAGGATATGATGTGAGGAGAACCAAGAACACCGTTCAGAAGAACATATTTGTTGATAGAAAAAGACAATTAAACGATATTTTAAAAAAAACATAGATCTAGATATAAGAGAACGACGATTTGGAGAACCCAAAAAAAAAAACAATAAAACAAGGGGATCTAGATGAGATCTACCCAGAAACCCCTATATTGCACTGATACATCTAGATCAACACAATGCACAAAAAAATCAATCTAGCACCTCAAACAAAGCGATAAGAACAAAAACATGATCTCAATGTAAAAGAGCTAAATCTAACTTTGATACCATGCTAAAACCCATAGAATGAACTCTTATTAACTAAAAAAACAAAACAAGTACAACAAGAAACCTTACTACAATACACACTCTCACTCGGTAACTACAAGCACACAATCTTGATTAAACATATTGTAACAAGAATAACATCTAAATTGCATCAATGAAACCCTAACTACAAACCCAAAGGAAACAAGAGAGAGAGAGAGAGAGAGAGAGAGAGAGAGAGACTCATCCAACCAGTGTTATATACCCAAGTCTCCAAGTCGGTGTGAACCTGGTGCAATTTGACAAAGCAGGGTCCGCACCTTTATTGACTTTAGGAGAAACAAGTGGCGCCCCTCTCACGTCTACAATCAACACTTTCAATCCTTGCACCTTTAAGCCTCTTAAACTCCATCTTTTCTAACTTTTACACATTCTAACCTCTTTGTAAATATTTTTACTAATCACCTTAAGTTATTTATATTCAATGTCAATCTTGTACAATGTAACTTGATATTCTGAACAATTTGATGATTATTGATCCTTTTATTTTAAATTTTTTATCTATTGTGTTATCGTAATTTTTAAACTAATTATAACAATTTCCTTTTTATATTTCAAAATTTTATAGGTTCATTTATCGATCTAATCATTTATTTACATTCTTCTCAATGTTTAACAATTCAGTATACTAATTTCCATACCCAAGTTACTTATTTGCTTCTATTGATGAAATCAATTAATTAACAAATATCATCAATATAATGTCTTATTATTTTGTATCAATAAAATTCAGATACCATCTTTGACCATCGTGCAATGAATTATGGTTGTCATTAATAAAAATAAACATATATTGATATATTATTTTTTCATTATTGAACATTAAAATAACCAATATACATAAATTGTTTTTTTACAATAACCGTTAAAATAATCAACATACATAAATTACATCTCCGAGCAAAAGCAGTTGTACAAGAAATCAAGAAAAGAACAACGCATCCAACATATCATATTCTGATACAGAAAGCATTTGTTGATGCGGTTAAAATGATTAATACTATAACGCACCAAAAAATAGTCAAACCGCCTCAAAAATAGGCAAAATGGCACCAAGAAATAGTCAAAACCACCTAAAAAAAGCCAAAATCGTACAAAAAAATAATCAAACCGCCTCAAAAAATAGCTAGCTAAAACTGCACCAATTAAGCGGTTTGCCATTGATGCACACCACACTACTTATGAAGTTTCATTTTTTTGTATTTAGATATGTTGGGTGATTATTTTTCAATCAAAGGTTTAATCGTAATTTGTTTTTCTCCAAAAGGGGTGGTTTCAATCTCTGCAATTTCTTTTTCTCTACCAATTAAAAATTTGTTCTTGGGAAATCACATTTCATCGATGTTGTTTTCAATTTCTTTTTCAACATCTTAAAACTCACTCTGCAAAAGCTAGCTCCATACCCGTTGATTGAAAGTCATTGAATCAAACATTATAAGTCTTTGGATCCTTTTTTGGAGATATATCACGGAAGAAGAGGCACCTGTAGAGATTCAGAACAAGAAAACATTATTAAAACTTAAAATAGGACATCCAATTACAATTAATAAGAGAAAAATGGAGACACAAATGTCGTTAATGATAAAAAGATAAATAACGGATATACCTCACATGTGTTTTCAAGCATAGAATCGACAAATCTCTAACTATGATAAGAGGTTGCATATCCAACTTTATATAAAAGAGGGAAATTTGGAGGGATCTAGCACGAAATGAAAAATTCAAATAAATTTTTAGAGGAAAGATTAATGGTGTGTTTCAATATTTTTTTTAATGCAAATTATTTTTTGGTGCGGTTGTAATTATTTTTTGGTGCGGTTTCCACATGATTTTTTTTATTATTTTGTATCAATAAAATTCACATACCATCTTTGACCATTGTTTTTTTTTTAATCATTAAAACATGGATATTAAATTAGACTTGAAATTATATTATATCTTACCCAACAAATTATTACTTATGATACTATATTCTTAAGCTGAAAAATATAATATTTACAATAATAAAAATAAAATCAATTATTAATACCTTGAATGAATATCTTAATCCATTAACACTACACGCTAAAGGGCATCCAAGGTAAATTTATAGGAGGTGAATAAGATGGTGAATATATGCATGCTTAATGGAGTGTGAGTGATAAGATGGAAATGAATTGTTTTGAGGAGTTGAGTTTAATGAGGAGAATAAGATTAATGGAGTGTGAGTGATAAGATGAAAATGAATTGTTTTGAGGAGTTGAGTTTAATGAGGAGAATAAGATGGTCATTTTTAAATAATGAAGTATGGATGTTAAAAAATAAAGGTGCACATATATATGTTTAATTAGTGGTTTTAATTAGTGGTTGATGCAGCAATCCATTAATTTAATTGAACTTATAAAGTTCAATGAAATATGGTTGCCATTAATAAAAATAAACATATATTGATATATTGTTTTTTCAATATGGAACATTAAAATAGCCAATATACATAAATTGTTTTTTTACAATAACCATTAAAATAATCAACATACATGAATTACTTCTCCGAAGATGCTTCTGTACAAGAAATCAAGAAAACAACAACACATCCAACATATCAACATATCATATTCTGAAATCTGAACTAGCCACATTAAACACATTAATGATGACTAACAATTAGATTATATGAAAATACCAAAATTGTAACACACTGTTGATATATCATATATATTATTCCGTACTTGTTATGATCAATCAAAAAACGAGAACATCAAATTCTACCATGACAAACTAGCTCGTAACCAACGAAACAAAAAAAACCATACTCAATATATGGAATTCAAAAGCCGAAGCTCCTCCTCATCATCCCCGAAACTCATGTTGGCTGCCTTTTCATCAACAATGCATTCGTCTTTCTCAGATGGCCTGAAAATGTAAAATAACACCATACAGAGGACAAGATCAACGGTTTCATCTAACACAATATTAAACACCCACGGGCATTGGTAAGCTGCATAGTCAGGCCCTCGACATAAAAAAATGCTCCATATGTTAAAATATACAATAATCATCACCAGCCATGATTCTGGTCTTTCAAATCTAGCCCTCGGCGACCACTTAAAGGAGACACAAACAGCAAAGCGACATAACAAATCTGCCGAACTAATTACTACTATCCAACTCAACCGGTCTATATAACTGCTATAAGAGACAGTTTCGCCTATCAAGATTAAGTTTACATTAACGATAACTTGTATTAGGGTTACAGTCATAAAAACCGACTTGTCCCTTCCTTCCAGAAACACCATCCGCTACCTGTCAACATGATCACCAAGTAGAAAAGCACAATCCTCATAAACTGAAATATGTAAAGCAACAGATCCCATCCATGAGGAGTACATGAAACCTCCAGGTAATGCTGATCGGCTAAGGCACACATAACAAGGTGAAAGAAAGTCGTAACAAGCAACCCACCCATAATTAAATGAACCCTGTGAAAACATCGCCGGTTTTTTAAGCATACTGAGATCCAAAACCCTAGTAAACACAGATAAGCGACGGAGAAAACCAAGTAAACAAACGGGAGGTGCGGTGGTTGGGGTGGTAAATAGTGTTTAGTAGTAACCTGATCGGTATGTAAGAGGGTCGTATGTTGGTTATCGGATGGTGATTTTAGTTTGACGTTATTAAATTGAAACGTATGCGTGGGTGCAGTGAAGAGGAATAAAAGGAGGAGAAGGATTTTTCCTAGTACCCCCATTATGAATCCCCGCCGGTGGCTGACGACTGAGGTGGATGGCGGTGGTCAGAAAAGATGAGACTGACACGACGATAAAGTGTATGTATAAGGAATGGATGTGTGTATAAAGTATTAAGATTTCTTTGTATGTATTAAGTATTTATAAGATTTCTTAGATGTCGATTTTGGTAACTATATATAAATTGATTTTTATTGATTGGTTTCCTAATATTCCAATTTTGAATAACCGGTGGTCAAAAAAATTGTACATTTATTATGAAAATAAATGGATTAATACCATAAAAAGTTTCTAACTTCAGGCACATTAAATTAAATTTTTCAATAAAAAATTAAACTTATCTTTCTTCCACCTATACATTTCAATACAATCTAATTTTTTACATTCATTAACAATCCAACCCAACCTATTTTATATTAAAATTTTATATTTTATATTTATAAAATTGTATCAATATTGGCCTTTTTTTAGAGAAAATTAAATTAAGTTTTTTTGTATATTTTATTTTATTTTTTATTAAAGATAAATTTCTTTATTAACAAAAATTAGCTTTTAGTATAAAATTAATTGATTTCCCTCTAATAAAGTTGGACACACACATAAAGTTGTTATACAAACTTAAGTGATCGGAGACTTGACCACGAACTAGCTCACCAAGGATTATCCAATATTTATTTTTTTAATATTTTTTTTGTCACGAGTAGTTCACTCCTCAATGGGGTAGTCTAAAGTGTAATTGGAAAAAGTTCTAACACTTTTTAATTATTATTGTTATGCCACAACTTTCTCGTAAAATTATCATTGTAGCTCATTTAACGAGTTTCATTGTTAACTCTTTTATTTTTATTTTTTTGCAAAATCAGTCATAAAGTTGGGCTTAGAATTAAAAATTGGTCCTTATAGTTTGCAAAAAGTTACACCGCATGGATTTTTAACTTTAGTTTTTGTTTTTATATACTTTATTTATTCCGTTTAGGGTAATTTGCATGATTGGTCCCTAACTTATTTTTTTAACTCAGAAAGTCCATACTATTTGTTTTTGTTGGCCTACCGTCTCAACCCTATTACTCTTCCCGAGCTTCCGTGCCTACAACTTAAAGTCGGCCCGCACCGGGTATCTTGGCCTACCGCACAAAGCAAGACCGCCTCAACTCAACCAAACACAATATGTTGATGTATAACCCATCAGGATCAAGTATGCACATAATACATGCAAACAATAATCATAAAACTCACTACTGCCTACTAATCCTCTCACAACATACAGTCCCGCTACCAATTAACCTCCATAGAATGTGTAACCATAAGTAACCAGATGTGAGATAGCCACCCGAACAGATGGTCCTACTCTAGAGCCACAATCAAACATTAAACAGGCAAGAGAGCCTAAACCAAGAGTTCTTAAGCTATCCTACATGGCCAAAGACAGCCCCTAAGGGCACTCTATAGATGATAGCTAGCAAGCACAGATAAATACAGTTCTACAGGTTGTTACCACAAAGCTACATACTCAATACTAGGAAACAGATCTAACAGATCAGTACAACATAATAGCGTACCCAATAGCAGAAGACACATCCAATAGATCCCTACAGCATAGCAACATACTCAATACCAGAACGCAGATATAACAAATCACTACAACATAGCAATATACTAAATATCAATAATCCAAGGAATGCATGGTCTAATATACTCAGAGGTGAGATAATCACCCGATCAGGTGATCCTACTTTAGAACCACAACCAAACAAGGAACACGTAAGAGAGCTTAGATCAAAAGTACTCAGTCTATCCTACATGACTATATATAGTCCCTAGAGCATCCCTCTACTAACAGATAACCAAAACTAGTGGGTCGACATTGTTGCCTTCCACCCACGGGTATAGTGAGGTGAAACTCTCCTCGATATACGCATATCTAACCACTATAGCAATGAAGGACTCTACCAGCTTTAACTCACTTCCAAACACCTATAGGAAGATACTTGAGTTAATACCCGATCACAGGTTATAGTCACTTGCAACAGTGACTGCCTCACATGAAATGACGATTAGGGTTTCACATGAAATGACGATTATGTTTGAATAAGAACACTTAACATATTAAGGACTTAATCATTTAAGGGTATGAGTGATTAAGGCTTGACTTAGTCATTATCGAGTGAAATAATAATCCAATCAATGGCCCAAATACGCGCCCAGTCATCGCCCAAATAGAGCTCCCCGGTTATAGGGTTTTTCACATAAAATGATAACTAGGGTTAGTGTTCCACACCTAACCCCTTAAGGACTTAATCCATCAAGTTCAATATTGCATTAAGTTAATTGTCAATAATTATTAAATATTATTTTAGGTTTAATTAGTAGTTTTAATGCGGGTCCCAACCAACTCCAAAATTAGGGTTTCTTAATATTAGGGTTTTCTAACTCCTTAAGCTAGATGATTAGTTAATTAATTAAATATATATGTTTAATAAATTGGGCCCCACCTACTGCCACCTTGGGCAGTGGTCGGCGGCGGTGGTCCATGGCGGCAGGAAGCGACAACCACCATTTCAAAGGCGAGAGATATGAATTTTTGGTCCAAACACCATCCAAAGCCTCTCGATTTACACATAACATTAATCCAACACTTTCATACACACATAACTACCAGAAGGGGTGGCTGGAGGGGTGGAGGAACAAGGGTGGCGGTTACAAGGTTTTTAGGGTTAGGGTTTGGGTGTTGCACTCTTAAAACGAGAGGGGTAAGGAACACGAGTTCAAGTCCCGTGTTTTACCAAAATTGGATGCATTATAATGAGATTGGTCCCTGCCTCTACAATTCCTTTCAAACTAAGACCACTAATTACCAAACATCCCCCAGCTTCCAAAAGTCATTACAATTCAAGTCTCAATGTTACAATATAGACCCCAAATTCTGGAAATTATATCATCTAACTCCTTATGGCTAACACTGATAAAATATTACGGATTTATGGCTAAAATATAAAAATACATCTTGGGGTTTTTAGGATTATTTATTTATTTAAACTATTTATTAATTTATTTTAAACGGAATGTTATAGATGGCTTATTGGACCTGTTGTATATTAGCATTCCAACCTGGGGTATTCCATCCCGAGGATGATTTGACCCAGAGGTCGACTGGGCCTGGGGTATTCCAACCTAATGGTTGAATGGAACCGACATGTTTGATTGTATATGTGATATGTTTATATGGTAGTATTTTGGGGGAAACTCACTAAGTTTTATGCTTACACGTTTGTTTATGGTTTCAGGTATCATCGGTTATTGTTGGAAGGCGAAGGCAGGACTGTACACACTCATCAACAACCTTAATGATTCCGCATTTCTACAATACTCTGATTTTTAATAAATGTAATTCGAAATAAATGGTTTTATTAATTAATGGATTAATAAATTGAGAAGTTTTACCTTAATAAAAAAGAAAATTTTTTGTTGTGAAAATTGGATGTTATACTTATGCATTTAAGTTGGATAAAACTATACTTACATATATTTTATGTACATTTAGCTTCAAATAATTTGATATCAAACTCTCTATCATCTTCATTTCCATTTAACATTAACATCGACAAGACTTGACAACTATACCTAAACCTCATTAACTTTCCCAATTATACAAATACAAGATGCATCTTTTAAAAAATATTCAATATCCATAATCTTAACCACATGTGTTTCATCATGTACCATTTATGTAACATCCCAAAAATCTCATAAAATTTAAACTTTTCAAAACAACCCTTTTTCTATAGAAGGGTTTACAAAGACCGTTGTTCCCAAAATGTTATTTAAAAATCAGAATCTCTTTCAACATAACTTTCAAAACATTCACATTATCAGATATTCTCAGAATACATAAGTCCAAACCGTGAGGATGTGTACAATCACGCCTTCACATTGCCACGATCCACTGAAGTGTAAAACCACGTCTATTTATTAAATAAATAAATAAATGGCTCGTAGCCCTAAAATAAATAATTATATATGCAGGGTGTTGGGTTCGAGGAGTTAACTGCCACATTTTTAGAAGTCGGGGGTTAAAAGCATGAGTTTGGGACTCATTTTATAAATATTTATGAAGACATGGGATCTGTGGTAATTACCGAGAAATTATTTTTAAAAGAAATGAGGTGGAAGGATTGAATATGTTATAATTAAGACATTGGGGAACTGTTTGGTAAATTGCGTACCTAATTTGTAAAGGGTTTTAGATGGTGGGGTTCAAATGGTAACTTATAGGCTGATTGTGAAAGGATTTTGGATGTTAGGGGCTGTTTGGCAATTTCTTTGGATTTGTGTTGAAAGGAATATTAGAGTCAAGGGGCTGTAGTGTAAATTTTGGCCTTGCTTTGAAGGAAAATGGGAAGGCAGGGACCATTCTTGTTATTATGGCCATAAGTTTCAAGTATCGGGGTATATAACCCTAACACCACCGTCCATACCCTAACCCTAAGGAGAACCTCTTCAGTCGCCACGGGTGAAGTCAGCCACCACCACCTCCCTTCTATTCGTTGTTCCGATTAACGGGGATGCCTACCACCTCGCCATTGAGCACCGTCGGCTGCTACACTACTATGGAAGGTCGCCATTGCGACGCTGCTACCGGAGAACCGCCGAGGGTCGATGAAGACGGTGAGCCGTCGTTCGTCAACGACGGGCTTTGCTGAGCTTTATTGCCATCGTTTCCTATCGCCACTTCGTCTCTTTTACTTCTGCCGTCGAGCTATCGCCGTCATCGCTTAATCGAGCAGCGGGTGCGGTTGTGGATGGTGCTTCTCTCCGACTGTCGTGAGCCACCGTGGGGGTGGCTGTGATTGGGTGTGTTCCCCTTGCTCGATTTGTGTTAGTGTGTGCGTATGCCTTCTGTTGGCCGAAAAAACATGGGAACCACCATGGCGGCCATTTCCTTTTTGTCACCGCAATCCGCCGTTGATTGTCGCTAGAGTGTTGCTGCCGTCGCCGCCCCACCACAGGTGGGTGTTGGATTCGTTTTGCAAGCAGAAATGTGTATGAGTGTGTTGATGGGTGATTTCATTTGGTCGAAAAACTGAAAACATCCACCACCACCGCCGTGGGGTGGTGGTTGTCGCTATGCACCACCGTCGGCCACCTCAAGGTGGTTTGTTTGTGTATGTTTAACTTAGTTAGTGTGTATGTTGCTTTGGTATTTTCGTTGTAATTGTAACTCAAAATCGAAATAATGGAAAGAAATTAGAAACCACCACCCTAGGGTGGTGGCTGCCGCCTCCTGCTGCCACCGGCCGCCTTGTCGAGTGGCAGTGTGCTTTGCCTCGTGGTGTTGATTCTTTTGGGGTGCTTGAAACCCTAATTGGCCCAAAGAAGCTCAAATGGGCCCAATGAAGCTTAATGGACTCTAATTAACCCAATAAAACCCTAATGATCTTGATGAAATTCTAGTGGGCTTGATAGGCCCAATAAAGCCCTAAACAACCTAAACGTCCAACAAATTAATAAATGGATGGTATTTGGGTTGGAAAACCTAATTAGGGTTTGGAAACCCTAATGCAATCAAAACCCTAATTCTGGGAAATTAATCGGGACACACGGGAATTATTTAATAACCGAGGATATTAAATAATAATCATTGGCAAAGGTTAATCTAAGCAATATTGGATTTAATGGATTAAGTCCTTAGTGGATGAAGCCCTTAATGGGTTAAGTAGGAAACTTAACCCTCACCGTCATTTTATGAGAAAACCTAATTTCACTTGGGTTTATTGTTGGGCCTTGATGATTGGGTTATTAATGGGCCATCCAAGATCAAGAAATTAGACTAGAATAATTTAATGGGCCTAGGGTAAGGCCCGTGTAAGGGGCTTTGGCCCAATTTGGAAAATTAGGCCATAGATGGGCCATAGTTTGGGCCTTCATGATTATGAGGTGTTGGGCCATTAGAATACCAGATGTTGGATTGGAATTTTTGGTTGGGCCTCAGAATAAGACCATGTATAGGCTTGGGCCCAATTTGGAAAATTGGGCCATATGTTGGGCCTTGATTCCTAGTTGGACTTTGGGCCTACGGATTGGGCCTTAGGCTTGAATAAGCCAAGCTAGGGGTAATGTAGTAATTACCTAAAGAATGTACGTATGGTTAAGTATTAGGTCCCAATTATTAATTGGGTGTTATTTTGGTGTTGACAGTTCGGGAATCTGTCAGCCAGCAGTTGGGGTCGAGTCTGCAGGACTTCAGCAAGTGGGGGATTGTGTCTTCGGGACTTCAGCAGTGTGAGGTGGGTTACCTTCCAGTAGCGGTGGGTCTACGACCACAATGTCGACCCACCAGTAGGAGTTGTATGTTAGATGATTGTCTATGTGAAATCATCTAGGTTTGCTACTACCTGATATGTTACATGCTGGCATGATATGTTATATGTGATAGTAGTAGAGTTCGGTTGTTAGGACCGAAGGGTAGGCCAGACACCCCATATATGTCTGACAGTATGTGATGACATGTTTATATGTTGTGATGATATGTTATATGCTGGCATGATATGTTATATGTGATAGTGGTAGTAGGAGGGGAATAGTCTCCAAGTTCGGTTGTTAGGACCGAAGGGTAGTTCGGACACCCCATATATGTATGATAGTATGTTTATGTTATGATATATGTGACAGTAGCAGTAGGGGTGGAATAGTCCCTGAGGGTTGGTTGTTAGGACCGACGGGTAGGTCAGCACCCCAGAATGGCCACATGGGTAGGTCGGCACCCCAAAATGGCCCGACTATTAAGACTTTTACAAAGAGTTATATATTACATAACTACCCATGATATTATAGTATTATACATACTCGAACACTAATTACAAAAGTAATTGTATTATCTATTCATTAATCTTCTAACAGTATATTCCTATACTGGATGTTTATTACCTGCAATTATTAAACCTTGAGAGGGGTATTAAGACTTTTACAAAGAGTTATATATTACATAACTACTCAGGATATTATAGTTTTATACATACTCAAACACTAATTACGAAAGTAATAGTATTATTTATTCAAAAATCTTCTAACAATATATTCCTATACTGGATGTTTATTACCTGCAATTGTTAAACATTGAGATGGGTAAGCGGTGACGCTTAGTGAGTTCAATAATAGATACATTATAGCGTTATGCCATATATATACATCAATATGGCAGAAGCAAAGAAGAACAATAAAGACATATGTAAATCATGTGACAAACTTTCCATACCAATCAATGACTTTATTTAAAGATATACAATTGATAAGACATAACAATTTTAATACTTGATATACATCAATAAAGCTTCGACCCAAATATCACAGAAGACATATACAATTTATGATTATCATTTTACTAGCTTATATAGGCTTGCAGCCCTACCTAGCCCATTACCAATATCAAAAGTTATATGAGTCATGCTTTACATGGTCAAAGGCACAAAGCCAATAACCAAAAGTATACAAGACATGCTCTACATGATCAGAGGTATATAATTAATACAAGACATGCTCTACATGGCCAAAGACTCAAAGTCAATACCAGAATATCACAGGAAAGCACCTTGCACGTATAACACATAACATACAATTGTTCATATATATTGAACTCACCGTGAAATATTCGGGGACTAAAGTATTAATTTAGGCAACACTTCGACTCTAAATATGACTTTCTGTGACGAAACCGGGGATTTTAGCTGAAAACCAGACTTTATGCGGGCAGAGTTTCGACTTGAAATATGATTTTCTCGGGAACTTCGGGTCGTCGGGAATTGCTTCGGGTGTCGGGGATGATACCAGGACTTCGGGGGGGGGGGGGATATAAACCAGAGACCTTCACAATCTATTTATAGGGGAGAGTCTGGCCCTCGTATGCTGGGCGTACCTTCGGTAACGTGAGGCGTACAAGCGAGGTGTTATTGGTTCGGATCCCGGGCCTCGAACGTGTCAAGAGGATGCGATGCGTGCCACCTAAGCGAAGAGAGGGGCGACGTGGCCCATTACTGACCTAGTTCGAGTACGCTAAGCGTACTCTCGTACGCAGGGCGTACGACTTCAGACCAATCTCGATATTTGTGCCCAGATATTTAAAAATCCATATCTTTCGCATACATGCTCTGGTTTTAACACTCTTTATATCCACGCGTAGGTGATATTATACTCTACAACTTTCGTTTAGACTCCGTCGGCTAATTTTGACTTTATTTTTATTATTATATTTTTAACAGGTTGGGACAGCAAAAGTCCGTTAAATATTCATAACTTTTTCATCCGACGTCCGTTTTCGTCTGTCTTTTTACTGTTATACTACTATTGAAGAGATCTTCGATTCTCGTCTAGGTTGTGTCGGCTAAATATCGCTCAATCTTTATTTCGAGTTTTTAAGTGTCTACTGATATTCCGAAACTTAGAAAAATCATAACTTCCTCATACGAAGTCAGATTTGGACGTTCTTTTTATGAAAAATTTCGGTTTAACAAACACTACGACTTTCATTTAGATCACTAAAGCTAAAAAGGTAGTTTATCGAAAACTCACTTTTTATGCTAAATAGTGTTTGCCGGTTTTTGTCGCGGATCTTCGATTGATCATAACTTCTTCGTTATAACTCGGATTTCATTATAACTCGGATTTCATTGAGGATTTCGCCTAAAAATAAAAGAAAAGGCAATGCTCTCTCTCCCCCCCCCCCCCTCTCTCTCTCTCTCCATACAGACGATATACTCCTGACTATCAAAGTATCTTTATATCACTCTTCAAATCCCTAAATTCATTTTGCTCTCGTTGAAGCCCATTTACTTTCATTCCCTAAAATTTGCACGTGTTTCACTTCACCATTTTTTGATCTGCAGTACACCGCTGCATGCGGTGGCGATGACCTTTCATCTCCGGTGCTCAACCTTCCCGATCAAAAGAAAGGATATTCATTTGGAATTCTGGCTCCACCTATTACCTCACCTCCCCTGCATCAACAATGGTACAAAAATTTGATTTATATTGATCAATACAAATAACTAGAGGGTTCTTATCTTCCAACTGTTTATCCTTATTCTACGACTGGTTGATGAAAAGAGTGAAGAAAGAGCAACTACTAATCTCCATTACCAGAGTGTACCAAAAGTGGTGGAGAAACAAGATGAATCGGTGGAGTATGAGGTTCGTGTGGTGGATAAAGAAGTTGTTGACAATCAACAAACCCCTTTTCGATCCAAACATAGAGATCCAATTTAAACCACTTTTTGATTCAAACATAGAGATCCAATTTCACTGCAGTTACTCGATCGAATGAAGATCTATTCAAATCAGGAATCAAATGATTTAGCTTAAAAGTTGAAAGAATGGGGAATTGAATGATGTAAGAAGAAATGGACATGATAGATTACTTAGTAAAGTTGCAACCCACGAACCTAAAGTATGGCTAATGCCTACCAAGTGTTTGATCTTTTGTCTAAATGATCTTTCCATGCTATTACATTTCTAGTCACCTGGAAGCTCCCACGGATCGAACATGTAGACTTGAATTTCAGTGATGTGTGTCGGTGTATTTTGATAGGTATGTTTATGAGTGCTTGTACGTGTCATGTGTTTGGAATAAATGTGTGGATATGGAATTTTGATTAAGAAAAAAGAGATGAAGAAGATGAAGTGTTCTTGGGTGAAAAGAAAAATAATGTGGGTATACGGTGCATAGAGAGAGAGAGAGAGAGAGAGAGAGAGAGGAGGAGGAGGAGGAGGAGGAGGAGGGAGAAGAAGAAGAAGGGGGTAACGAAAGGGGTGGAGTGGGGTCTATCTTTTTTTTTTTTTTTTTTTTTTATTTATTTATTTTTAATTTCATAAAGTATTAAAGTAAATAAGGAAGGAAATACAAAATTGAAATTAAAAGGGTAAATCGGTAAATATGCCGAAAACTTTGATTTTAGATATTTAGTGCAAACCGAAAACTTTTTGGATCACATCAAAAGATTTTTTTGCAATCAAATTTGAGTTTTATCTTTATTTTTCAATAGAAGTTTTGGTATGTGTTTTAACAAAAATTATGAATAAATAGAAAACGTAATGACTAATCAAACAAATTTTAGAAAAATATGCCAAATTCTTAAATGCAAATCATAACAACAAACATGAAAACAATGGATTTTAATACTTTTTATTTTTAAAATACATAAATCAGCTTAACAAAAAACTTATAATTGCAATACGAAAAATCAATTTTAACCTTACCCAAATTACATCATCTAAACATAATCCATCATGGAAAACTTGAAAATTATTTTTTTAGTTTGTTAAACGTTTTTTGTTTTTTTTTTTTTTTTTTTTTTTAATTTATTGACTTTTCAAAATCCAATAAATTAATAAATTATTTAAAAAACAATTACAAACACCATTTTAGTTTTAACAAAATATTAAATAGGTTTACATGAATAATTTTTAAAACACAAGAAATATCTTTTCAAAATATCACATACTCTTCTACAAAACTCTATTTACTCCTTCCATTTTCCATTTATGTTATATGTAACCCTTCTGTTTTCGACTTCGAGTCTTTCTTATTTTTTTTTAACATCAAGAGAGGCGCTCTCCCAAAACCGTTCGTTTCCCACTCAGACCACACTCGAGATTCGCCCACTCAGATCAGTACCGAGTACCGACTACTATCATCAGCAATGGCTGAAGCTTCCGACGACACCAGAGATATCGAAAAGCTTTATGAATACGGTGAACGACTCAACGAAGCTAAAGACAAGTCTCAGGTTACCAATCATTTTTTCTAGGGTTTACTTCGTTTATCGTCATTAAATCTGAAAATTAGGTTGTTTTCTCTACAGAACGTGGACGATTATAAGAATATTATCGCTTCAGCAACAAGTACAAGCCTGAAGGCGAGACAATTAGCTGCTCAGCTGATTCCCAGGTTCTTTAAGTTCTTTCCTGGTCTATCGGGGACGGCGGTTGATGCTCACCTTGATTTATGTGAAGCAGAAGAACTTGGGGTTAGTCTTCGACATTTTGAGAATATATTGTTGTGTTTTATGGATTTGTCTCTATATAACTGGATGTAACATAGTCAAGTGAGCCATTCTATTCAGCATTTAAAGTATGTACTCATAAATTAAGCTCTAAAACATAAACCAAATGTCATAACCAGTAATGATAATGTATATCTAGATATCAGAGAAGTGTATTATATAAGTCTCATAGGTTTCACTAATACATTATTTCAAAAGGGATGCTTCATTCTTATATATGAAACTGTGTCTTATATAAAAACCCTAAAGTTGAAATATCTGCTTTAATCATATTGTGAGGAAAACCGAAAACTACTAAGATAGTGTTCTCTTTGTTTAGATGAAGCTATGTTATGTCCTTATGTTATATATATATATATATATATATATATATATATATATATATATATATATATATATATATATATATAGGAACTGCTTTCATATGAACTTATTTCTGTTTTAATTCTTGTTTTTTTTTTGGTTATTTGTGTTATAAAGATACGAGTGCAAGCAATTCGCGGACTTCCTCTTTTCTGTAAGGATACACCTGAACATATTTCCAAGATTGTTGACATTCTTGCTCAACTTCTCATAGCTGGTATGTTCTTCTTCAGTTTTTTTCTTTTGAGGAGCTGTTGTATGATCATGTCATATATATAACTTGAAGAACTTTAATATTTTCAGAAGAAAATGTGGAACGTGATGCAGTCCATAAAGCTCTGTTGTCTTTATTGAGGCAGGATGTTAAAGGTAATTCAATGACAATGATGCCATTAGAGCATCATAGTTTGCTTGTTTTCCAATTTGTCTTCTCCTTTTTCAATAATCCCTTATACATTTAATTCATACAACTGTAAATTAATGAGTTAAATTATGGATGCAGCATCCTTAACAGCTTTATTTAAGCACATTGAAAGCGTTGATGAACCAATCCCAGATGATAATCGTGAGAGGACCCTCATCTTTATCAGGGACAAGGTAGAAAACCAACTTATCATTTGTCATACATACCAACAATTCTGATTCTTTGTACAAATTTAAAATGCTTTTTTATGTGTAAATAAAATTGCAGGTGTTTCCTATAAAATCAGAGCTCTTAAAGCCTCAAGAACAGATGGAAAGGCATATAACTGATTTAATTAAAAAGGTATGTTCTTATTAACCTCATAGTTTTTGTATGCCCCTCTTCCCTTCTCTATGTGTTTCATCAATTCCCAAATATGAAGTTATATGAATGCATTTTGACTGCAGAGCTTACAAGATGTTACTGGAGCAGAGTTCAAGATGTTTATGGATTTTTTAAAAAGTTTGAGCATATTTGGAGATAAAGCTCCCACTGAGAGAGTTCAAGAGCTTATTGAAATTATCGAAGGGCAAGCAGATCTAGATGCACAGTTTGATGTGAGTAAACAATATTTATTTTATTCTCTTCTTTATGTATGTATATATTTTTTTCTTGAAATCTTTTTAGTTAGATTGTTTACTGAATACATGGTCTTTAAGGTGCAGGTTTCTGATGGGGACCATATTGATAGATTGATATCATGCCTCTACATGGCTCTTCCATTTTTCTTAGTATGTGTTTCTGTTACACTAAACACATACTGTATTTGATTTTTCTTGCCATTGTAGTGAAGTAAGTTTCTTTTAAACTTTATGCAGAGGGGTGCTTCAAGTAGCAAGTTTCTCAACTATTTAAACAAGAACATTATTCCTGTTTTCGATAAGGTAATGATGATGTTACTTTTTCATTTTGTTATATCATGAAATGAATATAAATAGTAACTTGTGTTGTTATGTTTTTGAAAAATAAGCAGCTTCCTGAAGAACGGAAAGTGGATTTGCTTAAAAACCTTGCAGAAAGCTCTCCTTACTCAACACCACAGGATTCAAGGCAGATTCTTCCTTCTGTTGTTCAGCTGTTGAAGGTATAAATCTGTTCATCAAAAATTTACATTGTGTGTGTGTGTGTGTGCTTTTTAACTTATTTATGTAATTTTCTTGTTTCTTGACCTTTCAGAAATACATGCCTCTGAGGAAAACTGGGGAAGAGATGAATTTCACATATGTTGAATGCTTGTTGTACACATTTCACCATTTGGCTCACAAGGTGAGTAGATAGAGATTTATTGTATTATAGTTTTAGCATGTGTCATATGTTGTTTACTTATGTGTTTTTTTTTTTTTGATTGAAAATATTATGAATGAAATAGGCTCCAAATGCCACCAATAGTTTATGTGGTTATAAGATAGTGACTGGGCAACCATCAGATAGGCTTGGTGAGGATTTTTCAGAATTTTACAAAGATTTCACAGAAAGGTAATTCTGTTATTCATATATTCTTATTTTTTCTGTTCACTTTAAAATTAAATGCAACTGTTTTAATGAAGACATACCTCTTATGACATTATTTGGGTTTTATGAAGACAAATTAAAAAAAAAAAAAAAAACATGTAATGAATTTTGATGATAGGATGTTATAAATTGAGTTGCAGGTTAACCTGTGTTGAAGACCTAGCTAAAGTGACGATGAAAAAGCTAACTCAAGGAATGGCTCAGCAAAACAAGACAATGGCAACTGCCATATCTGATGAGGAAAAGGCTACTGTTGTGAGTTTATTTATTTTTTAAAAAAAAAATATTATTATTTTCTTTTCTGAATTTCAAGCCTTATTTTGATCTGCAGAAAACCCAAAAGCAGAATGCCACAACAGGTTTACGTACATGCAACAATATTTTGGCAATGACACAGGTAACTTGATAAAACTAGCTGATTATAGGTTTGTGCTTTTGTAATAATATATTATTATAAAGATATGTTGTGATAATTTAATAATGATATTTTGGTTTTGTAAATCCAGCCACTGCATGCAAAGTCACCATCATTTATTGGAGATAAAAGAATTAACTTATCCTGGAAAGAAGCTGTCAAAACTGCAGCCCCATCAAATAATGCAACTGGGTATGTTTCTTAATAACTCTTTTCATTTTAACATTTTACCTATTTCTCCTTTCTTCACACAATTGGAATTTCAGATTCCATTCCATTGTTTGTTTCATTGCCAAATGGAATATGGAAGGAATTCAATTTCACCCTCTATTTCTCTATTAAAAGACCAAATTACCCTCTCTCTCTCTCTCTATATATATATATATATATACACACACACACACACACACACTAAAAGACTAAATTACCTTTGTTTTTACCAGAGTGAAACGCCCTGCTAATACAACAAACGGTTCTGGAAACTATACAAACAAACGGGGTCGTGGAGGTGGAGGTGGCGGCAACCAGCTAGTAAACAGGGCATTTGAAGGTATTTCATATGGCGGAAGAGGTGGAGGTGGTGGTGGTGGTGGTAGGGGCGGCCATGGGCGGGGATGGGGCAGACGTGGTGGTGGTGGTAGGGGAAGAGGAAGGGGGTATTATTAGCTTTTTTTACTGGAATTCGACTGCTAACTCCAGGAGGGAAACAGATGAAAAAAAAAAAACAAAACAAAAGGTGCTTCAGAATATTTGTGTTCTATGTTTTGCTATGATTTTTTTTTTTTTGTTTTTTTAGTAACTTTTGGATTTTGTAAGTGCATTGGTATGTTTTTTAGGTGATTTTAATCTGCGACATGTTAATTGAAGGAACAGCTAGTAATACAGACTTTTTTTTTTTGAGCAAATTGTTTTACTTTTCACCATCCTGCAAATCTTTAGATAAATCCAACAGAACAGTAAAGATTATAACTCTAGATCAAACATTCTTTGATCATCAAGTCAAATGAAACTTGAATTTTGATTTGATAAAAGGGAATTTCAAGTATAATTAATTACTAGGAAGTTACAATTCATTTCGGTTTTATGGGATTGGACTTTCAACAAACATATTTATGGAAAATTTAATCACTTCTCGAATATAATTTAATACATCTATGTTGTAAGAAATAAATTCCAATAGAGATATTCAAGTTCCATGAATCAGAACTCAAAAACTATTCACCCAAAACGTACACAAAATCTGCATATACAAAAATTTTCATCCATCCAAAAGCTTCATACTACTAACAGATATGGGGAAAGTATCAATGAGTGTCGTCTTCTTGATCATGCTATTGAGTATGGCTTCACGTCCCCCCCCCCCCCTCTCTCACACACACACACAAACAATGTGCACAATTTGTTATGGGGTGGTATGCTTATTGAGTTTTATCGAATTTCTAAGCTCTTATGAGAATCACCTGGCAGACTAATATGTACTTAATTTACATCTCACAAATTGTTGGAAAAATAATGCAAAAGTAATATAGATGATGGCTGATGCCCATGCTTATTTTCTGTATTTTTAATAGAGTTAACACCGTTGAATCACAGGTTTTGTAGACTCACAAGCCTCGGGGAACGATTATGGTGATCTTAATGCTCCACCATGTAAAACAGATGTCGATTGCAAGGGGTATTGTTCATATTACTACTACTGCAACCATGCCATGAATAGATGTTCTTGTCTCACTAGCGACAACCCATATCTTAATGCTGCACAAACCTAAATGTTCTTGAAGCAGACCATTATACTATAAAAATAAAAAAAAGAATGTCATGAAACTTGATATTTTTTTTTAAATAAATGTTGCATCTTTGGCAACCCATTAGCCATATGTCCTCTGACTGGTTCTAGTGGCTTCATTATCTTAATTCACGACACTTCTCCTCGTGTATGTTTCCATGGCACAGCAATCAGCCTTGTTTGTGCTATATTATATATGTTATTTTTGTTTATTTTTGTTCTTAACTTCGTGATTCTCTTATTCATGCTTATCTATATTATATATGTTGTGATGAGCCTAGCTCCTACTTTTAACTAAATAAAGTACGACGCATGCGTATTTATAAATATGTCCCCAAAAATAATGATGGCATGCATTTTCATTAACTATGATGTGCTAATTTTCATAACAAGCTAATATAAACTATTCTAATTATTTAAAATAATAGGATATCTTATCATAACCACATCATCTTAATGGTATCCATCCGTGTGATGAAAAAAATACTCTAACTCGATGGAAAAAACCGAACCCAAAACCTTTGGGCTAATAAGATGATTATGGGGTCGGATATTAGATATTTTCAAAAAAAATTACGGATTTAGGATGGTTATGGTATTAGGGTTATACCCACCTGATTACTCGTTCCATTTATCCGTTCCCGAAATATATATATATATATATATATATATATATATATATATATATATATATATATATATATATATATATATATATATATATATAGGGTTAAGTTCAAATGAGAACACTATTTAGTGTGAGAACGTGAGCACACTACTTTATATTAGTATTCTACTATGACTTTTGTATATACAACGATATGACATTATTCATCAACAAATATATAAACAATCACACATTAATATTCACATTAAAATTTTGTATGTACAACTTTATGGCATTATTCATTACCGAATATATGAACAATCACATATTTAACATTCACATTAGAATTTATTAAATTACTACACATATATATAAATTTTATAGTAGAATAGCAATATAAAATTAATATATTCATATTATAATTACTACAATACTATACATATTAAATTCATAGTGAAATAGTAACATAAACTAGTGTTCTCACGTTCTCACATTAAATAGTGTTCTCATTTGAACTTAATATATATATATATATATATATATATATATATATATATATATATATATATATATATATATATGGTTACGTTCATTTGAGACAACCTAATTTTGTGAGACCATGATACAAAATCCTAGCCATTTATTTGGTAGATAATACAAAAAACATTTTTAAAATGCAAAATAATTGAATTTTCGAATTTTTTTTTTCAAATATTATTTTCGAAATTTATATTTTCCAAAAAAAAAAAAAAAACCAAAAAAATACATTTTTTTACATATTCTAGTAGAATACATAGAATATTCTACATATCTAAGAAATCTAGTATAATATTATAACATTTTAAAAATTACATTAGTATATTTACAGTGTAATATTCTATTAGAATATTTCACGTACTTTATAAAAAACGGTAATATTTTTTTATTTTTAATTTTTTAAGTAACTAAAGTTCCGAAAATAATAATTAAAAAAGTTTTTGGATTTTTCCTTTTATTTTGCATTTTAAAATTATTTTTAGATTTGGTCTTACTGTCTTACAAAATGAACATGGTCTCATATGAACCTGAACATATATATATATATATATATATATATATATATATATATATATATATATATATATATATATATATATAATTTCTAATATATTAAAATATTGCATGTAATATTATAAATAAAAAGTTTGTTATATAATTACCATTTACTTACGAGCATCAAAATTATTGATATTGTTTTTAATATATACATGTTATGATGTTAAGTATATCATAAAATTCGGATATTATAAAAGAAAAGACGATAGTTGTATTTATGTAACTTTTGTTAGAGATTAAACATGTTAATGTTGTTAGAAATTGGAATTATTAAAAAATTAAAGTTATTGATGTGTTTTTGATTGAGTTTTCTTATTGAAATTTTCAATAGATAAATTTTAACCTCTTAAGTAAGCTTGGCAAATGGGTTGGGTTCGGGTTAGCGGGTCACAGGTTAGAAAACATAAACTCAACACAACTCATATAATATATGGGTTGACGGGTTGGCGGATCATGGGTTGATGGGTTGGAAACCTCAACCCCACACAACCCATATAACCTGTTTAAGTATATAGGTTCACGGGTTCACAAGTTAACGAGTCAAACCCAACCATATAATCCGTTTAATAAATAAACAATACATTTTAAAAAATAAGCATAAAACAATTAAAGTAATTAAAATAAAAAAGGTTTTCAACATAAATTCACTCAGTAACATCCACATAAAAATAAAAAATAAAAACCAGTCTATTTTCGGGTTGACAGGTTGACCCGCGAACACAAACAGATAACCCAACCCAACCCATGAAATAAACAGGTTGGTGGGTTGGTTGGTTGATTGGTCAAAAATCTCAACCCAAACCCGTCTATTTTCGGGTTGGATCAGTGTCGGGTTACGGGTTGGATCGAGAGTTGCCACCCCTACTCTTAAGATTATATATGGGATACCTAATATTAAGTTTACAAATGGGATAAGATGATACCTGTGTGTAGAAGTGGGCAAAAAAACCGGTTTACTGCCTGAACCGAAAACCAGTTCACCACTGAACCGGTCCAGCCTTGAACCGAACCAGCAGACCAATTCGAGTTTTCAATTGTTAGGACCGGTTTGGAATCGGTTTCGTCTGAACTAGTCTGATGAACTGTTTTTTTGAGCGTTTTTTTTTTCCTACCGGCTATATAGCCGTTTGAGGGTGTGTAAGGGTCGATTTCGACTTCTATTTGCCCATATTAACCATCCCTTATAGTATATATATGTATTATATTTAGCTCTCAAGTTTAGCTTAACCAAACCTCAAAAAACATTCTCAAGTTAAGCAATGGATTCAGTTTCCGTTGGTGTTGGAGATCCATCAAACAATGTTACCTTTGTTAGCATCAAAGAAACAAGTAGAAATCCGGCTATTTGGGGCAATTTTGATTTGTGTGTGTAATGTCGAGCGGTCCAAGAAAAGCGTGATGCAAGAAATGTTGTGCTTTTTTCAACAGGGATTGGAATTCGACATTGAAAACTTATATGACAAAGAGATGCCCTGCGGTGAAATTTGTGCTGTGGAATAATCAAACAACAATGACGAAAGATACTACATTTTGGAATTATGAAGCGGCTAAAGTTCGAGATAAGATGGTGAAGTTCGTGATTCAAGAATGATTGCCTTTTGACCACTTCACTCATTCAAGTACTCTCCAATCGTGATATTATCATGTGAAGCGTACTTCCTTTAGACACAATTGTATTGAAATGTGGAAACTTGCAAAAATTGAAATGATTTGAGGATTTGAAGCTTTAGAAAACGACATAAATTTAACTTATGATGTTTGGACGGCACCTCACGGTTCACCGGATTCGTTCATTTGTGTTACCGCTCATTAGATAAATCCAAATAATTGATTCATGATGAAGCATACGATTGCATTTGAATTGTTTGAGATACCACAAATTGATAGAAATTTATTTAAAATGTAAGATTGCACAACGACATGATGGATGAAAAATAAATCCAAAGAACAATGACTACGACTAGGAATAAAGACTACGACGGCGACGATGTTTTATATTTTATGTCTTTATGTTTGAAGATGTATTAATTTTACAATTCAGATTTTTTTTTTGTTTTTATGTTTAAAGTTGTATTATATATATATATATATATATATATATATAAACGTTGCTTGAAAGAATGGTGTTAATTTAAGTTTCTCTCACTTTTTTTTTAAATATATTTCATACATATATTATATATACTCATTTTGTAGGGAATTAAAAACCATAAATTTTGATATATTTTTATAGTAGGTATATAATTTTATAAATATTAAAAAAAATAAAAAAAACTGACCAATAGCATGAGGAGAAAGAGTGCGGCACCCCCTCCCCATCTCTTTTTCCGCGGTTCTTTCCCTTACCCACGGAGTGGTGTGCAGGAGTGAAGAAAACTTCCCTCACGTCTTTCCTGCACCCACTCCGTCTAGCCTTAAAAAAGTGGGAATTCACTCATTTTGAGTTAATTCAACAAAACAAAAAATACCCCTTCCTTATAATCGGGCATAGACTCAGATCACCGATAACATCTCATCTCGTTCCATTATCGTTTTAGTTGCATGTAAATAAAATTAAATATAATTTTCGAGTTAATGTTATTTTAACTATTATAATACTTAATTATTTCAAATATCAATAATTTTTTCTAAAACAAAATAATGTAGTTTTTGATTTCATTTTATTTAGATATTATTATTGTTAATTTTTTTTAAAAATAAATACCTTTGTAGAAAAATTTTAATTATTAAAAAAAAAACAGCTTTTAGATATTTTTAGTTAATTTGACATTTTGATTTATGTTTTACACTTATACCCTATTAAATTTTATAAATATTATAAAATTTAGTCTTCAAAGTTATTTAATATTTTAATTTATACTTTTATTTAACATCATATTTAAATTAACAAATTAAATATATTCAATTGAATTCAAAATTTATATTAGTAAATGTTTTTATTAGTTTAGTCTTATTAAACGGATATCACTATTTAATCATAAAACGTAATTATTATATACCCTATGAATGTTGTATTCAAAAGAATTGATTTACCATACAAAAAAACTTAGCGGCGTAACTTGTTGTCAAACTTCACTCCTTGTCCTGTGATAACTAATAAAATATATATTAAAAATTATCATTTATTGAAAAAAATTATCTTCTAATGGTCAACAAAAGTCAACACCAAGATTTTTTTACAACTAATAGCATACATAACAACATATTTACGTATTTGAAATCATTACACAAACTTTAACACTCGTCTAAGCTTAAACTCGGCATGCATTAACATATGTTCCAAATTGACTTCAAATATTTTGTCAAATTGATGATACACTTGTGGTTTATACTTTATAGTTTATACTTTTTTTTTCATTGGTTTCTCTCACACACAGAGAGACACACACAATAAGGGAGGGGCTGTACCTACCACTATTACATACAAGAAACACTACAGAATTTTTTTGTTTAAAAAATATTATCTAATTCGCCCAATTAAGTTGAAACTAAATCAACAATCGAAACACTTTGAAATTGTGCCTTGGTAGCTTAAAGAGAAATGGTGCTCACTTCTATTTATAAAACCTGGAAAATTGGAAATAGCCTTCCTTTGTTACACTACCAATCGAGATACTTAAAAATCTACAAAAATAATAAGTAAACAAGATTTCATTTCCATTTTATACAAAAAAGTCATTCTCCAAGCCTCTTATTTTGAACAAATTTTATAAAACAAACTAGCAAGTTGTAAAATAAAATAAAATTGCAAGTCATAAAATCAAAGCTGGTTCCTTAATTAAACCACTCCAATGTATTTTTTTTCAATTACGATATCTACTAGAAAACCAAAAATAAGATTGAGAGATTTGTTTTTATAAAATAATATTTGCCAGTTCTAGGCTTGGTTGTAGCAAACAAAATAACATTCCAAACATAACCATAAACCATTTAAATCACCATAAACATCTTTTATACGTAGACGTTTTTTGTTCACCATAACTCTTTATGGAGTTATTAATAAGTAATCAAAGCTCCAGGAAAAGACATGGCAAAGAAAACTGAACTTATTTATCATTTTCTACTTTTTCAGCTTCACGTAATAAAGATATGTGTCAACTATTTACCTTTTCAGCCGTTCTAAAAAAGAAAGAAAAAAATATTTACCTTTTCTTAACTATGATGAATGCTTATATAGTTTTTTTTTTTTTTTATTTATTTATTTATTTTTTTTTATTTTTTATATATATATATATACGATTAATTAAAAATAAGAATGTTCATATTAAAACATATATAAACTAAATTATATATATTTTTAATAAACATAACCCCTTTACAATCATTGCTAAACACACACCAGAAAGATGCCTTCATACAACCCACCAACCAAAAACATTATTAATTCACTTTAGTCCCTTCCTTCATTTTCTTTTTAATTTTCTTTTCAATGTAATATATTTGTTACTGCATATCATACATATTAAATGTTCTTGTTTCATTTCATTTTATCTTTTATTTGCTTAGGACAAGAAATTATCTTAAAATTGAAGTCTGTAATATTCGAATCGGAGACAACTCTTAACAATTATGAATACTTAAGTTAATTATAATTATTAGCAATTCATGTAATTTTTTGTTAAAATCAATTTTTATTTCTCTGATACAATCCAACATTTTCGATGATTAATTATCAGTAACCATCAATTCAATCTTATCCAATCCAATATTTTACAAAAAAATATCATTTATAGTTGATTTTTATTTACTTAAGATGATACAAAAATATTCTATCGCAAAAAATTTAGAAGATAGAAACAAAATATAAACCTACAATTTTTAGGATTGCATATGAATGTATATCGGTCTTGTTCTTTATTTAAAGAGATATAAATGCAAATTTTAATGTCTTTAATTTATTTTTAAATAAAACTAATTAAGAACTGATTTCTAAAAGGACATATTATGATTTTTTTTAGTATAAGTCAACTAATGGTTGTATGACATGTGGTAAGATACGAGATGACAAATACGACGAACACAATTTTTTCTCCCAATATGTCATCTAATCTTTATGATTCGGTTATCAAAGTTCATCAATAAATATGGTCTAAATACATATTAATAACATAAAGCATATGAACCGCAGAAAATAATCCATTTTCTAAGAATCTCTAATGATTAATAACAAATTCTTAAATTATTTTGAAATGCTTCCTTTCTCCAAAAAGATATATTTCTTTTATAATAAACGTATTTTTAATCAAAAGTATCTATCACCAAACACACGCAATAATAATCAAGATTCTTTGCACAGTGCTTTTGATTACTAAACCCGGCCAATTGAAAATATAAGCCATCACAATGATTGTCAATTATTTATTTTCCTGTTGGTGTAACCTCTCTAATTCTTTTTTTACTTAATTGTTTGATATGATACTCTTTTAAGTCCAAAGAAAATTGTTAAAATTAGTTTTTTGTAATATAGATAATATCAAGAAGTCTTTGCCGGTGATATAAATATAATAAATAATAAGTGAATTCATTTTAACACATATATTAACAAAATATATGAATATTAACATAATATGTTAAAATAAGGGAGTCGTAGATATGGAGGAGAAACTTGTGACCCAAAAATAACAAAATCATAATTATGTAACGCGATATCAATTATCAAAGTAACAATAGCTTCTTCATGTAATTAAATTCAAAATATTTTATGTTGCAAAATATACGAAAAACTTGAAAATAGACACAATCATTATAACAGTAGCATACGGGATTGAAACAGGACATTGTGTTTCATGTTAGTACTACAAACAAACCATTTATTTAAATCAAAATGTTGAGAAAATTTATGAAAATATCTTAAAATGGAAATCTTCCATTTTTAATGAGACAAAAGGAGTTGTCTTTTTCTTAAAATTTAACAGCTTTGAAGAAGATGAACAGTTGTGGGCCATGGCAAAGATATCCACAGTTTCTTCACACCCACCTTTTTGTTCTTTTTCTGCTTTCCTTCTTCATTATTCTTCCTATTTGTATTACTACCCTTTCCCAAACGCAATATCACCACTCACTCACTTCCTTTATTTTCTTTCAAGAAGTTCTTCATTCACAATCCAAATTTGAAGCTTTTTTTTTTTTTTTTTGCTCTGGTATGTCGCTCTCATGAACACCTTCTCGATTTCTTTTACTAAAAGTTGTTCGATTTCTTCTATTGAATGTATGACGCGTTGACTTTTCAAGTAATTCGACTAGTGTTTGTTAATTTAATTTGTTGCACATAAACATTTTCTGGTTTTTGTTTGTGGGTATTCCGATATTTATCCAAGATTTTCTCTACATTGATATCTCAATTATTGGGTTTTATTTTCCGATAGTCTTTTTTATACGACTTTGCAAGTCAACAGTATTTACTGCAAGAAAGTTACCCTTTTTATTATGATTTCGGGATTTGTGTTTTGACTTGTTATGACTTATGATTTCGTTTACTTGAACAGACGATGCTTTGACTTGAGTAACTTTTAAAATAAGATGCTAATTTTATTGCACGCTTGTTATGGTTTTGTATATTAGATTATTAGTATTCATCAAAGATTTGAAGAACCTTCAATTGTTTGATTATTATGGTGTTTGTTTTAAATAAGATGCTAATTTGTATGATTATTCATGGTTTTGTAATATAATACACACATACATGAAAGTAATTTTCCATTTTTTCTTTTCAGCAAGCACAAAGTATAGCATCAACCATGGGATCAAGTGATTGGTTGAAGAATATAATCAGCTCAAATAAAGCTAGGAAACAAAAAAATAACAAGACAAAGGTATGCAATTTATAAAATTATTTTATACGCCAATTTTTAGCGTAATCTAACCATGTCGTATGGAATTTACAGTTTTAACCTTTTTTGCTTGTGAATATCTTTTCTAACACAGCAATTTTTACAGGATAATTCATTACAAGAAACAAATGGTTTTATTTTAAAATCTCGATCTAAAGAGGAACAAAAAAATATTATTAATGGTGTTGCTAAAGGACGCCGTGTATCTGTTAATCTGCCTGATGAGGATATAGCAGCAATACGGATCCAAACTGCCTTCAGGGGGTTTAAGGTAATTTTACATTTGGCGATTAGTAAAAGTCTAAAATGCCCTTTAGCGGAAATCTTGTGAACCAAAGTCGTAATCTTCTACATTTGTGATGATGATAATACGAAAGTTGGTCGATTAACGTCAAAAAGTCAAAAAAATATTCGTTATATGAACGTAATCTTGTAGAAGTGTAATACAATTTGCTGATGATCTTGAATCTTTTTTCAGGTGATAATTAGACTGATGTTTGACTTGACTTTTTTGTTGTGATATTTTCAGGCGAGAAAGTATTTCTGCAATTTGAAACGATTAGTAAAGTTGCAGATGCTTATGGAAGGCGATTTTGGTAAAAAGCAAACCTCGAATACTTTAAGAAATCTTCAAACATGGAGCAAGATACAAGCCCAGATAAGAACTCGCAGACTGGCTATGGTGGAAGACAGCGGGATCAAGCAGAAGAAGCTTGAGAATCAATTGAGGCTTGATGCTAAGGTATGTGATCTAGAGATAATGCAAATTTTAACACGAAAAAAAAAGTTTGTTTGATTAAAGAAGCCAAATCTTGCCATTTATTCAATAATTTACCATGAAAAGATTCAATATTTTTTGCACTACGAAAATCTAATTGATTTTACTTTGAAGATGGAGTGGAGTGGGAGCTCTCATACGATGGGTGAGGTTCTTGCACGGATGAAACAAAGAGAAGAAGCATCTGTAAAGCGTGAGCGAGCAATGGCATACGCCTTTTCTCATCAGGTAAACTCAAATCACATCCATGTCAGCTTGATTATGCCACGTCAGCAAAATAAATAATGGGTTGATCTATACAAAAGGGAGCCACTTAGCATTGCTATAATCGGTAGATATGTAAAAGTGCAAAACATTAATAAGATGTGATATGAAAGTAAAATGCTATAATTAGAAACTTTGAAAAGCAAATTGCTAACTTTCCATTTATTTGTAGTGGAGGGCAAATTCGAATTCAAATTTAGGCGTAAATGAATCTGATGTGGCGGCATCTAATTGGGGTTGGAGTTGGATGGAGAGATGGATTGCTGCTCGGCCATGGGAAACTCGAGCTCAAGTGGGGTCCACTTTGAAGAAAGTCAATAGTCCACCAAGCAAGAAATCGCCATCAATGAAAAAGTCAAATTCACCTAATGGTAAGAAAGCATCAAGAAATCGAAGGTTATCATACGGGTCAACCGCTAAAGTGGGAGATGCAAAAACAAAGCTTGAAAAGCAAACAACAAAGTAACTCAGATCGGTCGAATTATATAATAGAATCAGCTATTAAGTTGTGGTACTGAATGTCACTTCATCAGTTGCGGGAGTGATGTTGTTATTATGATGGAAAAGGTTAGGAAAGATGGTTGAAATTTTTACATTCTTTTTGTTTGGTGTGGAGTGGTGTGATAGAGGAGTGTTTGTTGACATGAAGTGGAAAAATAAGTACACACTCTCTTTGGAATTTATGAATATTTTGTGATGTATTATTGAGTTATTTGTAATTTATGTTGTAAATAAGTTTAAGAATGCCTTTTGGGCTGATGTTAAGGTGCATGAGTATGGAATCAAAGTATCAAACTCAAGGAGGTGGCAAAGTTCCGAATAAACCAGGAATATTTGAATTTATTCCAATTTGGCTTGCGTATGTAATATTATTTTCAAAACACCTTTTTCGTTATTTGCATAAGTTTGTAAAGCAGTTTGTTGGTTATATAAAGCTTAACGTTGTAAAATATTAACTAATTATCAGAAACTCAAAATGATATGTATCTTGTTGATGTTGATGATAACAATAATAAGAATATTATTAGTTTTTATTAATAGAAAAATAGAAAAACAGAGTTAAAACCAAGTGAAATAAATTAGCACACATCCTTTCTAATAAATGAAAGATTTTTTTGCCATATGTCAATCTCTAATGAGTTTTGACACTTGTTTTTTTGTAATATTTTTTAAATAAATAATATCCACATTTAATTTATGGTTTTTTTCAAATTTTAAATTAAAAAGACACATAATCTTATATATATATATATATATATATATATATATATATATATATATATATATATATATATATATATAAGTATCAAATGTAATAAATATTATAATAAATTGCAATTAATACGTTTCTTCATTCCTTATTTTTATTTTTTTTAAAATGCTTATTATTTAGATTTTAATAATTTATTTTCATTAATCAACACGTGTAACATACGAGTTTTACACCTAGTAATAAATAAATAAAATAACGTTACGACAATTCCAACCATTTTTTAACCAATCAAACTGGTCATCAATTAAATATATACTATGGGTATATTTACATGTTGCACAAGACTAGTATGATGTGATACATGGACAATTTTGTCTTAAAAACAATTTACATGGAAAATATGATATTTCAATGATTTTTAATTAATTATTTATTTGAAGCAACAATATAAAACAAACAACCATCAAATTAGTTTGCTATTGACACCAAAAAATTGAGTCACAACCACTTTTCTTAAAACCCAGTTTGAGTATATTATAAACTATTTGAATAAAAACTATCTTAGTTTACCATTTTTCTTTTGTCTTTTTTCTTTTTTCTTGAATATTTTTTTTTATTTTAAACACATTTTATTTTAATTTTCATTTCTAACACACACACACACATATATATATATATATATATATATATATATATATATATATATATATATATATATATATATATATATATATATATATAAAGAGAGAGATAGATTCAAGTATTCTAACTAATTATTGTGTGTATGTAGAGATGATTGTGGGTCAATCATTCCAAAATGGTAATGTTAGCTATATTTATTTATGGTAATTGTTAAATGAATTAATAACCCCTTCAAATGGAAAATCAATTTCAAATCACCGATTGTTCATCTTTATTAAGGGATTGTTTGATAGTTGCTAACTGAGTTAGAAGTGATTGGGTTAGAAGCTGATTGGGTTAGAAGTTCTGAGTGGGTTAACTTATGACTGGAAATTACCGTTTGATGTTGCATCTGGTTGACTGTGTAAAATGACTATATTACCCTTAAATAACATTTTCTATAATTTTTCCTTTACCACATTACATTTTTTATAAAAACATTCAAAATAATTAAATCGATGTAATTTACAAACATTCTTTAAAAATTATGCATATATATAAACATACAAGAAAATGACTTGCATTTATTCAATTCAATGTTTAAGGTTTGGTCTATTCACCTGTAAATGTTTACCTTTGAGACATAATCTTGAAAAAAAGATTTAGCATTAAATTATATCCAAAATATTTTTCGAACATAATCCATAGCCCCAAGTTTAAGAACCAAACATATTGGATTAGGAAAACCCAAAAACGGTCGGATAAACATTAATGACAAAAATAGTGGGTTTTGAGCACTACATCAATCCTATGGTGTACATGCAAACCCTAAAGCTTTTGGATCTTGTTTGTCTAATGAACATGCAATAATCATCCAACGCTCATAAACCCTAGATCTAGCATATATATAATCGAAATTAACATAATAAAACATATCTAGATGATTACCTCTTGAACAATGACTTGATTCTTCTTGTCTTAGAGCTTAGAGTCACAAGTGTCACTCCTATAATGACTTATAAACACCACAAGCAAGAGGATAATATTGGAAAGAGGGGAGGAGCACCAAAACCGTCCAAGATCTCTACAAGAAAGCTTAGCCACGTTTTTGGGAGCCCTAGGGGTCTATTTATACTTGTGTAGGCTGCTAGGGTTTCAGGAGAAACCCTAATTCTCTGCTTAGGCCTTAAGCAACCCATAGAACCTTTCTAGAAGGCCCTTTAAAGTTTGCATAATAATTTGGTTCCAAAAATTAAAATAAACATAAATTTTAAATCACATGTGAAGAAGTAACAAAACAAGATTTAAGAAAAACCATTGCAAGTCGTGATATTTTGTGTTCTTCTTTCCTATCTTCCTCCTTAAGTCTAATAATATCATCACATATCCAAATACAAGTGAGACTTGAACCCTAAATAACTCACACACTTAATATCACATTCCTAAATTTACACGTTTCATCCAAAAAGAAACTTAAACTTTCAACATTACCATTGGACCATATGTTTTTTGTTGGATGGTATAATATAAGAACAACAAAGGTTAATGTTAGACTAGAGGGTGTGGCTGTGGTTTGGGGCCGCGGTTTGTGCCACCTCAGCCGCGCACACCGCCCCCAGGCTGCAGTTCTGTGCGGTTTTGGCCGCAGTGTGGTAGTCCATGGCCACACTCCCTTTTCTCTTTCTCCTCTTTTACTTACACACTCTCTTCTCTCAACCAATTATCTTTTCTCTCTCCTAACCTTTTTCTCACTTCCTCATTGCAGTTTTTAGTTGATGAAATAAGAAAAAAATCTGAGTTGGTGTCTACGTGGCATAGGAGGGAGTGCGGTTTTGGTGGCACCACTCCCTCCAGCCTTACTAATGAGAAAAATGTTTTTTTTTTAATAAAACATCATTATTCTTTAGAAGTATAATAAATGAGTTCTATTTGTTGATAAAATACCATTTAAATAATAATATTTTTTGAACAAAAAATTTTAGTTGCTTAACTTTTGATATCATTTTTAAGAACTTGTATTTATGACAAAAAAAAAAAACAATTTTTTTTACACAGTCGGGCAAAATTTACAAAATAAAACAAAAAAAATGTAGAATTATAAGCATGGAGGTGTTGAGGGGGACAAAGTGGACAACTGTACAAAACCAAATTTTTTTATTATATTATATTATAATAAAAATAAAAAAATTATAATAACGATAACGTCTTTTTTTTTTCTTGCTCGTCCTAAACCTTTAAAGATATTTAATTTTTCAGAAACGACCTTATTAAAAAAAAACAAAAGAAAATACAACATGACATAATACAAGCTTGAAATTTTTTAAAAATCCAACAAACACGTAGGCACCAATGCAAAACAAGTTTTACAACAAGACAACCAATGAAAACAAACTTTTTCCTTTGGGAAAATGGAACTCCAAATACATAATTCCAACCCACCATAGAACAACAACGGACTTTGAAATTTAAATGACATTGAAAACTATTTTATTAAAAATTATCAATCATCATTAACCATCAGATTGTGCAACCCCCCCCCCCCCCCCCCCCCCCGGCTCACGTTAAAAAAATAGTCTATTACTCATTTATAACATCAATATGTGATAAAATTGCATATTATTTATAATTTATTATACAATTATGGAAAACTTAGCGAAAATTTAATAAGAATATTTAATTTAGTATCTTTATGAATTAATTTGCTTTTCTCTACTTAAAGAGTTAAATCATGGCCCTTGTAGACTAGGAGCCGAAGAGTCATGGCTATCGGAGAGTGGACAGAAGTCCGGCAAAGAAGAAGAAGACACCAGGAAGATCATAACTTAACCAAGAGCATGGCAACATCATTCTTTTTCCAAAACTTTCCTGAAGATTGGGACGAGAAGGCTCTGTGGCAAACATTCCAAAGGTACGGAACAATAGTGGATCTCTACCTAGCCAGGAAGAGGAATATCAAGAACAAGAGGTTTGGTTTCGTTAGATTCATTAGAATAGAGAATATCTCAGAATTTGAAAGAAAACTAAACGGAATCTGGATAGGAAACTACAAGCTAAGAGTCAATTTAGCTAGATTCCAACGTAAAAGCACAGCAAACCTCCGCTCTACTATGCCCCCCAACGGTCACGGTCAAACTAAGCAACCCTATGGCTACCCCCATCTTCACTCATTCCAACCCAATAATCAAGATGCACAGAAGTGTACCAAAAGCTATGCAGAGGTGGTTGCAGGAGATAAACTGCCAAAAGAAACTACAAATCCAACCCCAATCAGGATGACATCCTTTGAGGAAACGAGAGAATTCATGAAACGGGCACTAGTTGGCAAAGTGGAAAATTTCCAAGCTCTAATGAATGTGAGAGCTTTTCCGGAGGTTGAAGAATGCCCTACTGTAGTAATGAGATATTTGGGAGGATTAAAAATGCTCGTGGAATTCGAAAGTGAAGCTGCAAAGTCCAAGTTCTTAGTGGACGGAAGGCAAATCTGGAAACCTTGGTTCAAGACGATGTATAATTGGAACCCAAAAGAAAATTTTAACGTAAGAATAGCTTCCATAATGATTTTCGGAGTCCCTCAACATGCATGGTGTGAGGAAGCTTTCTCGGTCATTGCAAGAAAATGGGGCACTGTAATAATACCGGAGGAATGTGCAACTGATAATCCAAGTATGGTGTTTGGTCGGGTAGGGATCCTAACATCGCACCCAAATCTAATCAACCAGTCAATAACTATCTCGGTGGATGAATCTCCTTTCTCCATAACAGTTTTGGAAGACCTCCTTGAGTCTACAAGGCTAAGTCCGGTGGTTGCTAGCAATGAGTTCGCCCTCAGTCCTAACTCAAGCCCTAAGTGGTTCGAGAACCCGTATTGGGAGGACCTCCATGAGTCGAGCGTCGAAGACATCGCAGAAGAAGGAGAAATCAATAGCTCTGATGACGAAGACTTCGTCTGCTCCCCAGTTCAGGATACTAACAATAGGTTCCTCTCAAAGTCGCCGGTGATACACTCTCGGGAAGATAAAGAAAAGTCTCCGGTGAACAATAACTGCTCTCACAACTCCCAAGGTTCTCCGCGTAATCCAAGAAGCCCGGATGCGGCTAGAGAGGAAAACAAGGAGCCGCTTGATCACATGGGGAATTTCTCTCCTCAGTCGCTCCAAAATTCGGGTTCGCTCCAAAATAATACAACAATTGGAAAAGAAGCCCAATCCAAGTCTCCTAATGGCCCAACTCAAGAAGGATCCACATCCTTAATTAGCCCAAGACAAAAATCGCCAGTAAAAATGTAATCAGATAGATTTAAACTCAGATCCCGTATCCTCTGATAACGTAATCCCTCTTTTATCCCAAAATCAACATGATTCCCAAAACACTCATCAGGTCGGGATCGAGAAATCAAACACCGAGGACGAAGTGTCACAGACAATTGAAATCGGAGAAAGGATTGGTTTTCAAGTGCAAGGGTTCGAAGACCAGATCAAGGAAATTATCAAGACAAGGCGAATCACAATCATTGATCAATGAATATAGTTTCGTTAAACTGCAGAGGGGTTGGTTGTGAGGTAAAACGAGATTGGATCAAGAATATTAGGAGAGACAATAAAGTTTTTCTCTTAGGTCTACAGGAAACAAAATTAGTGGAGATTAAAGGGTGTCTTGACAGATCCATATGGGGTGATTCCAACTTTCAATGTGAAGTTTCTGATCCTGTTGGTCTCTCGGGTGGTATCGCAACAATTTGGAACCCCAATCAATTCAAATTATCTGAGGCTATCTTCGGATATGGCTATCTGTTAACCAAAGGGGAATGGATCCCATCCAAAACAGAATACTCTTTCGTAAACGTGTATGCCCCAAACGACCCTGGTCGTAGGAAACTCTTATGGGCTGAGTTAGAAAATATCCTGAACGCACATAGCAATTCCAGGTGGGTGATTTTTGGCGATTTCAACGAAGTTCGCTCAGAATGTGAAAGGCTAGGTTCAAGTTTCTGCATTTCATCAGCAAATCACTTCAACAACTTTATCTCAAATGCAGGTCTGATTGACCTCCAAATGGGGGGTAGGCGTTTCACATACATGAGCTCCGATGGCGGTAAACATAGTAAGCTGGACCGGTTCTTAGTCTCCTACAATACCATCTACGAGTGGCCCCATCTGCAGGTCACCGTACTCCCCCGCCTCTATTCCGATCACTGCCCAATCCTGCTCTCTTCACCAATATGTGACTATGGCCCGCCCCCATTCCGTTTTTTCAACTCATGGCTTCAAGATGAATCTCTTGATAAGGTTGTAGTTGTAGGTTGGACTTTCGAACCTTCAATAAGATTTTTCGCATCTCTCTCCCCTATATCTGTTGTTGCTGGTAAATTGAAGAACACAAAGGGCAAAATAAAAGATTGGAGGAAATCAAAAAATGTAGAGGCCAACATGAAGCGTCAGGATCTTATAGAAAAAATAAATAAAATCGATTTAGAGGCAGAAGGTGGTGTGGCTAATCCAAATTTGATGGAGCTAAGAAAGCACCTTCATAAAGAATTGTTGGAAATTGAATCCAAGAGGATCAGCGACCTCAAGCAAAAGGCGAGATGTAAATGGGCCCTGGAAGGAGATGAAAATTCAGGTTTTTTTTCATGGTCTAGTAAATAAAAACCTGCGATCACAACGCATTCCTGACATCAATATAAATGGATTCTGGAAATCAAACCCGGTGGAAGTGAAAGAAGAGGCTATCAAACACTTTTCTGCAAAATTTAAAGAATCAAAGCCATGCAGACCCTCCTTTACGAGTCTTAAATTTAAAAAATTGCCGCCAGAGAATAGTTTGGAACTTGAAGCCCCAATTAGTTTTGCGGAAGTTCGATCTGCTGTGTGGATGTGTGGGTCAGATAAATCCCCTGGCCCTGATGGATTTTAATTCGCATTTTTAAAGAAATATTGGGAAGTAATTGGTGGAGACATATACATGGCGGTAAAAGACCTTGAAAGATCAGGAACCATCAACAAAGGCTGCAATTCCTCATTCATCACACTAGTCCCAAAAACTACTGATCCCAACACCTTCGATGACTACCGTCCAATAAGTCTCTTAGGGAGCCTGTATAAAATCATCGCCAAAGTTCTAGCAGAATGTCTGAAGAAGGCTATCCCTTTAGTCATTAGCGATACTCAAACAGCCTTCATCAAAGATCGCTATATCCTTGATGGGCCTTTGATTGTTAATGAAGTTATATCTTGGCTCCGGAAAAACAAGGCTAAGGCTTTCCTTCTTAAAATCGACTTTGAAAAGGCATTTGATTGCCTTAACTGGGGCTTCCTAGATTCGGTAATGGCACAAATGGAATTTGGGGGTAAATGGAGAAGCTGGATTCAGGGTTGTTTATCTTCAGCTAGAGCTTCAGTAATTATAAACGGTTCAGCAACCAAGGAATTCAATATGGAAAGGGGAATCCCCCAGGGAGACCCGCTATCTCCCTTCCTCTTTATCTTGGCCGCTGAAGGTTTAAACGTTGCCATGGAAGAAGCTGTAGATCACAGGATATTCAAAGGTATTTCTCTCCCAAGATCGGGTCCAGTCCTGTCCCATCTACAATATGCAGACGACGTGATTTTCCTAGGGGCTTGGTCCATTTCAAATGCTAAGAACCTAATTAGAATTTTACGTTGTTTTGAATTATCTTCCGGTCTTAAAATTAATATGTCGAAGAGCAAAATTCATGGGATTGGGGTCAACAACCTCGAAATTGTATTACTAGCCAGGAGTATATATTGCTCGGTTGGGAGCTTTCCCTTCTCATACTTGGGAATGCCGGTGGGGGCTGCAATGTCTCGAGTATCACAGTGGAGTTCTATCTTAAACAAATTTCAATCTAGATTGTCAAAATGGAAAGCTTCATCTCTCTCTTTCGGTGGAAGGTTAACGCTATGTAAAGCCGTTCTTGGTAGTCTTGGAACATATTTGTTCTCCCTATATAAAGCCCCTGTAAAGATCATTGGTACATTGGAAAGTTATAGAAGAAGGTTCTTTTGGGGAGGTTCAACCGACAAAAACAAAATGTCATGGATTGCATGGGATAAGGTCTTGGCTAGTGCTGTCGATGGGGGTCTTGGGGTCGGGAGCTTGAAAGCCCAAAACCTCGCTCTATTAGGGAAATGGTGGTGGCGGTTCAAGTCAAACAATAATAACAGAAATATATGGAAAAGAGGGGGGCTTCAATGCTCCATCAAGGGCAAGGAGAAAAGGTTTTTGCTCGGGCACCATTGTAAATCTGCATTCCGACCTATCAAAACTCGGTATTGACCTTAAAAATCTGTTCTCGATCCAAAGTGAAGGCAGGTTCTGGAAGCTGGGGTTCTCAGGAATATTCACAGTAGCCTCTCTGAGAACACATATAGATAACAATATCCTGCCAAAATCAAGCAACTGTTGGATCTGGAACCACTTGGTTCCCCGAAAAGTAAACATTTTAGCTTGGAGAGTTAATCACGGTAGATTACCAACCAAAGAGAATTTGTTTAATTTAGGAATCGGTTCCAACCCTCTTTGCACCCTATGCAATCAGCATGCCGAATCCGAGAGTCATCTATTCACTACTTGCGCAGTTTCATTAAAAGTATGGAGTGAAGTTGCAACTTGGTGGCATCGGTTTCCACCAGGTTTCCAGTCGGTTAAAGATCTTCTCCACTGCAAAGCAAATGTTCAATCTAATGGCGATTTCGGTTTAATTCATGAAGCTGTGGCTTTGGTCTTTATCTGGGTTATTTGGAGCTTTAGAAACAAAATGGCTTATTCAGACAAGCACATCTCTCCTTCCTGTCTCATAAACGATATCCAGACCTTATCGTATTTATGGATAAAAGTTAGACATAAATCTAAGAAGCTTAGATGGTTAGAATGGTGCTGTAACCCAATCCAAGAAGCTGGCCTGAATTAAAATTCAAATGGGGGGGGGGGGGGTGGGGATGGTTGGGCTCCTGTTCATTCCTTTGGTGTCTTGGTGTATGCCAGGGTGTAGTTTAAGTGTGTGTTTGGTGTGCGTTTTCTTTTTCCTTTTTCCGGGTAGATATCTTATAGGCTTAAAACTATGCCTGGCATTTCTTTCGTGTATTCTTTCTAGTGTGGGTTAATTTAAAATGGGATGTGGGGGTAAGTTGTTATTTGGTGTGTGTTTATCTCTATTCGTGTTTGACTCCTTGTTCCTTTCAACTTACACTTATGTTTTAGCAGTAGTCGCACTCCATATTGCAAGTCATCTTAATTGCTCTCATTGGAGTTGGAGTAATCTCATGTAGGAGATGAGGTTACCTTATTTGCACCTGGAAGATAGTCAAGGAACAAATTGTCCAAAAGAACCTTGTCTCTTGGAGGGGTATTTTTGCTTTGGAAAAAGGTAGCCGATGTCTCAAGCTTCCTAGGCGTAGACTCTGGGCGTAATTCAAGTTTTGATTTACAATGTAACTTCCTAGTTTCAGCTTTAAATTAGTATAGGCTGTCTTATCTGTATCTATGTTCTATTTACTTAACATTTTGTACTGTACTGCCAGTTCCTGCTGGTTCTAATGAATATATACATTATCCTTGCCGTTCAAAAAAAAAATAAAAAATCATGGCCCTTGTAACTTGTAAGCAATTGTTTTATTAAAAGAGATATGCGTGTATGAATCGTTTAAAAGCAAGCTGAGGTGCACGTGGGTGCAAGTTTGCTATATACCACTACAATCACAACCGGGAAGAGGGCCAATTCCACCGTCGGTATCTATATTCGCCGCCACAAAACGCCGTTTCCTCGCCGGAAACCGGCCGCATGTTTGTTTCCCCCACTTCATCTCCTTTATCGTTATTTCCCTCTTATTTATCTGGTTACTTACAATAAAATACACACAAACCTACATATTAATTATACACTCACTCGCGCAAATGGTTAAGTAGAAATTGGGTGAATTATCAATCAATCGATCTGTTCGAGATGGGCGACTCCACTGCCAGGGATGGCGGTGATAATAGCTTGTCGGAGAGAAACGTCGCTGAAGAAGTTTCTAGGCTTGTGGAACAAAGTAAAGAGTTGCAGGAATCAGCGTCGACCTTAATTTCTAGAAATTCACAGGAGGAATCATCGCTACGCCAACGAGCCCTAGCTCTCGATTCAAATATCAAAATGTTAAGAACGTTCATTGGTTCCTCCGTCAAGAAAGGCAATTTAGATTCCAAACATGCAGAAAAAGTAAGCCCACTCAGATTTCAATTTACATGCGCATTTTATTTGTATCAATTTAGGGTAGCAAATAATACATATGTATCAATGTCGAAAATTCAAGTTATCATTGTATAAACAGCGCTTCTTCCATGATCATATAATCATAAAAACCGACGGCTTGCTGGTATCTGTTTCGTTTTTGTGTTTAATGTTCTGATTTTTTCAATTGGGCATTTACAGTTAGCTGAAGAGCTGAGTAGAGCAAGTTTTACATTGGGTGAAGGAGATGCAGCTACATTTCTTCCCTGCAAATCACATGGTACGTTGCTTTTATTAGTTAAAACAAGCTGAGCTTTTTCGCTTCTGGCCTTTTGTGTGTAATAAGTTTTTCCTCCAAACTCTCAGTTTGTTGATTGGGTTACAGGAAGATTTTTGAGGATGCTTCTTGGTCCAATAAATGTTCGTGCTAACAGACAAGATGTTCAATTGAAAGTGAAAGAAGAATACTATAGTTTCAGAGTAAGAAATTCTCTTCCCCTAATTAGATATTGTAGGTATTTCTAGTGTTCTAGTTATTGCTCATAAGCATCATCCTTTTTTTTGTTTGGTTTAATCTTTACACTTATATGATTTTCCATTGAATTATGGGCAGGATAGAACTGCATATCTGTTTCTCTTTTTTCCTTCATTGCTACTGGTGTTAAGGTCATGTCTTTGGGATGGATGTTTCCCTGCTTTACCTGTTCAGATTTACCAGGTACACTTTTATCTCTTCATCCATAATTTTATATTTTGTCAGTGGAAAAGACATTAATGCCCTCTTCATTGAAAATAGCCCTAAAAACGTTACTAAAACATAATGATTATGCCCTTTTCAGGCATGGTTGCTGTTTCTATACACAGGGTTAGCTTTAAGAGAAAATATTTTGAGAGTTAATGGAAGCGATATACGTCCATGGTAATGTTCTATTGTGTGGTTTGAATTTATTATTTATATAATCTAATGAAGTTTTTCAATGCATTATGAATATATAAATGATACGATGTGTAGGTGGATATATCATCACTATTTTGCTATGGCCATGGCACTCATCAGCCTCACTTGGGAGATAGAAAGGCAACCTGATTGTGCCCAAAAGCAGGTTAAAATCTTGTTTTTATACATTTTTGGTAGGAGGACAAAATCGTCATTTGTGTATTCAACATGTTTTGCAGAAAGGTATACAATTGTTTCTGAGATGGGCAATCATGCAAGGTGTAGCAATGCTTCTACAAAACAGATACCAAAGACAGAGACTCTACACACGCATTGCACTTGGGAAGGTGGTGTTATTAAAATAAAAATTTGAGAATATCTATAATTTTTTTTTTATTAAATAAAAATCAATCTAAGTATTTGTTGTGATTGTAGGCTAGAAGAATGGACGTTGTGTGGGGGGAAACTGCTGGAGTAAAAGGTCAATTATGGATATTATTGCCCATACTCTTTGTCTTGCAGGTGATTTATTATTTATTTCCTAATTAATTCTATTTTAATAATGTGGAAATTTAATTATTATTATTTGTGATTACAGGCTTTTGAAGCATATGTAGGTGTGCTATTGCTAAAAACAGCAGTCGTAGGTGTCATTTCTGAATGGCAGGTAAGAATACCTGATTTACATTTCACATGATGCTTTTAAGCAGTACTGAGTGTGGGCCAGCTCAGTTCAGGGGTTGATGGAAGAATAACCTTTTTGCAGAAGCCTGAGAGATTCTTTTTTTTTTTTTTGGGCAGGTTGTTACGTGTGGGATTCTGCTGATAATTATGGCTGTTGGGAATTTTGCAAATACAGTTCAGACTCTTGTACTGAAATCTCGGTTTAAAGCAAAAATGAAGAAAGGTAAAAGTAGGAGTGACTTAACAACATCCACATCCAAGGATGACTGAATGATTCAGAAGAAGAAGATGGTATCAATAAACGGAATGAGGACTCTTTGACAAGTTCCTAAACTATCTGATACTCGGTTTTATTTGGAAATGTGGACTCTTTGGATTTCATAAATGATTAGGTTAGAGCCAGTTTGTTATAGTTTGTACTCAAATTAATAAAACATCTGGTTTGTTTGCACTTCTTATTGCATGTTGCATGCTTTGGCGAATGTACTTTCTTCTTTTTTGTTTATTATATTTATTTTTTCGTTTATATCACTGTATTTGTTATGGTTAACCTTTTTGTGCTTTGAAAAATCTACCAAGTTGTTGTACTATACTTTTGGGCTGCACTTGATTCTCCCCCAATGCCCATTAATTGCAAGCTCCCTTGTTGGAGACAAATCATTAAATGATGCTGAAATCCCTTCTCACTTGCCTCATAAGCTCATGATAGCTTGCCCCTTTGAAGCTAATCAACCATGGCTTTTGAATAGGGGTGGTAATTGGGCCAGGTTGGTGGTTTAGAATAAATCAACCCAACACAACCTATATATGTATTCAAGTTGGCGGGTTGGAAATATCAACCTGTACATAACCCACATCACCCGTTTAATTATACATGTTTGTAGGTTGACAGACCAATTTTGGGTAAGAATGCATAACTTTAAAGAAATGAATCGGGATCAAACATACTGATTGAAGGTGGTAAAATTCACCAGCGATGGTGGGTTGTTGAACGAGGAAGGGAGAGAGACATCCAATGACAACATTATGACGACGGCGTCAAGTATCTGATGAGATGAAGGGGTGAGCCGGGGAGAATGCAACGAAACGAACTGTGAGCTACAAAAGATGTTACTGATTTGAAATTCTCAATTCTAACCTTCTAGTTCTAGGGCGTGCTCCAAGCAAATACCAATTAATCATTAAATATATATTTTTTTAAATCCTATATATTTGGCAGGTTGACCCGTAAACCTAAACACATAACCTACCTATGAAATAGACGGGTTAATGGGTTGAGATATGTGGACAATACATTTTAATTGCGTACTATCTGATACTTTAGTTGTCATGCAATATCGAGCTGCTTTGTTGGATAATGTGAACATCTATTACATGAAAGAAATTGAAGGAAATCGCAATGGGCTTGAGTATTTTTACCCATATAGGGAATATACTTTAGTTTTTACATGTAATAGCAACTCCTTACCTATTATGGCAATGCACTTTCATTTTCTTACAATTAATAGCAATGAACTTGGTTGCTCTGTTTAAGGGAAAAGTAGTTGGAGGAACTGGTGAACATGTTCTTAAAATTTTAATCTTTTGATGGAAATACCCTTTGCTTTTGGTTTAAAATGATGAATACGCCCTTCTTTTTTAAGGTCTCATCCCTTAATAATTTAAGAGGTCTGCACCAAAATTTCAAGCTAAAACATTCAAGTCAATTCCTTTTGCACACCTAATTAGTGGCACTTTTGCATAATAAAAAAAAAAAAAAATCAAATGTCTATTTTATGGAAAAAAATTAATAGAACTAAACATAAATAACTCAAAGCTTATAAGTTTTCTTACATGACAGTTTAAAAATAAGAAACCACCTTCATTTCCTTGATCTCAATCACCATATTAAATTTTAAATATTAGAACCATCCACCCAATGATTATCTCTTTTGCTATTTTTATATAATGTTTACTTATTCTTTATTTCAATTGTATTCTATTCAAACTTATATTTTATTGTACACAATCATGGTTTTATCAGATATCTGAACACAAGCTTATAGGTAAAACTTCTATCTTTGTAAATTTGTATTTTATTTATTTTTATTTATTTATTTATTTTTGCAAATCTTTGATTAGTTATTATAAATTAAATCTATCAATAATGGTTTCCTTTTGTTAAATCTGATTTTCTGCATATTTTTTTTTTTTTTTTTCAAAATCCCATTACACACTATGACATACTCAAATTTTATAATTCTTTTTTCCAAACCACATACTCAAAATTTATAATTCTTTTTACCGAACTGTCATTTCATATTTATTATCAACGTACATAGATATAAGAAAGTAGTGCGTTTTTTTTCTTTAAATATAAAGTCCTTTTTATAACATCTAACTTTAAAAGTCATCCAACCGTAACATTCTTTTTTTTTTTCTTTAAATATAAAGTCCTTTTTACCATCTACAAAAGGGTTTGATATTTCAAAGTGTCATGAGTACAAATCGCAGGAAAGGTATGGGCATCTTAGCAACGCAAGCATGGAAACACTACAATGAAAGGGAATGGTAGAAGGTTTGCCAAAGTTCAAGGTTGAGAAGGGAATTTGCACTGAATGTCTTGGTGGAAAGCAACATATAAATTGTTTTTTTTTTACAGGGATCTTGGAACTCAAAAAAATTATTTTTTATAATTAATAAAATAAATTAACATGATAAAAAAAAAATTATATATTATAGAATTTATAAATTCATAAACAAATTAAACAAGCCGATTTAGTCGCCCGTACTCCAATTTTGGGCGTGTTTGGCACGGAGCTTTTGGAAGCGTTTGAGAGCTTCTAGCTTTTAGCTTTTGACAAAACGCTCTAGTTTAAACAAAAAGCTTCGTTTGGCAGTACGAGCGTTTAGCTTTTAGTTTTAACAAAACGCTCCGATTCTAAAAGCTACTTCATGTAGCTTTTAACAAAACGCTCCGGAGCTTTTGAAATCAATTTCCATAATTACCCTTAAAAATATATTTATATATTTTTTTATTTTTAATAAATTGTCCTTTTATGTAATTTTATATATTTCAAAAGCTTCCAGCTACTTTTACCAAACATTAATATAACAAATAAAACTACAACTTCCCGCTACCAGCTACACACTATCAACTACCCACTACCAGCTAACCGCTACCCGCTTCCAGCTATTTTGACAAACACACCCTTTGACCGGTAACCAATAAATCTTGCCACCAACAGGAACTGAGGACCACTTCTACAGTATTACGTGTTGAATCTTCTTTATGGATTCAGATAATAACTTTACAAGATCACAGAAGCTACTGGACTTGTCTCAACGATTTCGTCAATCGAAGTCTGTTTCCCCAATTTCAGATGACCCCTCGATTGGTCAATCCAACCAATCCAAAAGATCCAAAAACCCCAACCGAGCTGCAGTTCTGATATGCCTGTTCGAGGAAGGAGACGATATCAATGTCATTCTAACTCAACGATCATCGAAACTTTCATCTTACTCTGGTAAAGAAAGTCGTGCACATTAGATGTTTGATTAAATGTCTGAAAGAACTTGACATGAGTCCGTTCTGCTTTATTTTGCAGGGCAAGTATCTTTGCCAGGAGGTAGAACAGACGAAGAGGATACAGATGATATTCGAACCGCATTGAGGGAAGCTGAGGAGGAAATTGGATTGAATCCAGCCCTTGTGGATGTTGTTACTGTTCTTGAACCTTTTGTAACCAAGGTATGTTGTCGTATTCTTGAACAAATTTTAAGCATCATTTATCTAGACAACTTTGATTATTCGAACTTTACAATTCGTCTTCAAGTTGAAACTTGTATATAAAATTGCTTAATTTGATAAAACGGAATTTTAGGGAAATGTTAGTGTGGTTCCAGTGATTGGAATATTATGGGATAAACAAGCATTCAATCCAATTCCAAATGCTGAAGAAGTAGAATCAATATTCTATGCTCCTTTGGAAATGTTTCTCAAGGTTCGTATTCATGCTTTTTTTTCCTCTCTTTAATCTTTCTTTCTGTATGAAAGTGAAAAAGAAACATGGGGTTATTTAAAAAAGTGGGATTTTCATGGATAATGATTCAGAATGAAAATAGAGGAGAAAAAGAGTGGGAATTAGGAGGACACAAATACTTGCTTCACTATTTCTATCACAAAACAAACGACAGCAGGGTGTATGAGATATGGGCTCTAACCGCCGGAATCTTGATAGCTGCCGCCTCCATAGTTTTCCGGCGACCACCTGAATTTCAGCAGAGGATGCCTAAATTCTGGAACAGAAACCACAGCAAATTCTAATGTTAGTGGAATGACACTCCAAAAATGAATAAACATGACATTAGTTGAATGTAAGTATACATTGATCATACGGACTAGAATCATTGTATCCAATGTATTGAAACATACAATGTCGTGAAAATTAAGTTGCAACTTTGTGTAGTTACCAAAGATTAAATTGTAAGTTTATTGTATCAAATTAAATTTTTATGTTTCGTATCTTTAAATGTCACACAATCTTCCAAAGCTGCTAAACTTTTTACACGAGATCTTAGCACCAAAGAATTATCCTATTCTTGATAAATTAAATACATCAATCATTAATATACCCTAGCAAGCATATGGAGTATCTTTGTACAAACATGCTTAGACAGAACCTTTTTAGCTTCCTGAATAATTAATGATCAAAGTAACATAAATCATAACCCGACACTTGAATAGAAAAAACCAATCTCCTTGAGCATTTTATCCAACACTTGCTCCACATTTCTAATTTGGCCACTTCTAGAGGGGGGTGGAACCAAAAAAAAAAAAGAACTATGAGATTATCTGGTAGACAACCATGTAAATACATCAATCATTAATATGAGTATCTCCTTCAACGTTTTCTTTTAATTGGTTTTCTTTTTGTAATGCTAAGGTTAAACGGGATTGGGATTGTTGCCCTGATTCCTGATTTCTTGTTCTGTTCTTGTTTTTATATATATACACTTCTAAAAAACAAAAAAATATACTTTTTAGAAATATAAATACGCATTTTTGATGTTTTTTAGAAGTATAAAAATATTTTTTTGAAGTACACATACTTATTTTTATATATTTAAAAGTATAGACTTATAGTATAAATATGTATTTTTATATTTATAGAATATTAGAAGTATAAATATTTTTTTTTTTTGCATACAAATATGTTTTTGATTGCTATACTTCTAAATACATAAAAATATGTATTTATGTTTTCAAAAACCATATTGATATTTTAAAAAAATTTAAAAATACATATTTATATTTCTAAAAAATTTATCTATACCATAAATTTATAATTGTACTTCTGAAAACGTATTTTACGTATTAAACCATATACATAGGCAAAAAAAATCATATGTACAGAAATAACATTTAAAAAGAATGTAAATATAATGTTTATGCAAGTTTTTTCGTACATGTTTTTTTTTTCCTGCATTAGTACTTATAATATGATAAAAAGAAATTGAGGTAAAAACATAAAAAAAAATATATATATAAATAATTTTATTATGAATTTTATTTAATAACCTTGAAAAACTGTATAATAGATAAAATTAACAAAAATAAATAAAACATAAAAAAATTTATTAAATTTTAGACAATGATAAGCATAAAAATGAATTTAAACATAAAGCCATGTATTTTTATAAACCCTTTTTCTTTTAAGGAAAATCTTATAAAAGCTCAATATTTTCATGAGAATCTTAAAAAACTACTATATTATTTATTTATTTGTACGTTAAAATCCTTATATTTTTTAAAATTATCATTTAAGACATTGAGTTCAGTAAATCATAGATAGTCATAAATACTAGGTAATTGATTTTCAATGATTGTTACAATTCATTAAATTAAAAAAAAAAAAAATTAAAAAATATAAACGTTTAAAAGCATTAAAAAAATAATATAATAATTTTTTAAATCTTTTCATGAAAATAGATTAGGTTTTTCTAAAATCAAAAACCTTAACTAAAATTTTCAGAAAATATAAAACTTTTACATGGTTTTTTTAAGTTAAAATACGTTAGGATCATTTTTCATTGTAACTTTGTCATTGTATTCCAACGTTGACCATTGGCCAAAAAAAACTTGCCACCGAACAGAACCAGAGGATCATTTTCACTATTTGGGTAGATCTTGTTCATGGATTCCAATAATTTTACAAGATCAAAGAAGCTATTGGAGTTGTCACAACGATTTCGTGAAACGAAGTCCGTTTTCAAACTTTCAGTTGACTCCTCAAGCAGTCAATCCAACCAATATGAAAGATTGAAAAAACCCAGCCGAGCTGCAGTTCTGATCTGCCTATTTGAGGAAGGAGATGATATATATGTTATTCTAACCCAACGATCGTCGAAGCTGACGTCTCATTCTGGTAAAGAAATTGGTGCACTTTAGGTGTTTGATGAAATGCCCGAATGAAATGAAGATCGTATTACTTTGTTTTTGCAGGGGAAGTGTCTTTGCCTGGAGGTAGAAGAGACGAAAACGATACCGATGATATTAGAACCGCGTTGAGAGAGGCTGAGGAGGAAATTGGATTGGATCCTGCCCTTGTTGATGTTGTAACTGTTCTTGAACCCTTTGGAAGCAAGGTAAAATTTTTATTCCAATATGAATTTCTTCGAAGCATTAAATTGACTATTTTGATTTATTAATGTCAGGGTAATGTTAGTGTGGTTCCAGTGATTGGAATATTATGGGATAAACAAGCATTCAATCCACTTCCAAATCCTGAAGAAGTAGAATCAATATTCTATGCTCCTTTGGAAATGTTCCTCAAGGTTTGTAATTCATTCCTTTTTCTATTTAAGTCAAAAAGTAGCAGTGATTTGATCTCGAAAATGGAATTTTGAATTTTGGTGATTCAGAATGAAAATAGACGAGAGAAGGAGATAGAACACAGGGGAGAGAAATTCTTGCATCACTATTTCTATCACAAAACGAATGACAGGGTGTATGTGATATGGGCGCTAACAGCCGGAATCTTGATAGATACAGCCTCCCTGGTTTTCCGGCAACCACCGGATTTTCAACCAAGGATGCCTAAATTTTGGAACAGAAACAACAACAAATTATAATATGGGTCCCCAATCGGTGTCAAAAGGAATATACATGTCAGTATTCATTGACATAATGATACAATGTTGTGAGGATAAAATTGTAACTTTGTACTAGTTATCAATGATTAAATTGTAACTTTATTGTATGAATAAATTTTTTGTCATTGGTATGTTTGTTAAGGGAGCTAATATTTCACTGTATTATTTTAGGGAATTTGACTGATTAAAATAATTAAGTATTTTAAATGTTCACATATGGATAATATTGTTTTTTTTTTTGTACTCATTTACCCAATTATCTGTTTTAGCCGGTAACATTGATTTAGTTCGGTTGAAAGCATTACGTGGAATCTTTCGTGGCCATTACACCCCTTTCTCATTTAATTAGGGTTCGTCATCGTCAACTGACACACCTCGATTACCTTCTTCTGTGAGAAATCAATTGATACATCAAATCGACGATTAGGGCTTGGAATTGAAGTCGATTGCTAGCATGGCATCCTCATCTACAGGTATATATGTATCTGTAGATTTTCATTACAATAGATTCTTTTCGCCAAACCCATTGGTGTACTTAGACCCGTAAAAACAAATGTACGTGATGTGGATTTTGAGGGATTTACGTATAAAGAGTTTCTTTTGTAGCTTATGAAATTAACCAATGGAGCCTGTGATAATGTTTACTACTGTATGAGAATGGAAAGCTTGTGTGAGGGTATTAGAAGAATCGACAGTGATGTTGATTATTGGGAGTTTGTGGAAACTGTTTATAGTCTGGAGAGTGATAGTCTTGAGAGTGAGTTAGATGTGTACATTGACCACCAAAATGAACCAATTCTTGATTGGGCTGATAACGAGTTCTTAGCAGATGGTGAAGGGTATGAGTCGGATGAGTTGGATGAAGAGGATGACAAGGATTCTGAAGTTTCAATGACAATGGAATATGAACATGAATGGGATGATGAAGAGGAACATACTTTTGATAAAACTGTTGGAGACCCATTCTTGGACAAACTTTCAGGGCATATTAGTGATGATGATGAAGAGGAAGCAAACAATGGGAAGCTTAAGGATGTTGTGTTCCCTGTCCATAATGAGAATCAAGAATGGGAGTAAATGGTGTCAGTTCTGGGAATGAAGTTTTCTAATCCATTGGAATTGAAGTTGTGTATCACCAACTATGCAGTAAAAAATGGATATGATTTATGGTATGAGAAAACTAATCATGAAAGGTTATTGGTAAAATGTTGTAAAGGTAAGACAAATAAACAGGGTAAAGGTTGTCCCTTTAGGTTGTGGGCAACCTGTATGAGCAATGAAAAATCATTCCAGATTAAATCTCTGAATGATATGCATAATTGTTCAAGAGTGTTCAAATTTGGGTCCATTGTTACCTATAAATGGATAGCAAAGCATTTCATGAATTATATACTTCAGAAACCAAAGATGAGTATAAGGAAGTTGAAAGCTAAAGCCAACAAGAAATTTAATTTGATTGCAAGTGTTGGTCAATGCAGACATGCAAGGAAGTATGCATTTCAGGAGATAGAGGGTACTTTGAAAGAGCATTATGCAAAAACATGGAGCTATGGAGAAGAGATAAGAATGACTAACCCTGGATCAACAGTGAAGATGGATGTAGATGTCATGCTTGATGGAACCACATATTTCTCAAAGTTTTAAGTATGTTTCAAGGGATTGAAGGATGGATGGATTGAAGGTTGTAGGAGGGTAATTAGACTAGATGGTTGCTTCCTAAAGGGCATATGTAGAGGTCAATTGCTCTCTGCTATAGGTAGAGATGCAAATAACCATATATATCCCATTGCTTGGGCTGTTGTATCAATGGAAAGTAAAGAAACATGGAAGTGGTTTATTGGCCTTCTAATTGAGGACCTTGGAATGGGAGTTGGGCATGGACTAACCTTGATATCAGACCAACACAAAGTAATCAATTTCTATTATTTCCATCTTTATTTTAGCTTATGTTATGTTTTTGTTGTTTAAGTTTTGTGTCTATTGCTAACAGGGATTACTTGAGGCTGTGAAGGAAAGGGTCCGAGCAGCAGATCATAGGCAATGTGCTAGGCACATACGTGCTAACTTCATAAAAAGGTTTAAGGGTCAACTGTTTAGAAATCTTTTCTGGTATGCTGCTGCAGCTACTACCCCTGCAAAATTTGAACAACACATGAATGAAATCAAGAAATTAGAGCCACTAGCTTATCACCATTTGATGGAAAGGGACCTTAAAACTTGGAGTAAGGCATTTTTTCAAACCGATAGGGCTTGTGATGCATATGAAAATGGTAAATCTGAGAGTTTCAACTCTGTGATTGAAGTTGCCATGAAGAGACCACTAATCACTATGTTAGAAGAAATTCGAATTTATGTGATGGAGAGGCTTTATAGACAGAAAATTAAGGGGGAATCTTGGGATTTAACCATATGTCCTACCATTAGGCTAAAGTTGTCCAAGCTTAAGGATCTTTAAAGGTAAGTGCTTAAAAATGTTTGTCCTTATATATGTTTGTCTTTTAACATGTGTATATGGACAGGTTTTGGAAAATAATATTATCTGGTTATCAACAGTATGAAGTCAAACTTGTGTATGATGCATATGTTGTGGATATTGGTAGCAGGACATGTGCCTGCAGAACTTGGAAGTTAACAGGTTACCCTTGTGTGCATAGGTATGCTTGCATTGCAAGCCTCAACAGGGATGTAGAAGAGTATGTGTCACCATGGCTTACCACATCAATGTACCTAAACTGTTACATGTATACCATTAACCCACTAAATGGTAGTGACATGTGGCCTCATGTAGACTACATCAGCCCATTGCCCCCGAAAAGGAGAAGGATACCAGGAAGACCATCAACAAAAAGGAAAAGGGATCAGATTGAGAGGGAAAACCAAGGAAAAAAGCATTCAATCACAAAAAGAGGTAGTGTGATGAAATGCAACATATGTAGGGAAAGTGGGCATAATAGAACAACCTGTCCTCAGAAACCAATTGGGGAATCATCAAATGCAAGTTCAAAGAAAAAGAAATCCAAGAAAGCTAGTATGTTTGATATATTTATTTATATATAACTTGTATAACTTAACATATTTGGCATAACTTAACTTTTCAAGTAATGAAAAACAGGTAAAGTGAAGGTTGTATTGGCACATGAAGTTGATATTGACAGTGACAGTGAAGTTGAAATAGAACCTGAAAGTGATGTTGACTCTTTTGATCTTGAATTTGAAGATGATGTGCAACCTGAAGTTGAAGATGGAGTAGAACCTGAAGTCCAATATTGTGACATCCCCAATTTCTCGGCCAGAAAAGACCGATTTGTTTATGCTTTGTTTTATAAATCAGAGTAATCGTTTAAAGAAAACGGTTGCGGAATTTGTTCCCAAAACAAGATATGATAAAAACTTATCAAAACATTTCTCAAAGAGAATGTATTTTCATTAAATAATAAAACCTCGGGATGTCATGTTCCGATACAGACACATAAGCATAAACAGAACATACATTCATTTACTCTAGTGATTTACATCTCCTTTAATCTCTCAGTGCAAAGCAGCTTCGTATCGATACCTGTGATAACAATTAAACTGAGTGGGTCAGGCTTGGGAGCCTGGTGAGCATATAGGGTTTTCAACCCACAATAATATAATTATTATATTCAATCATCAAACAATCAACCCAATTACCCATCCCCATTATATTCTTTTAATCTTCCCTAAAGATATTATCCTAAGGGTCATCTCCTAAATCATATTTACCGCTCATCTCCGTACATCTTATATCCTTATATGCTTGTTCCTAAGAACTTTTCCTAAGGATCATCGCCTACATTGCATAGACAATACTAATTCGGGGATCACTCCCTCAATATATGTCTAGTAAGGGTTAGGGTATCATCGCATGATTACGCAGCCACAACATCGACTGGACTCGTAAATCATAATAAGGGTTAGACTATCATCGCATGAATACGTAGCCACATCGCCTGGACTCGTAATTCATAGTAATGGTTAGTCTATCATCGCATGAATACGTAGCCACAACATTTCCTGGACTCCTAATTCATAGTAAGGGTTAGAGTATCATCGCATGAATACGTAGCCACAACATCGCCTGGACTCGTAATTCATCACCTACAGGTTATGAGACTGCTGGTGTTTCCACGGGGTCATCTAGAATAATCCGTGGTCGCCATCTATACTCTGGTAGATGACTACATCGCCAAATTGCCACATCGCCGGTCAAGGTTATGGTATCTCCTCTCATCTCACATCACCTATTTATCATCACCTATCTATCATCACCTATTTCTCATCACCTAATTATCATCACACATCATCTAATTCATCTACCCATGTTCTACCCAACATATTTGTAGATATAAGATACATATACATATTAACTCATTTAACACCTATATAAAACATCCATTCCACACTCATCTCAAATAAACAACAATATATAAACACATAGCACGTATTTCATAGCAAATACTTAATATTTATGTGTTAAAAGAAAGTGACCACACACTCACACGTATAAACAACAATATATATACACATAGCACGGATTTTATAAAATACTTCATATCTATGTGTAAGATGAAAGTGACTACACACTCACTTGATCAGAAGATGATCGGACAACACTACGACTTGAAGAAGTAGTATTCTTCGGTGAAACAGGGATCACTTCACACACCGGGTTTCTTGCGCGCAGAGCTTCGGCTCGGAAACTCTTTTCTTCTCGGGATCTTCAGGTTTCAGAACTTGCTTCGGGTCTCGGGGTTGATACCGGGGCTTCGGGGGTACTTCTTTGCACGTAAATCGAGGTAATATGGGTGAGAGATGAGAGAATGAGCAACCAAACTCGACTGGCCCTTCAAATCTATTTATAGGGCAAAACTGGCCCTTGCCACGTCGTGGAACTTTTTGCCATGTCGTGGGCTTGATCGTCACTGCATGCGTCATCCCAAGTTGCATCTGGGGGACTCCCATAGGTGTCAGGAGACTTGCCACGTCGTGGTCTCTGACAGTTTTGGGGTTTCGCGCCCCGAACTTCAGAAATTCATAACTTTCGCATACGAACTCCGTTTTCGATGTTTTTTATATCGACGCGAAGGTGAGATTATGCTCTACAACTCTCGTTTAGACTCCATTGGCTAATTTTGACTTTATTTTTAATATATTATAATTATATTACTTATATATTATTTTTAGTAGGCCGGGACAGGAAAACTCTGTTATAAACTCATAACTCCTTCATCTGAACTCCGTTTTCGTCTGTCTTTTTATCGTTGGACTAATATCGATGAGATATTAAATTCTCATTTAGATTGTTTTGGATAAATATCGCTCTAACATAAATTCACTATTTACGTCACGTTGTGTCGTGCCGGTTCTGTCGCGAAATTTCGACAGGTCATAACTTCTTCGTTATAACTCGGATTTTGGCGTTCTTTATATGCACGGAAAACTTGTGACATATACTAAAACTTGGTTAAGATTAATCCTTCTAAATAATCTTCCATAAAAAGTCATTTTTGATGCTTATCGTCTCTAAATTGACTAGCCCTAATCTACGGGCGTTACAAATATGGAGTGCAACATGAAGTTCAAGATGAAGTGCAAGCTGAAGTTGAACCTGAAATTCATCCTGGAGTTCATGATGCTAACTAAGTTGAAGTTCACCATGCAGTTCAAGCTGAAGTTGAACCTAAAGTACAAGTTCAAGTTGAAGATGCTAACCAAATTGTAGTTCAAGATCAAGTGGAAATACCAGCTTTTCAAGTTGTAGTGGGAAAGAGGGCAAGGAAACCTTCAGAAAGAATTACAAAACTGAAGATAAGAAAGATGTGGGAGGGAAAACAGGGAAGTAGTGATGACAATCCGTATGAGTTGGATTAACTTTTGGCTTATTGTACTGTTGTTAATGTTTTTGGCATCTTTGACTGATATCTTTTAACTTTGGAATCGTTTGGCACATCTTTTGAAAACTAGTTGGAATAGCTTAAATGCATGTTTAAGTGTGTAGTGTTTAACTTTTTGCACATCTTTTGGGTGTAATGAATGTTTAACTATGTTATGTAAAACTTTTGACACATCTTTTGAAGTCAATGTTCTCTGGAATGTTTATAATGTATTACCATCTTTTGCTCATCTTTTTAATACCATTTGTATTGTTTATAATTTGTTACCATCTTTTAGAATATTAACTGTAATCACAATTCCATTACATTGTTTGAACAATTCCATTCCAATGATTCACAATAACATTACAAGTTTTGTACATTACCATTCCAATGATTCAATTCCAATGATTCAATTCCATTACAATGTTTATTACTATCGTTTTTACTACCAAGTTTAATAACAATTCCATTACAATGTACATAATTTAGTCATACTACATCATAATACATAATTTAAAACAATTCCATTCCAATGATAGAATATAACATTTTTCATTGAAAACATCACAAAAGCATACATAATTTAGTCATACTACATCATAATACATAATTTAAAACAACATTTTGACATACAAGAGAAACAAGAAAATTAATGCAAGTCTATGGGTAAACAATTTCCAATTGACTTTGTCAAGTTTTTGTTTACTCCTGTTCTTCTCTTCTTCAATCTTCATCCTGCATATGTTGATTTCATTCTCCAAGGTACAAATTTTCAAGGTAAGATTGCAACTTTCTTCTGCTTTCATCCTGTAATGCCCTCTTCCATCTTTCCTCCCTTCATCCTCATCCAACCATTGCCAAAATTTACAGCTTGGACTTTTTCTATTTTTCAAGAAAGCTATAAAAATATGTTAAATTGAAGGATGAAGAAGAAGAAGTAAAGAAATATGAATTACCAGTGAGTTTTGACAAACTCTGAATTTCTTTCCAGGATTGTCTGGGGTTCTTGATGTCTTCACACGAGATGGCAAATAAAAATCACATGGATGATCCGGTTGCAATTCATCTTGTCGTTTGGAAGAAAAGGATGAGGAAGAAGATGCCATCGATCGATCTCGGGTTTTAATTAATAAGCAGTCGTATCTCACCCTTCTTATAATGTAAACACTTCTCAATGTCACGTAGGTGATAAGTATTACAGCGTACAAGCCACGTAGATGTCACATCACCCAAAACCTACAATAGCCAGTAAAGTTGGTTATTTGTGAACGATTGAAACAAGTTAGTTGGGTAAATGAGTACAAAAAAACAATATTACCCATATGTAAACATTGGAAATACTTAATTACCTTAATAAGTCAAATTCCCTATTATTTTATCCATCTGAAATTAAATTATTTTAACCTTTTTGCTCTTATTGACAATTTATAAAAATATGAGAAAGAAAAGTAGGTTATATGCTCTGCTTGTATCAACATTCACATGTATACTACCTCTCTTTGATCATCTTCTACATCCCAACCACAACCTTCTAAAAAACATAAAAATACAAGATCCAAATACAACCATACATTAAAACTTATATCAAAAACTTATTTTAATTTTTTAACGGTGCAGTTTATTGTCAGTTTATTATCTCACTCATTGTGCGATAATAACTAAGATATATTAAAACCATAATGAAAATGAATTTAATATTTTTTAAATTATTTTTAATTAAGACCTACTTTCTTCATAATTCATACAAAGAGTGGTTTCCATCATGTATGGTTTTCATCCCAAAATAGATATACTACCGACAAAATCTATACTATATTATAAAACATATTAGTTATATCTTGAATTTTAAAAGGTATAAGTTACAAATTTTTTTTATACAGATCAAATATACATAAAGAAATCATTAATATTTGCCAAAATTTTGAAGATGTAGATTAGGGAAGGTTATCAAAAAGTTCAATTGAAGTAAATGACAATTTTTAAACATTGAATTCATTTATATAAATTAATTTATATTTTATAAACTAGAGATCCTTAGTATAAACATACAGTATAAATAAAATGTTTAAACATAAATATTTTATTTAAAAACAATAATTTTTTTTATTCTTAATAATGAATAATAAAATCTAATTATTATTTTATCATAAGAATACTATACAAATAAAAAAAATTATCACCGCCACTTTGCAGAGACGTATAGTCCTAATTATCCAACAATTTCATTTTTGTTTGAAGCATTAATATGTAGCGGCAATAGGTGATTGAAGAACAAAATGCACCACATCAAAAGGATGACGCACGTGATGGAGGAAAGAACATAGAGCACTTGGTAGAAACATAAATATCAAAATCTCCAGATTGAAGGGTTATAATAAAATTAAAAGTTTGCATTTGGAGGAGACAAGAGCATAGAAAACCCAATTGTTATCCTATAAATCATTCCCCCTCTTCAACGATTACCCTGTTCAGATCATCATCATCAGATGAACTACGATAAAGCAACATTGATTCTTGAATGGCGACTAGGAATCAACGTTTCGTCTTTGGGAAGAAGCGTCCAAGGAAGAAATTGATCTTTCTCTCTCTTTTCTTATTTTGTAAAGGGTATTGCTAAATTGATACCCTTTAAACACCCTATAAATACTTTTATTAAAAATCAACCTATAATAAACTATTTACAATTTACTTTTTCAAAAAACAATGCAAATTTAACCAATAAAAAAACCTTAAAAATAAATAGGATGTTCAAATGGAAAATTGGGGTGTCTTTTTAACCATCCTTTTGTAAATTTAAAAGAACTACAAAAAGTAAAAGAACTTCGATTTCAAGTGGATTGATAAAAAATTGAAGTGAAAATATCACCTCCCATTTGTTAATGTGTATAAACTTAAAATCGTGTCCCACATAAGAGTTTTGTTGAAAAGTACACATTGCACTAATAAATTTCTTTGTGTAATATTTCTATGTCTATTTGTATGATTACCTTCCTATGTGTTTTTTAAAAAGTCATGATATCAAAATAATTTTCGATTTCGACCACCTCCTCCACTTCCATTCTCTCCAGCGTCGGCTACCTCCTCCACCGCCGTCCTCTCCATCGAATCTAATTTGGGGTTTTTGATCTCTTTGGACAATTTCTCGATTTTGCAAAGAAAAGTAAGGTCTTTGATTCGATTTAAGGTTTCTAATCTTAAGTTATTTATTTTCATTTGGGGTTTCTGATCTCAAGTTGTTTATTTCGATTTTTGGATCACAATTTTATAATTGCTCAACTAATTGAAGTCTTTGTATATATTCTTTATTTTGAACACTTTTGAGATAATCGTTGGTCTATCTCATATTGATTGCATTTTTCTTTCTCTAATTAATATGATCATATTTTCTTGGAATTGAGAGTATGATGAAAATTATATTTAATTGTTTGGTGTTTGTTGAATTGGAACTGTGTTAAGTAAATTCAATTGTCTTGGTCAAATAAGCTTATGTTTCGATTGGTTCTGAACGAAACGAAAGCAGTGAATTGAGGGTCAAAAGAATTATTGAATTGGTGGTCTTCTTATGAAAATTAAATTTGTGGTCTTCTTCTCAACCTGCTCTGTAATTAAAGTTGCTTGAGTGTTTGAATGATTCCTCTTCTCAAATGCTCCATGTTGGTCCATGTTTATCTCTAATAGAATATGCTTTTAGGTTTCTTTATCTCATCTGTTTTGGCCGACAAAGTGTAACATCCCAAAAATACGAGCCAAAAATTTCATTTTTAAAACACATACTTAGCAAAACATTAGAAATAAAACATTCAATGATCATATCATTTCATAAAAGATGTTCATGTCTGGAAACCAGTATATAAAAACATAACAATGTCAGAGTACAAATCCCCAGGAAGATCTCGTAGTGCGGAATACAAAGCATGTGTGTGATGTGCCACTACCACGCCAACTCCTTCCCCTTCGAAGAAGAGGTACCTGAAACCAAAACTGAAAACTGTAAGCACGAAGCTTAGTGAGTTCCCCCATCATACCACATACCATACAATCACATATCATACATACTGCCTGGCGATTCTAGGGTGCCCGACTTACCCGGTACGGCCTTTGTGGGGTACCGACCTACCCGTGTCAAGCCGTTCTAGGGTGATGACTACACGTGTCAAGCCATTCTAGGGTGCTGATTACCCATCGGCCCTAACAACCGATCCTCGGGGACTATTTCACCCCCTACTGCTACTATCACATATACCATAACATAGCATATTGTCAAACATAACTAGGGTGCCTGAACTACCCTTCGGTCCTATCAACCGAACTCGGGGACTGGTCCCCTCATACTGCCTCTATCGCATATAACATAACAAGCTAGCATGCAAACATAACATCACATACTGTCAGACGTATATGTGGTGTCTGACTACCCTTCGGTCCTGACAACCGAACCCTACTACTATCGCATACAACATATCATGCTAGCATCTAACATATCAGGTAATAGCAAACCTAGATGATATCACAAAGAAAATCATCTATCATACGTACTCCTACTGGTGGGCCGGCATTGTGGCCTTAGACCCACCGCTACTGGAAGGTAACTCACCTCGAAGTAGCTGCTGAAAGTTTGCTTGTTGAGCGCCTGATTGCTGAACCGGAACCCCCAGCTACAATTTCCATAAACATTAAGTCAGATACTGATAACTAATCTTGGGGTAAAATGACTATTTTACCACCCGGTCAAAGTTAACATCCCGGTCAAAGTCAACTTCATGGTTGACCGGACTCACCGAGTTGGCTCGCCAACTCGCCGAGTCCCTTCCATCTGTTCTAGTTCTACACCCGATCTACTCGTCAAGCTTAGCGAAGACTCGACGCGTTCTTCCTCGATGCATACATACTAAGTCCAAGTTCATCTGACTCGCCGAGTTGAAGAACAACTCGTCGAGTCTTAAGGCAATCTTCATCGGATTCGCCGAGTTGTTCATCCAACTCGCCGAGTCTAAGGCCATCTTCATGGAACTCGCCGATTTCCTCCTTGGGACTCGCCGCGTCCCTATGACCCATTTCCCATATAGGCCAAAATTGAGACATGCAACACTTCAAAACCACAAATCCATGTTCCTCGAGCATGCTTATCACGTAAAGTTGCAAACTTTACGTGCATGCATGGTCTTATAAGCTCATAAAGCCAAAACCAAACTCTTAATGAGGTTATACACTCAATGGGGACCTCAATCACTTCAACCACAAAAACTTTATGCTTCTAATTCATCCAATAAGCCTAGATCTGAAGTCCTTTCGGATCATTAAGCACAACACATGAAGGTTGGTGTTTTAGGGCTTGAAAACCACCAAATTGTGACAAAATAGTAAATAATGACCTAAAGATCAAGGTAGGGACTTTTCTACCTAAATGGAAGCTTCTCCCTGAGTAGAGTTCGGATCTACTCCTTTCCTTGCACTTTTCAACCACCTCTTTCTTTTTCCAAACTCCAAACCTTCTTTACAAATCCAAAAACACTCTCAAGAATAATCTGGGGGCTTAGGTCTCGCTCTACTGCTCTCTGGAAGTGTTAGGGACAAAGGAGGCCAAGTTAGAGCGTTTAAATAGGGTGCAAACACCCGGATTAGGGTTTTTGCACAACCAGGATCTACTCGCCGAGTCCGGGGACCGACTCGCCGAGTCCAAAGTCCATTTCCCGCGCCTTGTCCCACTCCTACTCGGCGAGTTGGCCCATCAACTCGTCGAGTCTAAGGCAAAATGCATTATTATTGTATTTTCTTAAAGTAAATAGCAAGGAGTACATACCGGGAACCAAGTGCTACAAATCTCCCCTACTTATCTTAGACTTCGTCCTCGAAGTCTGCTGCTCGATCCTGAAACAACTCGGGGTAGTGCTCCATCATCTCTTCCACCGGCTCCTAATTCCACTCCGAACCCTTCCGGTGTTGCCATTGCACCTTCACGAGTTCCACCCTTTTGTTCCTCAGATCCTTCGACTTCCTGTCGAGGATTGCCACAGGCCGCTCGATGTAATTCAGGCTGTCGTTGACCTAAATATCCTCCAAAGGAACCACTGCCGAGTCGTCCACCAAACACTTCCTGTAACGACCAAAAATTTCAAAAAAATTTAAACTTTTCAAAAACATCCCAATTCATTAAGTTATTACAAAAAGGTTTTCAATACATTTAATTATCAGGGTATTCCAAGGTCCATATCATAAAACATAAACACGATGAGCGGTACGATCACGCCTTTGCCTTGCCACGGTCTCCTGAGAACCTGAAAAACATTAAACCACAACTGTAAGCCCGAAAGCTTAGTGAGATACCCCCAAAATACCAACCACATATACCATACACATAACATGCTATATCATATCGAATCACAGAACAGCCATGCATATTGGGTCTACTGTGTGACTGGTCAGCTGTGCAGGGCCTTCAGTCCACCTGGTCCACCCTCCGAGTCCAGTCATGTCCCTCGAGTCTGCAGTGTGGTTGGTCCGCCCGCACCAGGCCTTCAACCCACCTGGTCCACTCTCTGAGTCTACAGTATGACTGGTCCGCCCGCATCGGGCCTTCAGTCGGCCTGGTCCACTCTCCGAGCCTCGGCACCTCTGGTCCGCCCTCGTGGGGCCTACAGCCTATCCGGACCACTCACCGGGCCTTCGGAACAACCGGTCCGCCTTGGGTATGTTGGCCTACAGCACAAAGTAGGTCCCGCCTCAACCCAACCCCAGTCAAACAACCATGTGCACATAACATACAATCATATAACAATTCATATTCAATCGTACCGATCTAGCAGATCACGTAACACAACATACTCTAAGCAGGATACCGACCTAACCAATCACTAGCATAACATCATCCTATATACCAGGATACCGACCTTAACCAGGTCTCTAACGAATACCATCCTAACTACCAGGATGCAAACATAGTAAAACAGCAACATAACAACAATACCCGGATTACAATCCGATAAAGGGACGACCTTGGTGCCTTAGACCCTGTTGATATAGTGAGGATAACTCACCTCGCAACTGCTGACTGAAAAGGATAAGATCACGCTGCTGCAACCTCTGACTCGAACTCCACCACTGTTAATACCCAAAATACTGAATTCAATGAATACCAATAATTACCAAATTACCCCTAGAAGTCAACTAGTCAACCCTTGGTCAAAGTCAAAGTCAAAGTCAACCTCCTGACTGACTCTACTTGCCGAGTCAACCCAATGACTTGTCGAGTCCCCATGCTCAGAATTTCCCCAATCCGCGACTCAACTCGCCGAGTCACCCCGAGACTCGCCGAGTCTCGTAACTCTGAGTCCCCTCGCACTCAACTCACCGAGTCCTCCCTTGACTCGCCGATTCATGACTCAACCAGAAGAATATTAGGTCCTCACTACCAGACTCGCCGAGTCTAAGAACAGACTCGCCGAGTCCGAGGCTATCTTCAACCTACTCGCCGAGTTGTTATTCCAACTTGCCGAGTTCCAGCCCAACTTCAAGCAACTCGCCGACTACACCTTTGTGACTCGCCGAGTACCACTAGTTCTTAACCCACACAGAAGCTTTTCAGGCCATGCAATCGATCCAAAACATAGATCTACACTTCTACAACCCTTCTATCACGTAAAGTGGCAAACTTTACGTGAATCCAAAGAGATCTAGGCATTTTACATTCTAGGCGTGGGTTTGGGACAAGATGGCTTCACCAATCACTCATTAACAGGGACTTTAATGCATTCTAAACCTCCTCCACTTCAGATCTGAGGTAGCAACCTCAGATCTATCCTTCAAACTCAAGATACCACAATCTAAGCTTCCCCATTCAACCCCAAAATGATGAATCTAGAAGAACACAACCCAAGAACGAGATATTACCTCAAAATAAAGCCCACAACAGCAAGGAATCTGAATCTTAGCAAAGCCCCTTGCTCCAAGCCTCCTAACTCTCCAATATCTTCTTCCAACTTTCTTCTCCAAGGCTCAAATGCACTTAAAACCTTCTCAAACGCATTTTTAGGGTTTCTGGACTTCAAGGGAGATCAAGGAGGCTGGGGAGAGGGTATAATGTCCTTTATATAGGGCTCATCCCCCGAATTTAGGGTTTTCTTCATATAGCGCCTACTCGTCGAGTCCAGCCTTGGACTCACCGAGTTGGCCACTTAAGAAGCGACCTGAGTCGCGCCCCTACTCGCCGAGTCCACCCATGGACTCGCCGAGTTGCCCCTTCAAATTTACACTTTTAGCCCTTCAACTCTACTCTTGATATTCCGGGATGTTACACTTCCGCAACTGAGAGACGTGGAAAGTGTTGTGGATCTGGCTGAGTTCAACTGGTACATCCAACCTATACGCCACCTTGCCCACCCGGGCTACAACCCTGAATGACCCGATGTACATTAGGCCTAACTTACTCCGCTCTCTGAATCGGATGACGCCTTTCCATGGCGACACTTTCAGAAGAACCATATCCCCAAATTGGAATTGCAAGTCTGAACGACGCTTGTCGGCGTAACTTTTCTGCCGACTCTGAGCAGTCTGAAGCCTACTCCGGACCTGCTGAATCTTCTCTGTCGTCTGGAGCACAACTTCGGTTCTTCTCATGACCCTCTGGCCAACCTCTCCCCAACATATCAGGGACCTGCATCTCGTTCCGTACAACATCTCGAAGGGAGGATGGTCAATACTCGTCTGGTAGTTGTTGTTGTATGAGAACTCAGCTAAAGGAAGATAGGTATCCCAACTACCACCGAAATCTAGCATGCATGCCCGCAACATATCCTCAAGAGTCTGGATGGTGCACTCACTCTGACCATCCGTCTACGGGTGGAAGGCAGTGCTAAAATGCAGACGAGTGCCCAACTCATCATGAAACTTCTTCCAAAACCTGGAAGTAAAATGCACATCTTTTTCTGAAATCACTGATACTGGCACCCCGTGCCGCGCCACTATCTCCCTGATATAGATATCGGCCAACTTCTCGGCCGAGATGTTCTCCTAAATCGGAATAAAATGGGCGCTCTTGGTTAATCGATCCACGATGACCCATATAGAATCCACTCCTCGCGCGGTCCTGTGAAGCTTTGTGATAAAATCCATCATAATATCTTCCTATTTCCACAACGGGATATCCAACAGCTGCAACTTGTCGTGCGGTCTCTGATGCTCGGCCTTGACCTTCTTGCAGGTCAAGCACCGCTCGACGTACCAATCCACATCCCGCTTCATGCAGGGCCACCAATAGTCCATACGAAGATCCCTATACATCTTCGTCGCCCCGGATGAATGGAGAATCGGGATTTGTGTGCCTCCTCCATCAAGATCTGGTGCATGCCTCGGAGGTATGGCACCGATACCCTGCGGTGTAATGTCAATAACCCCCTGCTATCATAGTCGAAGGAGGAAACCTGACCCACTATGCGCTCACTCTTCCGATGTTCCTCCTTCTGGGCCTCCTGCTGAGCCTCCCGAATCCGCTCCAAAAGCGGAGTCACCACTGTCATCCGCAAGCAACTATCCCTGATTGGTTCCGCCTTATGGCTAAGCGCATCGGCCACCACATTGGCCTTCCCCGGGTGGTAAAGGATCTCACATTCGTAATCCTTCACCACATTAAGCCACCGACGTTGCCTCATGTTCAAATTCGGCTGATCCATGAGGTACCTTAAAATCTTGTGGTCCGTGTAAATGGTACATCGAACCCCGTAGAGGTAATGTCGCCAAATCTTGAGGGCGAAGACCAGCGCTCCCAACTCTAAATCATGCGTCGGGTAGTTTGCCTCGTGAGGCTTCAACTGCCTCGAAGCGTAGGCTATGACGTACCCTCTCTACATCAACACCGCGCCCAACCCTGAAATGGACGTGTCACAATATACCACAAAATCCTCTACGCCCTCTGGCAGGGCTAAGATTGGCGCCTCGCACAATCTCTGTCTCAGAACCTCGAATGTTGCCTGCTGCTCAGGCCCCCATCGAAAGACTATGACTTTCTTAGTCAACCGTGTCAGGGGTACGCCTATCTTGGAGAAGTCTTGAATGAATCCCCGATAGTATCCCGCTAAACCCAGGAAACTCCGAATCTCGGATGGAGACTTCGGAAACTCCCATCTCATCACGGCCTCCACCTTGGCCGGATCTACTGAAATCCCGTCCTGGTTGACTAGGTGCCCCAGAAACTGCACCTCGCGCAACTAGAACTCACACTTGGAGAACTTGGCATACAAGCTCTCCCTCCTCAAAGTCTCCAGCACCTCTCGCAGGTGCTCCTCGTGCTCCTCCTGCGTCTTGGAGTAAACCAAGATATCATTGATGAAAACTATCACAGACCGATCCAGCATTGGTCTGCACACGCGGTTCATGATGTCCATGAATGCGGCAGGAGCATTGGTGAGCCCGAACGGCATCACCACAAACTCATAATGGCCATAACGCATCCGAAACACGGTGTTCTGCACATCCTCCTCTCTGACCCTCATCTGATGATAACCTGAACGCAAATCAATCATGGAGAACCAGGATGCTCCCTGTAACTAATCAAAGAGGTCATCAATCCTTGGGAGTGGGTAACGGTTCTTCACGGTTACCTTATTCAGCTCCCGGTAATCTATACACATCCGATACGACCCGTCCTTCTTCTTCACAAACAGGATCGGGGCTCCCCAGGGTGAACTGCTCAGTCGAATAAATCCCTAGTCTAGCAGCTCCTGTAGCTGCGTAGACAGCTCCTGCATCTCAGGAGGAGCCAACTAATAGGGTGCCCTGGCTATCAGAGCCGCACCAGGAACTAGGTCGATCCTGAACTCTACCTGACGCTCCGGAGGTATTCCAGGAAGCTCCTCCGGGAACACATCAGTGTAGTCTCGCACCACTGGAACCTCGCTCACCGTCGTCTTACCCGTCTCCCGGGTATCCATAACGTACACGACATAAGCCGCGCAACCCTGCTGAAGGTAGCACCTAGCTCTCGTTGCTGAACATACTGTGGGTCCACGTTGTGGCCTCTCGCCGTGGACCACCAACTCTCCCCCACTTGGGGTTCTGATCCGCACTAGCTGTTGTGCGCAATCTATCACCGCCCCATTAGGGCTCAACCAATCCATGCCTATAATTACCTTGTTCCCCCGCAAGGGAATGGGAACCAAATCCACCAACTAGCACTCCTCAAATAACCTTAGAACACAATCCCTGAATACTACTGATGCTCGCACCGATCGATCGTCGGCAATCTCTACCTCTAAAGGGCAATCCAACATGCCCGAAGACTCAGAAAACTCCTGCTAAGCGCAAGGGAAACAAATGATTGGGTGGCACCCGAGTCAAATAACACCTGAACAGGGATACCGTTCACATGGAACGATCCTAACGCATATACACAGAGCACATATCAATATCATAACATCATAATAATAAAATAGAGGGAAAGAATCATACCCGTCACCACATCAGGTATGGCGCGTGCCTCCTCGGTAGTCAGCTGAAACGCCGGACTCCTCACCACTGGAGCCTCGGCCTTGCCCTGTCGGCCATCTGTAAATCGCAAGGTAGCTGGAGCTGGCGCCTTAACCGGCGTTGATGCTGTCAACTGGGGGCAATTGGCCTTCTTGTGGCCCCTCTGGTTGCAATGGAAAAACAGCAACTCAGACGTCTGTATCATAGGTGCAGGGGCGGTACAATCCCTGCTGAAATGCCCCGTCTTGCCGCACTTATAGTAGCCCGACGATCCCAGCCTACATGTCCCCTCATGAGGCATGCTGCATTTCTTGCAGCGGATCGGTCCTGACTAGCCTTTCGGCCTACCATCTGGTCCCTTGGGCTTCTTCCCCGAAGCCCCTCCTGCTTGTCCCTCCTCTCTCTTCCTCTTCCGGATGTGCTCCAGATCTATCTCTCTCTCCCTCGCCCTGGTAATCATAGAGTCCAAGGTAGGGCAAGCTGAAAAACTGACATGCTCTCGTATATCAGCTCGGAGCATGTCATGGTAGCGGGTCCTCCTCATGTCCTCATCACCGGCATACTGGGGCACTAATAATGCCCTCTCTCGGAACTTAGCGGTGATCTCCGCCACAGTCTCCGTTGTCTGCCTCATATCCAAGAACTCCCTGGCCAGCTGCTGAAGCTTGACAGTCAGCGCAAACTCTACCCTGAACCTGGTCGCGAAGTCCAACCAAGTCATAGCCTCGACAACCGAGGCTCCCAACGAGTCACCCATGGACTCCCACCAATCCCTAGCTCAATCACGTAAACACCCTGCTGCAAACCTCACCTTCGACCCCTTAGGGAAGAAGCTAATCATCTGTGCAGACTCAATGTCTGAAATCCATCGCTTGGCGGCTATGGGGTCCTTCGCCCCGTGAAAATCCGGCGCACCACTGCCCCTGAAGTCCTTAAAGGACAGTGTGCGAGATCCCGACTGACCAAATGCCATGTCACTCCCAAATGCTCGGAGGCGATCCTCCATCAACTCCATTATCCCTTCCTTGATTGACCCGAAGATAATGGGGGTCGACTCAAGGATGCCCCTGGTGATCTCTGACGCGATGAAATCGCGTAGCCCCTCATCCACCGGCTCAGAACCTGATCCCTCTCTTGAACTGCCAACTACTGGTCTAGGGCGTAATACCACCATTCTGAAACACAACATAATAAACGTCAGGAACACTGATATATCTCGAGGAATCACTACTACCACAAGTTTCCTGGTCTCATCTTAGGTTTCCTTGATTCGAGTACGGATCCTCTGCTTCCAGTAGTACGGGCCCATACTACCTTCCACATCTATCCCTACTTTCCTCAAGTACTGCCTTGACTCCACCAAGTCACTATTACTGCTAATAATTTCTACTACTCCCATCCTGGGGTTGCCCTAGGGAATCCTCTGACTATACCCGATCCACTCATCAGCTGCTGAAAGCCTCCTTGTGATGCCAATTAGGCATCACCTGAATACCATCACATGCGGCGAGGCTTAGATAATCCTTCAAGTAAAATACTCGTCCCTACAACGGTTAGACTTAGACAAGAGTTGCGCAATAGAGCCAAGTCTAGCACTCTAAGATTATTCAACCTTGTTCGCATGTGACGTGATGCATTCACCTAATGGCTAACCCCCATCACTTAGAGTCCCACAAAGCACAAAGCAAGCAACATTCAGACATAGGATTCTACTCAAGCAATTCCATCCTCATAGTGGGAAACTGTACTAGCATACAATGCTAAGCTCATGCTATCAGGCATAACCTAAACAGGCTATCCTACTACGGTTTACTCAATCCTAGCATGCAATTTTCATATACTGAAGTACATAAAGCAGGCACATAAGGCATCACTCCTAGATCCTTAGCCCTATTCTAGCATGCTGTTCTACTGGAATTGATAAACATATATAACTTGTATTGGTACATTGGGGAATACTTACTTGAGCTCGGCCGGTCGCGCACATCACACACTTCGTTCTTTCTTTAAACTCTTTACTTAGCTTTCTAGAAAATATTTTCTTCTTTAAAATGTTTCAATCCCTCGATTTGAGTTGAGACACCCCCGAAGGTGTGTCCGGATCTCTCAAACCAGGGCTCTGATACCAACTTGTAACATCCCAAAAATACAAACCAAAAATTTCATTTTTAAAACACATACTTAGCAAAACATTAGAAATAAAACATTCAACGATCATATCATTTCATCAAAGATGTGCGTGTCTGGAAACCAGTTTATAAAAACATAACAATGTCAGAGTACAAATCCCCAGGAAGATCTCGTAGTGCGGAATACAAAGCGTGTGTGTGATGTGTCGCTACCGCATCAGCTCCTTCCCCTTCGAAGAAGAGGTACCTGAAACCAAAACTGAAAACTGTAAGCACGAAGCTTAGTGAGTTCCCCCATCATACCAGATACCATACAATCACATATCATACATACTGCCTAGCGATTCTAGGGTGCCCGACTTACCCGGTACGACCTTTCTGGGGTGCCGACCTACCCGTGTCAAGCCGTTCTGGGGTGCTGACTACACATGTCAAGCCATTATGGGGTGCTGACTACCCATCGGCCCTAACAACCGATCCTCGGGGACTATTTCACCCCCTACTGCTACTATCACATATACCATAACATAACATATTGTTAGACATAACTGGGGTGCCTGAACTACCCTTCGGAAATATCAACTGAACTCGGGGACCGGTCCCCTCCTACTACCTCTATCGCATATAACATAACAAGCTAGCATGTAAACATAACATCATATACTGTCAGACGTATCTGTGGTGTCTGACTACCCTTCGGTCCTGACAACCGAACTCTACTACTATCGTATACAACATATCATGCTAGCATCTAACATATCAGGTAGTAGCAAACCTAGATGATATCACAAAGACAATCATCTATCATGCGTACTCCTACTGGTGAGCCGACATTGTGGCCTTAGACCCACCACTACTGGAAGGTAACTCACCTCGAAGTAGTTGCTGAAAGTTTGCTTGCTGAGCGCCTGACTGCTGAACCGGAACCCCCAGCTATAATTTCCATAAACACTAAGTCAGATACTGATAACTAATCTTGGGGTAAAATGACTATTTTACCCCCCGGTCAAAGTCAATATCCCGGTCAAAGTCAACTTCCTGGTTGACCAGACTCGCCAAGTTGGCTCGCCAACTCGCCAAGTCCCTTCCATCTGTTCTAGTTCTACACCCGATCTACTCGTCGAGCTTAGCAAAGACTCGACGCGTTCTTCCTCGATGCATACATACTAAGTCCAAGTTCATCTAACTCGCCGAGTTGAAGAACAACTCGTCGATTCTTAAGGAAATCTTCATCGGATTCGCCGAGTTGTTCATCCAACTCGCCGAGTTTAAGGCCATCTTCATGGAACTCGCCGATTTCCTCCTTGGGACTCACCGAGTCCCTATGACCCATTTCCCATATAGGCCAAAACTGAGACATGCAACACTTCAAAACCACAGATCCATGTTCCTCGAGCATGCTTATCACGTAAGGTTGCAAACTTTACGTGCATGCATGGCCTTATAAGCTCATAAGGCCAAAACCAAACTCTTAATGAGGTTATACACTCAATGGGGACCTCAATCACTTCAACCACATAAACTTTATGCTTCTGCTTCATCCAATAAGCCTAGATCTAAAGTCCTTTCAGATCATTAAGCACAACACATGAAGGTTGGTGTTTTAGGGCTTGAAAACCACCAAATTGGGACAAAATAGTAACTAATGACCTAAAGATCAAGGTTGGGACTTTTCTACCTGAATGGAAGCTTCTCCCTAAGTAGAGTTCGGATCTACTCCTTTCCTTGCACTCTTCAAGCACCTCTTTCTTTTTCCAAACTCCAAACCTTCTTTACAAAGCCAAAAACACTCTCAAGAACAATATGGGAGCTAAGGTCTCGCTCTACTGCTCTCTGGAAGTGTTAGGGACAAAGGAGGCCAAGTTAGAGCGTTTAAATAGGGTGCAAACACTCGGATTAGGGTTTTTGCCCAACCAGAATCTACTCACCGAGTCCGGGGACCGACTCGCCGAGTCCAAAGTCCAATTCACGCGCCTTGTCCCACTCCTACTCGGCGAGTTGGCCCATCAAATCGCCGAGTCCAAGGCAAAATGCATCATTATTGTATTTTTTAAAGTAAATAGCAAGGAGTACGTACCGGGAACCAGATGCTACACAAAGATTCGTTAATGAACACCGATTGTGATGGCAGATTAGCAGTAAAGCACATTTAAATAGTAGATGTTCATGTAAAGAGTTGGCTCTTGTTTCTTTATGTATATGATCTAAATTGAAAGACCATGGCGTCTGGTATTTCATCAATAGTGTGTGCTTTTATCCTTTTTAAAATATATTTTAATGTTGTTGATTAGAGCATCTCCAACCCACTTACATTCTCCATATTTTCCCTCATTTCTTTCCCCATTCTTCTCCAACTCTTTCCCATGTATTCACCAATTTTGGAGGATATGAATAGTATTACACCAAATATGGTGTTATACTATTCATTTTTCTCAAAATGAGGGTGAATTTTGTGTTGTCGATTTTAGTCCCTCTGTTATATATTTTTACATTTCTAGTTCATTTTACCTACTAATTATAATTTAAATATAATATTTAATACTTATAATAAGTTGTTATATATTAAATTATATTAATTAATTATAAATATAAAGTTTGTTTTTTGTTCATCAAATTCATATAAAATTTTAAATACATATTGAAATTTTAAAAAATGATAACGTATTTTTTTTAAAAAAAACTTATAATTAAAATATATATTACAAACACGATAACATATGCTATTAAACTTGTAGCTAACCTATATATTACAATAATAATCTAATAATAACCAACAAGTGGCAATACTATTATTTATTTATTTATTTAATATTTATTTAAAAGTATGTATGTGTAATATTTTTATAAATGCATGTATAATATTTAGTTATAAGTTTATTATAAATATAATTGTTTGTATTTAATATTAATGTAATGAAAAAAATGTAGATTATATATTTGTTAAAACTAAATTAGTAGAGAGGTGTGTTTGACAATCTATGTAAGTTGGAATAATAGAATATACTAGGAATATACTTTTTGGGGGTAAAATGGGATAAAAATATGAAGTAGGATTGGAGATGAAATACTATTTACCCAATTTTTTACTCTTTTTTTTTTTTTTTTTTTAGATGATCTTAGTGCTTTTCCTTGAATCAGATTTCAATAAGTTGATTGGGAAAACTCTGAATAGTAGCAATAGAAGTGGTTTATGGGTAGTTGTACAATCCAGTTAAAACAAAGTTGTTTTACATAAAGATTTATAAGTTAAATGGTAAATCATAAATGAATTATAACTAAAAAATATTGTTTGAGGGTAATATAGTAATTTTGTACAGTCAATCATATGTAAAATAAAAACAACATATTTTATTTAGAAGTTAACTTATTCAGAAGTTCTAACCCTATTAACATTTATCAAATGACCCCTTAAATCTCTTATCTCACCTTTTGTTGTTTGTTTGTGCTTACTAAAACATTATTGTCTTAGTATAATTTGCATCCTACCATTTGGATTTTGTGTTAACCCTCCTCCTTCTAGGATCCAAGTATTTAGGTATTTGGACGATGTCTTCCATAAATCCGAAATCATTGGTTTATCTTATTTTTAATCACAAATTATTATATTTTTCTTTTAGTCATTTCTTTTCCTTTTTACCATTTGAAATATATATATATATATATATATATATATATATATATATATATATATATATATATATATATATATATATATATATATATATATATATATATATATATATAAAAATAAAAGTTACAACTTTAATTCTAAACAATCAAGGTCTACCTTTATATCCTTTCATATCTTTGACATATTACTTGAGCGAATAATATTTTTTTAGTGTGTTTATTTATATCATTCGTGATTGATAATTGCACCCTCTAATTTGACATTTTGTATGTTTTTTTATTGTATTTTATCTTGACTTTTTTTTTAATTATTATTATTATTGTTGAAATTATTATTATTATTATTATTATTCAATCCATCTATATATAATGATTATTTTATATTTTAATTATAGAGCCCACTGCACCCTTTATTAATGCATTGTCGGAGAACCGACCAATCCATTTTCTACAACTTATATCATTGTCTCTGTACATTAGAATATTAGATTATTAATACACTTGAAACCATATGTAGAAGTCGGTGTATGTTAAACCATTTCCCACATATACATGTTCAAAGTTGTAGATCTACAACACAAGTTTTCCTAAAATTTGTTACTTAAAAAATGTCGGAATTCATCTCTCGTACATTTTTAGATATCTCTAAACATTGAGAGGTAGTAGAATAGATGTATAAAGACAAACATGAACTCAAAGAGAAAGATAATACTCACGTATTAACTAATTTTACATAAATGGTCCACAAAGTTTAGAACGTCTATCAGTTATTAACTAATACTCCCAAAGGTTTAGTAATTTGAGTGTCTATCAATTATTCTGTATTTATTATTATTAGAAACAAGAGTTAATATCAATAATAATTTGAGTGTCTATCAATTATTCTGTATAAATTCAAATGACTATAAATTTGAACATTTTTTTTGTACAAAATAAAAGAATATTATTGATAAAAGTTAATAATAATAATAATATAAATAATAATAAATAAAATAAAACATCAAAAGATTTAAAAAAAAAAAAAATCAAAATCCCTTTTAATGCTATTTATATTAAAGAAATAAGGGAGCAATTAACAGTTATAACAGGTGTTACATATTATAACACCTACTTTATTAACAAAGAAAAAAGATCGAGCACATCTACTTTACCATTTTTCTTTGTTACTTACAACACCTACTTTATTATTTATTAACAAAGAAAAAAAAAGATACATCTACTTACAAACTACAAAGAAAAAATATACATCTACTTTGCGTCACCACACAACAACGTTGCCCATTAACCCACACGGTAATTGGGTTGAATCTTGATCATGGAATCCAACAACTTTACAAGATCACCGAAGCTACTTGACTTGTCTAAACGATTTCGTCAATCGAAGTCTGTTTCCCCTCTTCTAGATGACCCCTCAATTGGTCAATCCAAAAGATCCACAAGACCCAACCGAGCTGCAGTTCTGATATGTCTATTCGAGGAACGAGATGATATCTATGTTATTTTAACTCAACGTTCATCGAAGCTGTCGTCTCACTCTGGTAACGGAAGTCGTGCACTTAAGTTATTCGATGAAATGCCTGAATGGAGTTGAAACCTTGAAATGAGTTCGTTTTGCAGGGGAAGTGTCGTTGCCCGGAGGTAGAACGGACGAAGAGGATACAGATGATATTCGAACCGCATTGAGGGAGGCTGAGGAGGAAATTGGATTGGATCCTGCCCTTGTGGATGTTGTCACTGTTCTTGAACCATTTGTAACCAAGGTCAAATTATTTTCTCCCATTTTTTGTTTCGATATGAACTAGATACTGAATTTAATTTGGAAATTGTGCAAATTGGAGCTAAATGTGTTTGCTTTAAATGAACTTTTGTTATCTTTTTTTTGTCATGAAATAACGATTTGTAAGAATCCCAATCGCTTTTATGTAGTCTTTTTTAACATGTAGTCAACTATTTGATTGTAATGGCAGAAGAATGTTACAGTAGTTCCAGTGATGGGTATACTATGGGATAAACAAGCATTTAATCCGCTTCCAAATGTTGGAGAAGTGGAATCCATATTCTATGCCCCTTTAGAAATGTTTCTCAAGGTTAATATTCATGCTTTTTCTCTTCTATTAAGTTGTTTTTGTATGTATTATGTAAAAAACCAACATTCGTATGTAACTTTAGGGAATAAGTCATTTTCTCATTAAGTCCATTAAGTCAAAAGATTATTGATTCAGGATGAAAACAACAGACGACATGAAGAGAGAGAACATGGGGGAGACAAATATTGGCTTCAATATTTTTATTATGAAACAAATAACAGGGTGTATGTGATATGGGCTCTAACCGCCGGAATCTTGATAGCTGCCGCCTCCCTCATTTTCCGGCGACCACCGGATTTTCAAGACATGCCGCCTAAATTCTGGCACAAAACCACTGCAAGTTCCAATGTTCCTTGAATCACCGAGCCAAATATAAAAAAATGTAACACAAGTCGAATCAAAGATGAAATTTTTGTCATCAAAGAAAAACCTGTAAGTTTATTTGTATCAAAAAATTAATGTCGTGTCAACAAAACACGTTAACATTGAAACTTTTTACCGGGTAAGTTACACTCTATCAAAGAAACTTTTAATGTTATAAACAACTTTTAAAAATTAAAATCTTGAAACTTTTAACTGTTTGTGTTTGTGGTGCCTTTATAAATCTTTGAGAGGTCTTCGTTATTTATCATTTTAAAATTTTAAAATATTATAAAAAGAAATCCAGACCGTTTTTAGTTGTGTGTTGGCCATCCAACATCCATTAGGTTATAGGGTGTGGTTTCATATGAAATTCTATAAAAGACTTATTTTTCGAGTTTTGAAATATAAATTAGATACATAGAAGTTCCCTCAAGGAGCACAATCCACATTGGATTTGAACTCTGTGCAATGCACTCTATATAACAAGAATTGGATCATGTCGTTTGTTATGACAAAGTAAACAAAATGCATATATTATTGCATTATGAAACTAACATGTAACTCTTGTTAAATAAATCTACAGTTTGTCAAAACTTATCATATCGACCATGAAACATAGCTGTCAAAAGAGTCACAAACATATATACAAAATTTGAACATAACCCCATAATCTGTCCACGTTCAATTCCGCACCAACTTTTGACATCTTAACATGAAAATCGTGATCAATTTGCAGTGTTGCACAAAAGAATTCTCTCATTCTTGGTAAACCCATCAATCAATCGTAGAGTAAATTACACAAATGGTCCCTATGGTTTTGGGTAATTTGTACATTTGGTCCCTAACTTATTTTTTAACTCGAAAGGTCCCTGTTATTTTTTTTGTTGCGCATTTGGTCCCTGTCTTAACTAAAAAGACCATTTTACCCTTGATTTTTTAATTTATTTAAATAAACATACCACCAACCTCACTTCCACCTCACCTTACATTATCTTATCTAGCACACCTTATTTAAACAAATTAAAAAAAATGAAGGGCAAGATAGTATTTTTAGGTAAGATAGGGACCAAACGCATAAAAGAAAACAAATTGTAAGGACCGTCCGAGTTTAAAAAATAAGTTAGAGACTAAAAGTGCAAATTACCCAAACCATAGGGACCATTCGTGTAATTTACTCTTAACCGTAAGATAGCCTAACAGCATATGCAGAGTATCCTTTCTACAAAAATTAGCTTCCTAAATGAGTCATTGTGACAACCGTCATATTCTGGTCAATTCAAAGTCAATTGGGTTAATATTCGCAAATGGGGGTCATAAAATGCGAAGGTGATTAATGCGAAGGGATGCGAAGGGTGTAAGAATGAAGATGCGAAGTATTTCACAGTAGAATGCGAATTGGGGAAGAAAACAGAAGATTTCAAATATTGTCCCTGGAGTTTCGCATTTTTGGAAATAAATACTCAACTTCGCAAATGGGGGTCATAAAATGCGAAGGTGATTAATGCGAAGGGATGCGAAGGGTGTAAGAATGAAGATGCGAAGTATTTCACAGTAGAATGCGAATTGGGGAAGAAAACAGAAGATTTCAAATATTGTCCCTGGAGTTTCGCATTTTTGGAAATAAATACTCAACTTCGCAAATGGGGGTCATAAAATGATGAAATTGTAGAATTTTTAAAGAGATACACACACATAGACTATTATAAGACATTGTTCTTGACTTTTGAGTCCAAAGACGTATGATCACAAGCAACCACCCCACACCCACTCTATGACCAGCCATACCTCCCCACCTTACCTATGTCACTTCAATGTTCCCTTACACTCAATTTGCCCTCTCCCCACGTTTTTGAGCTGGAACAAACGACCACACTCCTCATTTTCTCTCATTTCTCTCATTCCACTAAGTATCAAACACCACTTTTTCTCTCAAACTCTTTTACACAAATTTTCGAGATCCAAGGCTGATTTCAAGTGTTCTTCCACACTTAATTCTCGAAAACCTTCAAGGCATCTCCAAGTGTTCTTGAATTGAACACTTTCCTTCTCCAACAATCATCTACTGAAATCACTTAAGGTGAGTTCATACCCCTACATTTTCATGTTTTCTCAAGTTTTCAGGGGGGGAATACAAGTTAAAACACTAAGAACGTATCTAAATTTTTCTAACAGCCTTCATCAGAAAAGTTCAACTCCATTCACGGACTGTTTTGGGCATCTTAACTATTTTTGTTTTCAAAACTGTACAAGGTGCAAATAGATCAAGTTTTTAGCTTTAAAATGGCTACTTGCACATCTCCATACGATTTTTCTACAATTTATGGTGATTTTTACAAAACTGCCTATCATTTCAAACAACAATCCGGACCAGTCTGTGATTATGGACTTTTTCACCCAAGTTAGAGGTCATTATAAATTGTGATAAAAATTATGAGCAAACTAGACACATTTTGTGAACTCTCAGAATTTACGGATCTAGTTTTCGACTTCGTATGATTTTTCTATGATTTTTCCAAAACAGGGCAGAATTGCTAAATTTTGCCAACAGCATGTAAATATCATAACACTTTGTATTATGTTGAGCAAAGTGTATAATCATAAGTTCTAATATTTGAATGTGTTTTCTTACTAGTTTATCATTATAGACTGAAACTAAAACATTCATATTAAATATTATTCATTCATTTTGGAACACGCACTATTAAACTATGAAAAGAGTTCGATAAATTCACTACACTAATACTTTTCCATAAAAGAGTTCATACATAGTACATACATTTTAGATAAACTATAATAGGTATAGTTTATGATACATCACTCTACGCACTCGTACAAAAAGGGTACATTCATACAAGAAATATTTATATTCACACACATTTAACGTAAACTTGTTATCCTATATTGTGAGTTTCTCTATCTCTCCCCGTACGTCCGAGTGCGGGATATAATTCCTGGTAGTTATAATCAGAATCTCCTTGAGGGAGAACGTGATACTTGTATATAGATCTATATTGGGATTGACACCCCACACCTCGCTGCTAGCTACAGTGGGATCTGCAGGTCTACGGGTGACAAATGTCATTTCATTTTTCGCGACACTGAGAACGTCGTGGCAGGTTCACATAGTCATAGTATGATTATAACGGCTCACATAGGGAACAATCCATAAGTTTACGGGATTTTATTTTTAAAAACCTAAATGAGTTTTATGTTGATTTAAAATCACCTTTTATCTCTATGGGTACAAATACAAAGTACCGGGTCTCTATACAAAAAGGGGTACAGATACAAAGTACCGGGTCTCTATACAAAGTTATTATGATATTAAACTATATTTCCTCTAGAATTGTTAGACTTCAACTATGGTCGCTGAGCGTATATGTTTGAGTCATATAAGAGTTTAGTCTTGATTGGCCTAGAATTGGTGGTGCCCGCCTCATCTCCTGTTCCTCGTTGGGTTGTGGACCTGGGGCAGACCCACTATATTCAACGTTTTATCTAAGTTAAACCTTATATAACTTATATATGTTGGACGATTATAGAGGAACTCTACGGATTACTCTAGGGTTCATTAATGCATCATGCAGGATTATTTCTATTCATACTTAACTAAGAAAATATTGGATTTTCTGGAAATCAAACTAAATCGATTTTACAAGGAAAAACGGTTTCTACTTCAAACAAAACTCTTATGAACTCACCAACCTTTGTGTTGACACTCTTTAAAACTACTTGTATTCTCAGGAAGTCAGTGAAACAGGCAAACTTCATCGCTTTGAGGATGGGACGCTAAACCGTCAACAAATTTATTTTGTCATCATAATGTAATTGCTTTTGAAACATGTAAACATATACTTTGGTGTAACTTTTGCAATTATATTTATGGTGGTTGTTTTTACTTTGAGCACTATTATACACGTTGTTGTGATACTGTACATGAAGTCCTCCACCCCCAGACGTTTCCGCCATCCTTGGTTTGGGGGTGTGACAGATTGGTATCAGAGCATTGTTTATAGTGAACTAAGTATATCGAACCACATAAGATATACAAACTATAAATGCATTGGGACTAAGGTCTCTGATTTTAAGATTTCAAAACCACTATACCTTTAAGAATAAATAACTTTTGTTAAAAGTATACATGCATGCATACATACTAAGGTCAGCATCATTTTAGGACAAAACAAAAGTAAAGATTGTTGGACATCACAGGTAAGCCTGGGGATGTATGATCAGTCTTGGGAATAGCATAGCCTGATCAACTATGCTGGTCCGAGGAGTGATTAGCATATGCCCAAGAATGGTTGTGATGTGGCAACAAGTCTAAAAATTTACCAACACTACCACAATGAAATACCATAGGGGTATTTTGGCATTATTAAAATTACATATGTGAGAACTAAATAGATCTTTATCAATAGGTCAATAGTTGCTTAGTGGATACATTAAAATTTTATGTATCCAGGACGTCATAGACTTAGAATCTGTGGATCTTTGCTCTACTTCCTGTTCTCGTTGGATTGGGGATTTAGAGTTAGGGTCGCTTATTCGAAGGTCTATCCTGTCCCGAATACATATAATTAGTATGCACTAAACAATTTGTTGAAGTACCTGATAAAGATCATCGTATAATTAGCTAATTAGTACGTTTGCTTAATTATTTCTTATATCCCCATTTCTCGCGAAGATATCATGGTTGGATTTCCATCCACACGACGACCGTACTACCCTAACCACGACAATACCAAATGGCTCGGAGAGGAGCCAGAGAATGATTACCCAACCCCTGTAGATGGTCACCAAGCTGAAGGCTATGCTGATGGTTCTGACTCCGACGCTGAAGTGGAGAACTTAACCCCGATGACTCTTGTTCCGAATCCCAACCCTCGACCGGCTATCAAGGCCTGACGCCTCCTTGGGAAGAGTGCTTGGAAACCGGGAGCAAAGAACAAGACCAACATATGTTGTTTAATAGAGAACGAAGTTTCTACAACATAAACGAAGGAAGCTCAGCAGATACAATTTTTCCAATCCTGGTCCATAAAGTTGCCCGAAACGAGATTCAGGGTAGAACAACTCTCTATAGTATCGCAGAGGTTGATAGAAATGCAAGAATACATACGATCCGCACCAATCGCCTTGAGCACACTCGTGAAAAATCTAAGAGAGACCACAAAACCCACTAACTCGTGAACTTCATTCATATGGACTTCCTTTATGAACTATATATAAGGAATTCTTAAATCGAAGAAAAATGCTGGAAAAATCAAATTCTATAACAACTGACTTGTCTTTACTAGTAGGAACTTACCATCTGATCAGTTTTCCTTTTGCAAACTCATGACAGAACAATGTCACCGAGGGAGAAACCACTCCGGAACTGCCCGCAAATATCAGTACGTGTTTCTAACATCGACATTTAAATCCCGAATTTCTTTATATGCTAAATCTAGCATCGATTAAAGCATGCATAGTAGTAATCATGTGACATCGGGCGAGTTATTCCTTACCATAATCAAATTCTCGTACTACGAAAAGTTATCCCCATCTTTCCTCTAAATTCCTGGATCCCCATTCGAAGTGCAAATTTCGGGACGAAATTCCCTTTAACGGGGGGATGATGTGACAACCGTCATATTCTGGTCAATTCAAAGTCAATTGGGTTAATATTCGCAAATGGGGGTCATAAAATGCGAAGGTGATTAATGCGAAGGGATGCGAAGGGTGTAAGAATGAAGATGCGAAGTATTTCACAGTAGAATGCGAATTGGGGAAGAAAACAGAAGATTTCAAATATTGTCCCTGGAGTTTCGCATTTTTGGAAATAAATACTCAACTTCGCAAATGGGGGTCATAAAATGCGAAGGTGATTAATGCGAAGGGATGCGAAGGGTGTAAGAATGAAGATGCGAAGTATTTCACAGTAGAATGCGAATTGGGGAAGAAAACAGAAGATTTCAAATATTGTCCCTGGAGTTTCGCATTTTTGGAAATAAATACTCAACTTCGCAAATGGGGGTCATAAAATGATGAAATTGCAGAATTTTTAAAGAGATACACACACATAGACTATTATAAGACATTGTTCTTGACTTTTGAGTCCAAAGACGTATGATCACAAGCAACCACCCCACACCCACTCTATGACCAGCCATACCTCCCCACCTTACCTATGTCACTTCAATGTTCCCTTACACTCAATTTGCCCTCTCCCCACGTTTTTGAGCTGGAACAAACGACCACACTCCTCATTTTCTCTCATTTCTCTCATTCCACTAAGTATCAAACACCACTTTTTCTCTCAAACTCTTTTACACAAATTTTCGAGATCCAAGGCTGATTTCAAGTGTTCTTCCACACTTAATTCTCGAAAACCTTCAAGGCATCTCCAAGTGTTCTTGAATTGAACACTTTCCTTCTCCAACAATCATCTACTGAAATCACTTAAGGTGAGTTCATACCCCTACATTTTCATTGTTTTCTCAAGTTTTCAGGGGGGGAATACAAGTTAAAACACTAAGAACGTATCTAAATTTTTCTAACAGCCTTCATCAGAAAAGTTCAACTCCATTCACGGACTGTTTTGGGCATCTTAACTATTTTTGTTTTCAAAACTGTACAAGGTGCAAATAGATCAAGTTTTTAGCTTTAAAATGGCTACTTGCACATCTCCATACGATTTTTCTACAATTTATGGTGATTTTTACAAAACTGCCTATCATTTCAAACAACAATCCGGACCAGTCTGTGATTATGGACTTTTTCACCCAAGTTAGAGGTCATTATAAATTGTGATAAAAATTATGAGCAAACTAGACACATTTTGTGAACTCTCAGAATTTACGGATCTAGTTTTCGACTTCGTATGATTTTTCTATGATTTTTCCAAAACAGGGCAGAATTGCTAAATTTTGCCAACAGCATGTAAATATCATAACACTTTGTATTATGTTGAGCAAAGTGTATAATCATAAGTTCTAATATTTGAATGTGTTTTCTTACTAGTTTATCATTATAGACTGAAACTAAAACATTCATATTAAATATTATTCATTCATTTTGGAACACGCACTATTAAACTATGAAAAGAGTTCGATAAATTCACTACACTAATACTTTTCCATAAAAGAGTTCATACATAGTACATACATTTTAGATAAACTATAATAGGTATAGTTTATGATACATCACTCTACGCACTCGTACAAAAAGGGTACATTCATACAAGAAATATTTATATTCACACACATTTAACGTAAACTTGTTATCCTATATTGTGAGTTTCTCTATCTCTCCCCGTACGTCCGAGTGCGGGATATAATTCCTGGTAGTTATAATCAGAATCTCCTTGAGGGAGAACGTGATACTTGTATATAGATCTATATTGGGATTGACACCCCACACCTCGCTGCTAGCTACAGTGGGATCTGCAGGTCTACGGGTGACAAATGTCATTTCATTTTTCGCGACACTGAGAACGTCGTGGCAGGTTCACATAGTCATAGTATGATTATAACGGCTCACATAGGGAACAATCCATAAGTTTACGGGATTTTATTTTTAAAAACCTAAATGAGTTTTATGTTGATTTAAAATCACCTTTTATCTCTATGGGTACAAATACAAAGTACCGGGTCTCTATACAAAAAGGGGTACAGATACAAAGTACCGGGTCTCTATACAAAGTTATTATGATATTAAACTATATTTCCTCTAGAATTGTTAGACTTCAACTATGGTCGCTGAGCGTATATGTTTGAGTCATATAAGAGTTTAGTCTTGATTGGCCTAGAATTGGTGGTGCCCGCCTCATCTCCTGTTCCTCGTTGGGTTGTGGACCTGGGGCAGACCCACTATATTCAACGTTTTATCTAAGTTAAACCTTATATAACTTATATATGTTGGACGATTATAGAGGAACTCTACGGATTACTCTAGGGTTCATTAATGCATCATGCAGGATTATTTCTATTCATACTTAACTAAGAAAATATTGGATTTTCTGGAAATCAAACTAAATCGATTTTACAAGGAAAAACGGTTTCTACTTCAAACAAAACTCTTATGAACTCACCAACCTTTGTGTTGACACTCTTTAAAACTACTTGTATTCTCAGGAAGTCAGTGAAACAGGCAAACTTCATCGCTTTGAGGATGGGACGCTAAACCGTCAACAAATTTATTTTGTCATCATAATGTAATTGCTTTTGAAACATGTAAACATATACTTTGGTGTAACTTTTGCAATTATATTTATGGTGGTTGTTTTTACTTTGAGCACTATTATACACGTTGTTGTGATACTGTACATGAAGTCCTCCACCCCCAGACGTTTCCGCCATCCTTGGTTTGGGGGTGTGACAGTCATGATCTAAGTAACATAATTTAACATCCATAAAAATTCATGAAAATTTAAAACTTTTTCAACATTAAAAATTCAATATTTATTACAAAATGTTTTCAAAATAGTATCATATCAGAGTATCTCATAAATCAAATCGTTAAATGCGAGGAGGTGCACGATCAAGCCTTCTCCTTCCTGCGATCATCCGAAGTATCTGAAACAAAATCCAAAATTGTAAGCCCAAAGCTTGGTGAGTTTCTCCAAAATACCAATGTCATACAAATCATAACCATATCATAGCAAGTAAACATCATGCATATAGAGTCTACAGTAAGACTGGATTGCCCATACCGAGCCTGCAATCTATCTGACCCACTCTCAGAACCTTCAGCATGTCTGGTCTGCGCACTCGGGCCTTCAGCCTATCTGGGCCACTCTACGGGCCTTCGACCTAACTGATATGCCCTAATGGGTCTGCAGTCTATCCAGTCTGCCCTGGGTTTGTTGGCCTTCAGCACAAAGCAAGTCTGCCTCAACCCAACCCCACATACATAATCAACAAATAAATATCATAAGCTAGCTAGCATGTACAAATAGTCAAACCAAACTAATAGATCACTAACCATAACATCATCATATATACCAGGATACTGACTTAACAGTTCACAAATATATCATCATCCTATATATCATGATACCGACCTAACCGATCACTAAGCATATCATCATGCAATAACCAGGATACAATCCAATAAGTGTCAACATTAGTGCCTTCGACCCTATTAGTATAGTGAGGACAACTCACCTAGCAAGTAGTACTGAAATCAAGAAGATCTATCTCCAACTCGCAACTCCAAACTCAACTGTCTGTAACCATCATATATTGATTCCATTAAAATCCCAATTTACCAAAATACCCTCTGAAGTCAAACTTGGTCAAAGTCAAAGTCAACAGTCCATGTTGACCCAACTCGTCGAGTTCATCCATTAACTCGCTGAGTTCCTCCAGAACTCGGAAACCGAAAACTAGGGTCAACTCGTCGAGTTACCTTAGTAACTCGTCGAGTTCCTTCAGAATCTCTAAACCGAAAACTCGAGTCAACTTGCCAAGTTACCTGAGTAACTCATCGAGTTCTTCAGTGTACAGAAGATCGGGAAAACCCTCATCAACTCACTGAGTCATCTCACCCACTCGTCGAGTTTACTCAGAATCCAGAAAGCGGGTAAACCTTAATCAATTCGTCGAGTTAGCTATGCAACTCATCGAGTTCCTTCAGCCCATTTCTTATTCAGATGCTTTTAAGCGAAACCAAAACTCCAAATTGTAGATCTATCATCCTAGGGTGTATATATCACATAAAGTTGCCAAATTTACGTGTATGCAAGGCCTCAAAGGGATTAAAACACTAGAACTAAGCTTAACAAAAGGTTTAGGGCATGGATAAGGGTCAAATCTTCATAAAGCTTGAGGCTTTATGTGCATGAGGGCTTAGAGGAGTCCAGATCTGAAACTACACCCTCTAGACAAGCTTAAACCCAAGAAGGACCCCATTTTACACCAAAATGCCCATATACTTACATAACCACCGGTTGGAATGTGTGACATCCCCAAAATCACAGCAAAAAAAGACCGGTTTTGTTTATACTTTATTTCAAAATCAGAGTAATATTTTAATAAAAGAGTTGTGGAATTTGTCCCAAAACAATATTATGATAAAGATTTATCAAAAGCATTTCCATAGAAATGTATTTCATTAAAAAGACTCGGGATGTCATGTTCGATACAGTACATAAGTATAAACAATACAACATAGGCCTTAATACATTATTCCGTATTTACAGGCCTAAAATCCATTAATCTCTTATCCCAAGACATCACATCTATGCTCATGCGCCACTACCTGTAATAGAAGAAACTGAGTGGGTCAGGCTTGGGAGCCTGGTGAGCATATAAGGTTTTCAACCCACAATAAATAAGTTTATTAACTTTATCATACCAAATAAACCCGATTACCCATTCCCGTTATCCTCACTTTACGTCCCTAAGACATCTAACACAAGGGACCTAGTCTAAAGACTATCATCGGGATGGACACTACTGCTAAGGGGATTCCTCAGCCGTAAATGTAACACCTGTAGATCCGGGCTAGTCAATTTAGAGGCAATAAGGGTCGAAAACGACTTTTCGACAAAAAGATTGTTAATAATAAATAATATCAACCAAGTTTTAGTAAATGTTACAAGGTTTCCATACATATAAAGAGTGTTGAAATCCGAGTTATAACGAAGAAGTTATGACCCGGTCGAAGTTTCGTGACGAAACCGATACGATACCGGGAGGCGTAAATAGTGAATTTACGATAGAGCGAGATTTAGCCTTAACGATATAAACGAAATTCATAGTATGTGTTAAACCGATAGTGTTCATAAAAAGAACATCCAAATCTGACTTCGTATGAAGAAGTTATGATTTTTCTAAGATTTAGCATAGAAGTGCACAACCCGAAATCTGAATTTTAGATCGGTCAATTTTTAGCCAAAATAATTTAAACGATAAGTGAAGATATCATTAATAGGAGTTAAACGATAAAAAGATAGTCGAAAACGGAGCTCGTATGCGAAAGATATGGACGAAGCTTAGTTCCTATTTTTCGAGCGCGGCGAATTCGATACAGTTTTGTAAATCCGAGATAGAATGAGAATTAGCCAACGAGGTCTAAATGAGAGTTGAAGATCTCATTAATAGAAACTCAACAGTAAAAAGACAGACAAAAATGGAGCTCGTTTGCGAAAGTTATGGGCGAAGCTTAGTCTCTACTTTTCAAGCGTGGCGAATTCGATACAGTTTTGTAAATCCGAGATAGAATGAGAATTAGCCAACGAGGTCTAAATGAAAGTTGAAGATCTCATTAATAGGAACTCAACGATAAAAAGACAGACAAAAACAGAGCTCGTATGCAAAAGTTACGGACGAAGCTTGGAGACTACTTTACTATACAATTCCTATAAATAAGAGATGAACTCTTCATAATTTCCTCACAACTTCAAACCTTACTTTCACTCTCTAACTTTTCTCTAACCTCCCTAAACCCCTCCCAAGTCTAGGGAACCTCCCTAGCACGAGAAGAAAGCCTCGGAGCGCTCGACGTCTCCGAGAAGAAAAGCTTTCGGCTTGGAAACGCTGCTCCAACGAAACCCGGTTTTTAATAAAAACCCGATGTAAGTGAGTTACGCGTATACTATATTTAATATAACTTTTATTTAATTATAGTAACATTATTAGGACCATAAAATAATTATTTGGGCTATTATTATGAGTTATATTGAGTGTTATTTAATGCTTATATAATAGTAATAATAGCTAGACTATTAATCAGTCGCGATTAACGTTAAAACTAAACTCTAGTGGTATTAGTACTAGGTGAGTCACCACTTTACCAGGTGAGTGCATAGTTACTTTCAGCTTACACATAGATATGAAGTATTTTATATAAATTACGTGCTATGTGTGCATATTATCTGAATACCTGCTATCTATGCTGGATGAACATTTTATACATGTTTTCAATGATTTAAATTGTATATGTATTTTATATCTACAAAATGTGTTGGTTAAAACATGGGTAGATGTAATAGTTGCTGTGTGAAAATAATAAAATAATGAGAGGCCTCGTTATAAATGTTATTGATGATCCAGTCATCTAGCGGAGTATAGATGACGAACACAGACTATTCTAGACAGTCCAGTGGAACACTAGCAGGCTCGTAACCTGTAGGTGTTTATTTGAACTGTGTGTTTATTTGAACTGTGTGCTCACCAGATGTACTCCATCCCCCACATGGTTGCCTTAAGGACATTTATTGCTGAGGAATCCCCTTAGCAGTAGTGTCCATCCCGATGATAGTCCTTAGACTAGGTCCCTTGTGTTAGATGTTTTAGGACGTAAAGTGAGGATAATGGGAACGTGTAATCGGGTTTGTTTGGTTTGATAAAGTTAATAAACTTATTTATTATGGGTTGAAAACCCTATGTACTCACCAGGCTCCCAAGCCTGACCTACTCAGTTTCTTGTATTACAGGTAGTGGCGCATGAGCATAGATGTGATGTCTTGGGATGAGAGATTAATGGGATTTAGGCCTGTAAATACGGAATAATGTAGTAAGGCCTATATTGTATTGTTTATGCTTATGATCTGTATCGAACATGGCATCCCTAATCTTTTTAATGAAATACATTTCTACGGAAATGCTTTTGATAAATCTTTATCGTATATTGTTTTGGGACAAATTCCGCAACACTTTTATTTAAAATATTACTCTGATTTTTAAACAAAGCATAAACAAAAATTGGTCTTTTCTGGCCGTGAAAATGGGGATGTCACAGTAAATATCCTTAAGGCAACCATGTCGGGGATGGAGTACATCTGGTGTGCACACAGTTCAAATAAACACACAGTTCGAATAAACACCTACAGGTTGCGAGCCTGCTAGTGTTCCACTGGACTGTCTAGAATAGTCTGTGGTCGCCATATATACTCCGCTAGATGACTGGATCATCATGAACATCTATAACGAGGCCTCTCATTATTTTATAGTGTCACACAACAACTATTACATCTACCCATGTTTTACCTAACACATTTTGTAGATATAAAATACATATACAGTTTAAATCATTGAAAACATGTATAAAACATTCATCCAACATAGATAGCAAGTATTCAGAATTTCAGATAATATGCACACATAGCAGGTAATGTATATAAAATACTTCATATCTATGTGTAAGTTGAACGTAACTATGCACTCACCTGAAAAGGTGGTGACTCGGTACTCGGACAGCGCTTCGTTTACTTTAAAATAATTTTCTTCGACGAAACCTAGTATTATCACGACTAGATTTTATTCTAATATTACCGTGACTAATTATTAGTCTTATTATTATTATTATTATTATTATTATTATTATTATTATTATTATTATATAAGCGTTTAAACAGTACTTTTCAACCACTATGTACAGACAGGGGCCAGACATAAAACACCGGAGGGCAGGACCATTTTGGCGTTTAACACTTCTGAAATCCAACAACCCTATGCGGCCCTTTAAATCATATTCCCCGTATCGCGAGTAGTTAAAAAGATATTATAACGGCACTTATATAAGTCATAATAATAGCTCAAATATTTATTATAATTTATTATAACAATACTAATTTTAAATATAAACTATATTTAAAATAGGGTAAGCATAACTTACTTACAAGGGGATTTTAGCTAAGAGTCGGGCTCTGCAGGGGCAGAACTTCGTCGTTGAATCTTTCTAAGAAAGATTCGTGCAGCGCTTCAGCGCTCACCTTACTATACTAAAACTACAAAAAGAGAAGTCGAATCATGAGAGACCGAAATGAGCGGGGGATAAGGAGAGAAAGACTTTTGAATCAAGAGAATGGTGCAAGAAATATGAGAGCCCAAGCCTCTTATTTATAGTAATTGAATTTACAAAAACTACCCTCCATAATTACTTTATGACCTTATAGTTATATAAACAACTAAACACCCCTTCATAATACTATTTTAAACAGATTTAACGATATTTGCACTAAACTAATGTCGAAAGAACTCAACATTAGTCTTATAATGACCGCATCGTCGATACTTTTCTAATGATATATACGTATATATATATATATATATATATATATATATATATATATATATATATGTACGTATATATGATTTATACTTTATTTTAATACGTAAATATGCTATTATAATTTGTAACTCGTTCATACGAACTTCGTTTTTGATGTTATTTATATCCACGCGTAGGTGGAGACGTACTCTACAACTTTCGTTTAGACTCCATCGGCTAATTTTGACTTTATTTTTAAAGTTATATTTTTAACAGGCAGGGACATGATTGGTCCGTTAAAATCTCATAACTTATTTATCCGATGTCCATTTCGTCTATCTTTTTATCGTTACGCTACTAATAACGAGATCTTTGATTCTCGTTTAGGTTCTGTCGGCTAAAAACCGCTCGATCTAATACTCGAACTTCGGGTTGTACACCGCTAAGCCGAAACTTCGAAAAATCATAACTCCGTCATAAGAAGTCAGATTTGGGCGTTCTATTTATGGACGCTCTTAGGTTAACATATTCTACGACTTTCATTTAGATTACTAAGGATAAAAGAAGCTCTATCAATAATTCACTATTTACGTCTCGCGGTGCCGTGTCGGTTTTGCCATAAAACTTCGATGGGTCATAACTTCTTCGTTATAACTCGGATTCCGACGATCTTTATATGTACGGAAACCTTGTAACATATACTAAAACTTGGTTGAGATTATTTATTCTTAATAATCTTTTGTCGAAAAGTCGTTTTCGACCCTTATTGCCTCTAAATTGACTAGCCCAGATCTACGAGCGTTACAATTATCTCCCCCTTAGGATGATTACGTCCCAGAATCATCAATGAAACAGGATTGTATAATGACTCCATACATTATCTCTTCATCCTAGGTAATAACTGTAACTTCTATGTCGCTTCGAACGAGTATCTAACTCTTGGACTCCTTGACTGTAGGCGGTGCTCGGTCTTGCACCTGCTCGTTGGACTTTCAATCATGAACTTTGTGTCACAACCTCATTCTTTATCAGAGACTCCTTCTTCTTCTTAACAAACTTAGGATAAGTTAATTTGATTACTACAATTGACCGATGTGTCATATTCTAATGATCTATCATCGTATGTAGAAATGCTTAGACTCAGGTATCTTAGAGTCAAATTCCGGAATGGAATATGCCTTCCTTCATCGTCTAATGTGATATAATCATATTTTAACATGTAGCATTTCTAGCTACCAACTTCTTTAACAACGAGTGTGATACTTCTATTGATCGCTTTGACTTCAATCGTTTGGTTTAAGTCGGACGCCACTAGGGTCGGGATAACAACAATCTTCTTAGTCATTACCGAAATAATGGTAATGACATACTTGAATAAAACAAAATCAATTACTAGTTTCTTGGTAACCTTGTGACTTTCCCTGATCAAAATTGTGAGTCCTGTGCTTCCGGTAGTATAGGCCTCTACTACCTTTCACACCTACTCATACTCGTCCCAAGTATTGTCCCGTAGTTTTCCAAGTCACCATACAAGAAAATCACATAGAAACTTAACACATAAAATATCAAAACGAAGGTTTTATATTATTCCTTTAAACGATTACATGGGTGTTCAAGTTCACCCTAGATTATGCCTCTAATAGGCTACACCATATGACACTATCTACATGGCTTCTTCATAACATGATCTCCATGTATCCATCCTCACTCCTGATTCCTTGCATCGCCAGTTGCTTCGTCTAGGACCATCTGGAATGCTCTTGCCTTTGGTTTTGGCGGAATGTTTGGTCTTGACGCCTCTTTCTTTTTCGGGCAATCCTTAGCAACATGCCCTTCTTCACGGTATTCATAACACACCCTTTTGCTAGTGGTGCACTCGTTGGCGTAATGTCCGGTCTTCCCACACTTTTAGCAAGTCACTTCTTCGCTACATTTCCCAAAGTGATTCTTCTTGCACTTCTCGCACCATTTCACTTTGTTTCCTCCTCCTTTAAACTCCTTTGAACCAGACTTGATCTTCTTATTGGGCCTCGTACACACCTAAAACTTCCTCTTTTCGCCAACCTCAATCTTGTTGGCAGCTCTTCCCTTAATCATATCTTCCACAGACTTGGCAGCCCAGATAGCTGCCTCCAGAGTAGGTGCCTGACGCACTGATACTGCGTACTCCCATGGAAGTCCCTTTGCGTACTTGTCGATTTTCGTCAGCTCATCCAGAACAAGGCGCAAGGTGAACTCCATCTTCTCTGTGAAGTTGTTGGTGTATTCATCAATTGACATGCTTCCTTTCTTCAAGGTCAGGAACTGGTTCTCTAGCTCGAGTAAGTTTTGAGCTGAGCAGTACTTTCGTTTAATTTGCACCAGAAACTCTGCCCATGCCAGTTGCAAGGACTCATTGGGGCTCAAAGTCTTCCCTAGGGTATTCCACCAGCGAACAGCGCCTCCTCTAAATTGACGTACTGCAAACGTGGTTTGTAGCTTGCCTTTGCAACCACATGTCATGAAGGCCAATTCCATCTCTACGATCCAATCCATGACCCCAATCGGATCTTCCTTCCCAATGAAAGTTGATGGCTTGCAAGTTAGAAAATCTTTGTACTTGCATCCATTCCTCTTGACTCCTTCATCATGATTGTTCCTCCTAATCACTGGGGGATCAGCTTGACCAATGGTCCTGCTGTCGTTCCCTTCCTCAGACTGTCCGTCATTCAACTCGGGCTGTTCAATAGGCATCGTAATTTCCTCTCGAGCTTGTTGAAGTAAACACATTGTTTCCTCCATTTGACGACCCAACATCATCTGGATCAATGCTTGCACTTCAGCCATCATGATTGGCTCGGGTGTAACTTCTACTACGACTGGTATTTGCTGTATCACTGGAGGCTGATCTCGGTTCCCATTTGCATTCACATTTCCGCTACGGGTCCTTGCCATCTTGATCTATACACCGAATAAGGTGAATCTAGATCTTTATTTAGGATTGACGTTTAAATCATCGTTATCACTCCGAACCCTTTATATGCTAGTTCTAATATCGTAGTTAAACGTTTAGAATTCTAAACACATAAGGTTTCCTGATCCGGTCGGCAACAGACCATAGATCCGAACAAATAATAGCATGTTAGGCACAAAGCATTTAGCACATAAAAGCATTTTAGGCATAATTCCTAAAATAAGCTAGTGCTCACACCTCACAATCATCGCTTAGCTTTCTAAGTTTAAGTCTAGAAATCCTACAAATTCCTAGTTCGCTTAAACTAATGCTCTGATACCAACTTTGACAGCCCCAAAATCAAGGCCAGAAAAGACCGGTTTTGTTTATACTTTATTTTAAAATCAGAGTAATCTTTTAATAAAAGAGTTGCGGAATTTGTCCCAAAACAATATTATGATAAAGATTTATCAAAAGCATTTCCATAGAAATGTATTTCATTAAAAAGACTTGGGATGTCATGTTCGATACACTACATTAGTATAAACAATACAACATAGGCCTTACTACATTATTCCGTATTTACAGGCCTAAAATCCATTAATCTCTTATCCCAAGACATCACATCTATGCTCATGCGCCACTACCTGTAATACAAGAAACTGAGTGGGTTAGGCTTGGGAGCCTGGTGAGCACATAGGGTTTTCAACCCACAATAAATAAGTTTATTAACTTTATCAAACCAAATAAACCCGATTATCCATTCCCGTTATCCTCACTTTACGTCCCTAAGACATCTAACACAAGGGACCTAGTCTAAGGACTATCATCGGGATGGACACTACTGCTAAGGGGATTCCTCAGCCGTAAATGTCCTTAAGGCAACCATGTGGGGGATGGAGTACATCTGGTGAGCACATAGTTCAAATAAACACACAGTTCGAATAAACACCTACATGTTGCGAGTCTGCTAGTGCTCCACTGGACTGTCTAGAATAGTCTGTGGTCGTCATCTATACTCCGCTAGATGACTGGATCATCAATAACATCTATAACGAGGCCTCTCATTATTTTATTTTGTCACACAGCAACTATTACATCTACCCATGTTTTACCCAACACATTTTGTAGATATAAAATATATATACAGTTTAAATCATTTAAAACATGTAAAAATTGTTCATCCAACATAGATAGCAAGTATACAGATAATATACACACACAACACGTAATTTATATAAAATACTTCATATCTATGTGTAAGCTGAACGTAACTATGCACTCACCTGAAAAGGTGGTGACTCGGTACTCGGACAACGCTTCGTTTACTTTAAAATAATTTCCTTCGACGAAACCTAGTATTATCACCACTAGATTTTAGGCTAATATTACCGTGACTAATTATTATTATTATTATTATTATTATTATTATTATTATTATTATTATTATTATTATATAAGCGTTTAAACAATACTTTCCAACCACTATGTACAGATAGGGGCCAGACATAAAACACCGGAGGGCAGGACCATTTTGACGTTTAGCACTTCTGAAATCCAACAACCCTATGCGGCCCTTTAAACCAGATTCCCCGTACCGCGAGTAGTTAAAAAGATATTATAACGACACTTATATAAGTCATAATAATAGCTCAAATATTTATTATAAATTTATAATAACAATACTAATTTTAAATATAAACTATATTTAAAATAGGGTAAGCATAACTTACTTACAAGGGGATTTTAGCTAGGAGTCGGGCTCTGCAGGGGCAGAACTTCGTCGCTGAATCTTTCTAAGAAAGATTCGTGCAGCGCTTCAGCGCTCACCTTACTATACTAAAACTATAGAAAGAGAAGTCGAATCACGAGGGACCGAAATGAGCGGGGGATAAGGAGAGAAAGACTTTTGAATCAAGAGAATGGTGCAAGAAATATGAGAGCCCAAGCCTCTTATTTATAGTAATTGAATTTACAAAAACTACCCTCCATAATTACTTTATGACCTTATAGTTATATAAACAACTAAACATCCCTTCATAATATTATTTTAAACAGATTTAACGATATTTGCACTAAACTAATATCAAAAGAACTCAACATTAGTCTTATAATGACCGCATCGTCGATACCTTTCTAATGATATATACATATGTATATATCTGTGTACACATATATGATTTATACTTTATTTTAATACGTAAATATGCTATTATAATTTGTAACTCGTTCATACGAACTCCGTTTTTGACGTTATTTATATCCACGCGTAGGTGGAGACGTACTCTACAACTTTCGTTTAGACTCCATCGGCTAATTTTGACTTTATTTTTAAAGTTATATTTTTAACACGCCGGGATAGGATTGGTCCGTTAAAATCTCATAACTTCTTTATCCGAGATCCATTTTCGTCTATATTTTTATCGTTACGCTACTAATAACGAGATCTTCGATTCTCGTTTAGGTTGTGTCGGCTAAAAACCGCTCAATCTAATACTCGAACTTCGGGTTGTACACCGCTAAGCCGAAACTTCGAAAAATCAAAACTTCCTCATAAGAAGTCAGATTTGGGCGTTCTTTTTATGGATGCTCTTAGGTTAACATATTCTACGACTTTTATTTAGATTACTAACGCTAAAAGAAGCTCTATCATGAATTCACTATTTACGTCTCCTGGTGTCGTGCCGGTTTTGCCGTAAAACTTCGACGGGCCATAACTTCTTCGTTATAACTCGGATTTCGACGCTATTTATATGTACGGAAACCTTGTAACATATACTAAAACTTGGTTGAGATTATTTATTCTTAATAATCTTTTGTCGAAAAGTCGTTTTCGACCCCTATTGCCTCTAAATTGACTAGCCCGGATCTATGGGCGTTACAGAATGCCCCAGTCTGTTGGCTCATGCACAAAGCAGAAAAGCCTCAACCACCAATCAAACATATGCACATATATCAGATAATCACATAACAGTATACATACAATCAAAACGATATATAGATCACCAAGCATAGCAACATCCTATCTACCAGGATACCAAACTAATAGATTATAACAGTAATAAAGCAGGATAACAATCCAAAGGGCCGACCTTGGTGCCTTAGACCCTTGAGTATAGTGAGGAAAACTCACCTCACACTGTTGAACACACAGACGATCCCTGGCTGCTGACTGCTAGATCCCGATCTTCTAGCATCAATACAATGCCCCAACAAAGCTGATTTTATGAATAATCTCTTAGTGCAGATCCGCTATCGCACACGCGCTAACAAATCCCAAAATGATAATCCATCAATATCTAGTCGCTGACTCATACAATTAGTCCAAATTAGGGTAAAATACCTTTTTACCCTTCCTCAAGATTAGCCCAAAGCCAAGGCCCAAACTAGATAAAAAAGGCCCAACATCAAAATAAACTCCTTAAATCCGATTATGGCCCAATTTTTCAAATTGGGTCTAATTCCTTTCATAACCTTCACCCAAGAAGACCCATCAAGCAAAAGCACAAACCATAAATTCCCAGAAGGCCCAACACAGCCCAATGCAAACCAAACCCAAATCTTAATCTAAAAGCTCAAAATACTTCAAGGTCCAAACTTGGCCCAATTTCCAAATTAGGTCAAATTCCTTATTGAGCCTTATCCAAAAGTCTCGTCCTCTACTTAGCCCAAGACACTGCCATCCAGATAGACCATTACAGCCCAAGTATCAAGGCCCAACAGATGGCCCAATACACGAAGCCTAAAGTTTGAAGCCCAACAGAAGGTGTATGTGAGGGTACCCCTTCGATGCGTGGGGCGTACCTCGCCTTGTATTGACCAATTACGAGGGGTTGACTCCGAACGTGGGGCATATGTTGCCTGATATGGGCTTATTTAGTCATAGAAATCATTCATTATATTATTAATTATTTTTGATTTTATATCATTTATGGACAAAAGGTACTTAATTAGCTTAATATTTCAATTTCAGCAATAAAAGGCATGCTCGGTTGAAAAAGGAAGAGGATTGAGTAATTGGATGCTTAGAGATTGAAGATTAAAGAAAGAAGTTGAAAAAAAAAAGAAGGAACTTGACGAGTTTTTAGCACAAACTCGTCGAATTGGTTAGAATATTCTCGATTTGAGGATGCCTTGCCGTACACGCTGTATACGCGAATTATTGAAGAAACTTGTCGAGTTATTCTAAAAAACTCGACGAGTTGGATTGATTTTTTGTAACTATAAATAGATAACTTCTAGGCCCGAAAACCTAACTTTTGCTGGAGGCTAGCTGCTACTTTTGAAGATCAGAAGGGTTCTTGGAGCTGCTATTTTCGAGATTTCAACATAAGAGACAATTTAAAAGAGAATCAAAGGCAAACAATCATTCTTCTTTTATTAATCTTTGTTTTGAACCATGTTTGATGTAACACCCAAAATTTGCAAACAATTTTTACATTTTCAAAAACATACTTTCATTCATAAATATTATAAAAATGTCATTGTAACATATATCAACCATAGAAACACAACCCATGATCATAATGCATAAAAACTCCTCATGTGTGTATTGATCATGCCGTTGCCTTCCCGTGATCCTCACTGGTACCTGAAACACATAACACAACACTGTAAACATAAATTCTTAGTGAGTTCCCCAAAATACCACATATAACACATATTAGCCACTCGAGGCTATAAGTCTGTGGACCCTTTGGTCCTAACTCTGTGAACCTTCCAGTTCTAACTTTGTAACTTTGGAACATACACAACATAAATCACATAGAAATAATGCAGTGCATCACAATCACATAAATAGCATACAAGATACTCTGTTATATAACTCTAATTACCACTCTAGGTAAAGTATAGTGAGAAGACTCACCTCGGGTGACTCGGTAATCTCGAACGTTGTAAAAATCTGATCTAGCCTCTGCCTAATCATACGAAATAAACACTCTTAATCAATACATCTCTCAAGGCTAGAATTCCCTCTCTTAGTACTCTTAGAAGGGTAAAAGACCATTTTACCCCTCTCGTGGCTCAAAGACCCTAAAGTTGACCAAACCCTAAAAGTCAACTCTTCGGGTTACGTTGCGTGTACCAAACATGTACGATGGGCGTACCCGGCATCCTCGCAGAAACGGGGTACGCGACCCCTTACGCCGCGCGTACTGGGATTACACCCCGCGTAACTCCCAGTTTCAGACTCTCTAGATATTGGGGTCTTAAACAGTTAAGACACACGTCCAACTTTCAGATCTGACCACCCTAAGCCTCTTAATCCATAAAGTTGGTGACTTTAAGCCGTTACATGGTTGGACAAGTCACTAACACCCATGATATTCCATTCCCAACCCTAGAAAGCTCATAATTCAAGCATGACCCCATAACAACGACCAAGTTGGGATTTTTATGGATCTACAACACAAATATCACTGAAATGGGATAGATCTAGGTCCATGGAGTCCATTACACTCATGAAGTCTCCACATTTGGGACTTTTAACCCTATAAATGGTCCATGCCACATCAAACCAAATAAAGAGGAAAGTTTTGAACTTTATACCTCTAGATGAAGCTCCTTCCTTTGAAGATCTTAGATCTAACTTGCACTTCACGCCCTAGCCTCCACAAGCTCCTCTCCTTCTTCTTCACTAACACACCAAGGCACTTTTAGCTCCAAAACACTCACACTCAAGCTAAGGATGATGGAAGGATCTCTTAGGGTTTCACTCTCTGATATGGAGGCTGAGAAATGAGCCTTAGCATCCTTTATATAGTGCACAAGCCAAATATTAGGGTTTGCATCTGGGCCCGCTACGCCCAATGTACCCAAGCGAGTCCGCGTCCAACTTAAGCGCATGATTACGCGCAGCGTACTCCCCAGTACGCTCAGCGTACTTATTTTCTACAAAAACTCACTCAAGGGACTAATCTTGACAACTTGAAAAAAGGGAAGGGTTAAATAGCTTTACCTGAATTTTGGGATGTTACAATTCTCCCCCACTAGAACCAGACTTCGACCTTGAAGTCTCATGCCGAAAAAAACTCCGGAAGCTGCTCCCGCATCTCTGACTCCGGCTCCCAAGTCGGCTCGGACCCCTTCCGATGCTGCCATTGGACCTGAACCAGAGGCACCTCTGTCACACCCCCAAACCAAGGATGGCGGAAACGTCTGGGGGTGGAGGACTTCATGTACAGTATCACAACAACGCGTATAATAGTGCTCAAAGTAAATACAACCAACACAAATATAATTGCAAAAGTTACACCAAAGTATATGTTTACATGTTTCAAAAGCAATTACATTATGATGACAAAATAAATTGTTGACGGTTTAGCGCCCCATCCTCAAAGCGATGAAGTTTTCCTGTTTCACTGATTTCCTGAGAATACAAGTAGTTTTAAAGAGTGTCAACACAAAGGTTGGTGAGTTCATAAGAGTTTTGTTTGAAGTAGAAACCGTTTTTCCTTGTAAAATCGATTTAGTTTGATTTCCAGAAAATCCAATATTTTCTTAGTTAAGTATGAATAGAAATAATCCTACATGATGCTGTAATGAACCCTAGAGTAATCCGTAGAGTTCCTCTATAATCGTCCAACATATAAAGTTATATAAGGCTTAACTTAGATAAAACGTTGAATATAGTGGGTCTGCCCTAGGTCCACAACCCAACGAGGAACAGGAGATGAGGCGGGCACCACCAATTCTAGGCCAATCAAGACTAAATTCTTATATGACTCAACATATACGCTCAGCGACTATAGTTGAAGTCTAACAATTTTAGAGGATGTGTAGTTTTAATATCATAATAGCTTTGTATAGAGACCCGGCACTTTGTATTTGTACCCCTTTTTGTATAGAGACCCGGTACTTTGTATTTGTACCCATAGAGATAAAAGGTGATTTTAAATCGACATAAAACTCATTTAGGTTTTAAAAATAAAATCCCGTAAACTTATGGATTGTTCCCTATGTGAGCCGTTATAATCATACTATGACTATGTGAACCTGCCACGACGTTCTCAGTGTCGCGAAAAATGAAATGACATTTGTCACCCGTAGACCTGCAGGTCCCACTGTAGCTAGCAGCGAGGTGTGGGGTGTCAAACCCAATATAGATCTATATACAAGTATCACGTTCTCCCTCAAGGAGATTCTGATTATAACTACCAGGAATTATATCCCGCACTCGGACGTACGGGGAGAGAGAGAGAGTCTCACCATAGGTTAACAAGTTTACTTGAAATGTGTGTGAATATAAATCTTTCTTGTATGAATGTACCCTTTTTGTACGAGTGCGTAGAGTGATGTATCATAAACTATACCTATTATAGTTTATCTAAAATGTATGTACTATGTATGAACTCCTTTATGGACAAGTATTAGTGTTGTGAATTTATTGACTATACTTTTTATAGTTTAATAGCACGTGTTCCAAAATGAATGAATAATATTTAATATGAATGTTTTAGTTTCAGTTCATAATGATAAACTAACTAGGAATCACATTCAAACATTAAAACTTATGATTATACACTTTGCTCAACATAATACAAAGTGTTATGATATTTACATGCTGTTGGTAAAATTTAGCAATTCTGCCCTGATTTGGAAAAATCATAGAAAAATCATACGAAGTCAAAAACTAGATCCGTAAATTCTGAGAGTTCACAAAATGTGTCTAGTTTGCTCATAATTTTTATCACAATTTATAATGACCTCTAACTTGGGTGAAAAAGTCCATAATCACAGACTGGTCCGGATTGTTGTTTGAAGTGATAGGCAGTTTTGTAAAAATCACCATAAATTGTAGAAAAATCGTATGGAGATGTGCAAGTAGTCATTTTAAAGCTAAAAACTTAAACTATTTGCACCTTGTACAGTTTTGAAAACAAAAATGTTTAAGATGCCCAAAACAGTCCGTGAATGGAGTTGAACTTTTCTGATGAAGGCTGTTAGAAAAATCTAGTTATGTTCTTAGTGTTTTAACTTGTATTCCCCCCCCCTGAAAACTTGAGAAAACATGAAAATGTAGGGGTATGAACTCACCTTGAGTGATTTCAGTAGATTATTGTTGAAGAATGGAAGTGTTTAATTCAAGAACACTTGGAGATGCCTTGAAGGTTTTTGAGAATTAAGTGTGGAAGAACACTTGAATCCAGCCTTGGATCTCGAAATTTGTGTAGAAGAGTTTGAGAGAAAAAGTGATGTTTGTTACTTAGTGGAATGAGAGAAATGAGAGAAAATGAGGAGTGTGGTTGATTGTTCCAGCTCAAAAACGTGGGAGTGAGTGAAATTTGAGTGTAAGGGAACATTGAAGTGACATAGGTAAGGTGGGGAGGTATGGCTGGTCATAGAGTGGGTGTGGGGTGGTTGCTTGTGACTTTGATTTTTTTTTTTTTTTTTTTTTTAACTTGCAAGGCACAATGGAATATATTACTCCTATACAGGAAATTGACTCAATCAAGGACGATTTCACAATTAAAGTTCAGATCATACGTCTTTGGACTCAAAAGTCAAGAACAATGTCTTATAATAGTCTATATCCCATTTTTTTTTTAGTTTAATTTTCTAAATATATGTGTGGTTGTCTACGTGTGTGTATCTCTTTAAAAATTCTGCAATTTCATCATTTTATGACCCCCATTTGCGAAGTTGAGTATTTATTTCCAAAAATGCGAAACTCCAGGGACAATATTTGAAATCTTCTGTTTTCTTTCCCCAATTCGCATTCTACTGTGAAATACTTCGCATCTTCATTCTTACACCCTTCGCATCCCTTCGCATTAATCACCTTCGCATTTTCATTCTTACACCCTTCGCATCCCTTCGCATTAATCACCTTCGCATTTTCATTCTTACACCCTTCGCATCCCTTCGCATTAATCACCTTCGCATTTTCATTCTTACACCCTTCGCATCCCTTCGCATTAATCACCTTCGCATTTTCATTCTTACACCCTTCGCATCCCTTCGCATTTTAACCTAATTAATCAAATGCGATTCACAAAATTTTTCATTCCAGATGCGAACACAGTTTAGTTCTTGAACTCTAAACTTGCGAAATCAAAATTTTCATATGTTGAACCCATATGCGAAAATTAACCCAATTGACTTCAAATTGATTCATAGATGCGAACACTCGATTGTTTTACTTTCGCAAAATGAGCATCAACAACTCCACAATCGAGTTTTTAAATTCTTGCAACCAACAATTTCATAGTCCTTGACTTCGCGTTTTTCTTCATGAATCATCCCTCAATCATCAATCCAATTGCGAATCAAAAACTCATATGTTCTTGCTTTATCGAATCATCGACCTAATACACAAGGTTTAATAGAGTTGACCGGCTTGACTTGATGACTTGACTTGACTCAAGATTGACGATTGTCACAAATTGACCCGAATATGACGGTTGTCACATCATCCCCCCGTTAAAGGGAATTTCGTCCCGAAATTTGCACTTCGAATGGGGATCCAGGAATTTAGAGGAAAGATGGGGATGACTTTTCGTAGTACCAGAATTTGATTATGGCGAGGAATAACTCGCCCGATGTCACATGATTACTACTATGCATGCTTTAATCGATGCTAGATTTATCATATAAAGAAATTCGGGATTTAAATGTCGATGTTAGAAACACGTACTGATATTTGCGGGCAGTTCCGGAGTGGTTTCTCCCTCGGTGATTGCAAACACCCTCCCGCCACCACCAGCATCTCTTGTTCTTGGGCATTCCCTTTTAAAGTGTCCCGTTTCTCCACACTCGTAACAGGTTGGGCTTGTTCCAGAGCCGGGTACCTGGTTGATAGGTCGTGCTGGTGCCTTACAGAAACGAGCAGGGTGCCCCTCTCTGTCGCAGTTTTTGCAATGCATCTTTCGGCATGCCCCAGTGTGATGGAAGTTACACTTGTTGCATTTTGGAAGTGTTCCAGCGTATGGTTTCATGGGAGTTGGTGTGGTGAGGGTTGTGGCAGCATGAACAGCAAGGATCTGTTGCTTCCTAGCGAGGCCTTGGGTTGATTGGTCCTTCTTGCTGTCCCAAAACTTTCTTTCGTTGTTCCCTCCTCTTGCTTGGGTAAGGGTGGTTGTCATAGTGTCATGGTGGGCATGATGGTCAATGAGTTGTTGTGCTAACTCCTTGGCGCTGTCGAAGGTAGTTGGTCTTGAGGCGAGCACGCTATCTTGAATTTCGGGGGACAATCCCCAGAGGTAACGCTCCAACTTTTTGTCTTCCGGGGTGACCATAGCGGGACAAAGGAGTGCTAGATCACAAAATCGGTTGGTGTAAGTTGTAAGGTCGGAGCCTGCCATTCGGAGATTCCATAGTTCTTGCTCCAGCTTTTGCACTTCACCTCTTGGGCAATATTCCTTCAACATCATCTTCTTTAAGTCCTCCCAACTTAACGAGTTAGCCACTGCAAGCGTAAGCGACTTAACTTTGCCATTCCACCAAGTGAGAGCTCTTCCGATGAAGGTGAATGTCGCGTACTTGACTTTGCTCGCTTTGGGGCAAGCACAAATCTCAAAGATTGCTTCGGTCCTTTCGAACCATTGAATTAGTGCGAGGACACCCCCTCTTCCATCAAAGGAATCGGGTTTGCCACTTGTGAAGTCCTTGTAAGTGCATTCCCTTGTGCGTCCTGCACTATCCCCGTGGTTAGGGTTTGTGGCTCCAGATCCAGCACCACCATTGCTATTTGTGCCAATTTGTGACATTGCAGCTACCACGGCTGCTGTCACTGCAGCTTGGAACATTTCAGGATCAAACTGGGGAGGTGGCGTTGGAGGTGGTGGCGTTGTGCTGCCCGAAGGCCTGGGTCTTTTCCTTGGTGGCATCGTTCTGTCATGAGTTTGTAAAAAGGAAAACTGATCAGATGGTAAGTTCCTACTAGTAAAGACAAGTCAGTTGTTATAGAATTTGATTTTTCCTGCATTTTTCTTCGATTTAAGAATTCCTTATATATAGTTCATAAAGGAAGTCCATATGAATGAACTTCACGAGTTAGTGGGTTTTGTGGTCTCTATTAGATTTTTCGCGAGTGTGCTCAAGGCGATTGGTGCGGATCGTATGTATTCTCGTTATTTGCATCAACCTCTGCGATACTATGGAGAGTTGTTCTACCCTGAATCTCGTTTCGGGCAACTCTATAGACTAGGATTGGAAAAATTTTATCTGCTGAGTTTCCTTCGTTTATGTTGTAGAAGCTTCGTTCTCTACTAAACGACATATGTTGGTCTTGTTCTTTGCTCCAGGTTTCCAAGCACTCTACCCAAGGAGGCATCGGGCCTTGAAAGCCGGTCAAGGGTTGGGATTCGGAACAAGAGTCATCGGGGTTAAGTTCTCCACTTCAGGGTCGGAGTCAGAACCATCAGCATAGCCTTCAGCTTGGTGACCATCTACAGGGGTTGGGTAATCATTCTCTGGCTCCTCTCCGAGCCATTTGGTATTGTAGTGGTTAGGGTAGTACGGGTCGTCGTGTGGGTGGAATCCAGCCATGATATCTTCGCGAGAAATGGGGATATAAGAAATGATTAAGCAAACGTACTAATTTGCTAATTATACGATGATCTTTATCAGGTACTTCAACAAATTGTTTAGTGCATACTAATTATATGTATTCGGGACAGGATAGACCTTCGAATAAGCGACCCTAACTCTAAATCCCCAATCCAACGAGAACAGGAAGTAGGGCAAAGATCCACAGATTCTAAGTCTATGACGTCCTGGATACATAAAATTTTAATGTATCCACTAAGCAACTATTGACCTATTGATAAAGATCTATTTAGTTCTCGCAGATGTAATTTTAATAATGCCAAAATACCCCTATGGTATTCCATTGTGGTAGTGTTGGTAAGTTTTTAGACTTGTTGCCACATCACAACCATTCTTGGGCATATGCTAATCACTCCTCGGACCAGCATAGTTGATCAGGCTATGCTATTCCCAAGACTGATCATACATCCCCAGGCTTACCTGTGATATCCAACAATCATTACTTTTGTTTTGTCCTAAAAATAATGCTGACCTTAGTATGTATGCATGCATGTATACTTTTAACAAGAGTTATTTATTCTTAAAGGTATAGTGGTTTTGAAATCTTAAAATCAGAGACCTTAGTCCCAATGCATTTATAGTTTGTATATCTTATGTGGTTCGATATACTTAGTTCACTATAAACAATGCTCTGATACCAATCTGTCACACCCCCAAACCAAGGATGGCGGAAACGTCTGGGGGTGGAGGACTTCATGTACAGTATCACAACAACGCGTATAATAGTGCTCAAAGTAAATACAACCAACACAAATATAATTGCAAAAGTTACACCAAAGTATATGTTTACATGTTTCAAAAGCAATTACATTATGATGACAAAATAAATTGTTGACGGTTTAGCGCCCCATCCTCAAAGCGATGAAGTTTTCCTGTTTCACTGATTTCCTGAGAATACAAGTAGTTTTAAAGAGTGTCAACACAAAGGTTGGTGAGTTCATAAGAGTTTTGTTTGAAGTAGAAACCGTTTTTCCTTGTAAAATCGATTTAGTTTGATTTCCAGAAAATCCAATATTTTCTTAGTTAAGTATGAATAGAAATAATCCTACATGATGCTGTAATGAACCCTAGAGTAATCCGTAGAGTTCCTCTATAATCGTCCAACATATAAAGTTATATAAGGCTTAACTTAGATAAAACGTTGAATATAGTGGGTCTGCCCTAGGTCCACAACCCAACGAGGAACAGGAGATGAGGCGGGCACCACCAATTCTAGGCCAATCAAGACTAAATTCTTATATGACTCAACATATACGCTCAGCGACTATAGTTGAAGTCTAACAATTTTAGAGGATGTGTAGTTTTAATATCATAATAGCTTTGTATAGAGACCCGGCACTTTGTATTTGTACCCCTTTTTGTATAGAGACCCGGTACTTTGTATTTGTACCCATAGAGATAAAAGGTGATTTTAAATCGACATAAAACTCATTTAGGTTTTAAAAATAAAATCCCGTAAACTTATGGAGTGTTCCCTATGTGAGCCGTTATAATCATACTATGACTATGTGAACCTGCCACGACGTTCTCAGTGTCGCGAAAAATGAAATGACATTTGTCACCCGTAGACCTGCAGGTCCCACTGTAGCTAGCAGCGAGGTGTGGGGTGTCAAACCCAATATAGATCTATATACAAGTATCACGTTCTCCCTCAAGGAGATTCTGATTATAACTACCAGGAATTATATCCCGCACTCGGACGTACGGGGAGAGAGAGAGAGTCTCACCATAGGTTAACAAGTTTACTTGAAATGTGTGTGAATATAAATCTTTCTTGTATGAATGTACCCTTTTTGTACGAGTGCGTAGAGTGATGTATCATAAACTATACCTATTATAGTTTATCTAAAATGTATGTACTATGTATGAACTCCTTTATGGACAAGTATTAGTGTTGTGAATTTATTGACTATACTTTTTATAGTTTAATAGCACGTGTTCCAAAATGAATGAATAATATTTAATATGAATGTTTTAGTTTCAGTTCATAATGATAAACTAACTAGGAATCACATTCAAACATTAAAACTTATGATTATACACTTTGCTCAACATAATACAAAGTGTTATGATATTTACATGCTGTTGGTAAAATTTAGCAATTCTGCCCTGATTTGGAAAAATCATAGAAAAATCATACGAAGTCAAAAACTAGATCCGTAAATTCTGAGAGTTCACAAAATGTGTCTAGTTTGCTCATAATTTTTATCACAATTTATAATGACCTCTAACTTGGGTGAAAAAGTCCATAATCACAGACTGGTCCGGATTGTTGTTTGAAGTGATAGGCAGTTTTGTAAAAATCACCATAAATTGTAGAAAAATCGTATGGAGATGTGCAAGTAGTCATTTTAAAGCTAAAAACTTAAACTATTTGCACCTTGTACAGTTTTGAAAACAAAAATGTTTAAGATGCCCAAAACAGTCCGTGAATGGAGTTGAACTTTTCTGATGAAGGCTGTTAGAAAAATCTAGTTATGTTCTTAGTGTTTTAACTTGTATTCCCCCCCCTGAAAACTTGAGAAAACATGAAAATGTAGGGGTATGAACTCACCTTGAGTGATTTCAGTAGATTATTGTTGAAGAATGGAAGTGTTTAATTCAAGAACACTTGGAGATGCCTTGAAGGTTTTTGAGAATTAAGTGTGGAAGAACACTTGAATCCAGCCTTGGATCTCGAAATTTGTGTAGAAGAGTTTGAGAGAAAAAGTGATGTTTGTTACTTAGTGGAATGAGAGAAATGAGAGAAAATGAGGAGTGTGGTTGATTGTTCCAGCTCAAAAACGTGGGAGTGAGTGAAATTTGAGTGTAAGGGAACATTGAAGTGACATAGGTAAGGTGGGGAGGTATGGCTGGTCATAGAGTGGGTGTGGGGTGGTTGCTTGTGACTTTGATTTTTTTTTTTTTTTTTTTTTTTTTAACTTGCAAGGCACAATGGAATATATTACTCCTATACAGGAAATTGACTCAATCAAGGACGATTTCACAATTAAAGTTCAGATCATACGTCTTTGGACTCAAAAGTCAAGAACAATGTCTTATAATAGTCTATATCCCATTTTTTTTTTTAGTTTAATTTTCTAAATATATGTGTGGTTGTCTACGTGTGTGTATCTCTTTAAAAATTCTGCAATTTCATCATTTTATGACCCCCATTTGCGAAGTTGAGTATTTATTTCCAAAAATGCGAAACTCCAGGGACAATATTTGAAATCTTCTGTTTTCTTTCCCCAATTCGCATTCTACTGTGAAATACTTCGCATCTTCATTCTTACACCCTTCGCATCCCTTCGCATTAATCACCTTCGCATTTTCATTCTTACACCCTTCGCATCCCTTCGCATTAATCACCTTCGCATTTTCATTCTTACACCCTTCGCATCCCTTCGCATTAATCACCTTCGCATTTTCATTCTTACACCCTTCGCATCCCTTCGCATTAATCACCTTCGCATTTTCATTCTTACACCCTTCGCATCCCTTCGCATTTTAACCTAATTAATCAAATGCGATTCACAAAATTTTTCATTCCAGATGCGAACACAGTTTAGTTCTTGAACTCTAAACTTGCGAAATCAAAATTTTCATATGTTGAACCCATATGCGAAAATTAACCCAATTGACTTCAAATTGATTCATAGATGCGAACACTCGATTGTTTTACTTTCGCAAAATGAGCATCAACAACTCCACAATCGAGTTTTTAAATTCTTGCAACCAACAATTTCATAGTCCTTGACTTCGCGTTTTTCTTCATGAATCATCCCTCAATCATCAATCCAATTGCGAATCAAAAACTCATATGTTCTTGCTTTATCGAATCATCGACCTAATACACAAGGTTTAATAGAGTTGACCGGCTTGACTTGATGACTTGACTTGACTCAAGATTGACGATTGTCACAAATTGACCCGAATATGACGGTTGTCACATCATCCCCCCGTTAAAGGGAATTTCGTCCCGAAATTTGCACTTCGAATGGGGATCCAGGAATTTAGAGGAAAGATGGGGATGACTTTTCGTAGTACCAGAATTTGATTATGGCGAGGAATAACTCGCCCGATGTCACATGATTACTACTATGCATGCTTTAATCGATGCTAGATTTATCATATAAAGAAATTCGGGATTTAAATGTCGATGTTAGAAACACGTACTGATATTTGCGGGCAGTTCCGGAGTGGTTTCTCCCTCGGTGATTGCAAACACCCTCCCGCCACCACCAGCATCTCTTGTTCTTGGGCATTCCCTTTTAAAGTGTCCCGTTTCTCCACACTCGTAACAGGTTGGGCTTGTTCCAGAGCCGGGTACCTGGTTGATAGGTCGTGCTGGTGCCTTACAGAAACGAGCAGGGTGCCCCTCTCTGTCGCAGTTTTTGCAATGCATCTTTCGGCATGCCCCAGTGTGATGGAAGTTACACTTGTTGCATTTTGGAAGTGTTCCAGCGTATGGTTTCATGGGAGTTGGTGTGGTGAGGGTTGTGGCAGCATGAACAGCAAGGATCTGTTGCTTCCTAGCGAGGCCTTGGGTTGATTGGTCCTTCTTGCTGTCCCAAAACTTTCTTTCGTTGTTCCCTCCTCTTGCTTGGGTAAGGGTGGTTGTCATAGTGTCATGGTGGGCATGATGGTCAATGAGTTGTTGTGCTAACTCCTTGGCGCTGTCGAAGGTAGTTGGTCTTGAGGCGAGCACGCTATCTTGAATTTCGGGGGACAATCCCCAGAGGTAACGCTCCAACTTTTTGTCTTCCGGGGTGACCATAGCGGGACAAAGGAGTGCTAGATCACAAAATCGGTTGGTGTAAGTTGTAAGGTCGGAGCCTGCCATTCGGAGATTCCATAGTTCTTGCTCCAGCTTTTGCACTTCACCTCTTGGGCAATATTCCTTCAACATCATCTTCTTTAAGTCCTCCCAACTTAACGAGTTAGCCACTGCAAGCGTAAGCGACTTAACTTTGCCATTCCACCAAGTGAGAGCTCTTCCGATGAAGGTGAATGTCGCGTACTTGACTTTGCTCGCTTTGGGGCAAGCACAAATCTCAAAGATTGCTTCGGTCCTTTCGAACCATTGAATTAGTGCGAGGACACCCCCTCTTCCATCAAAGGAATCGGGTTTGCCACTTGTGAAGTCCTTGTAAGTGCATTCCCTTGTGCGTCCTGCACTATCCCCGTGGTTAGGGTTTGTGGCTCCAGATCCAGCACCACCATTGCTATTTGTGCCAATTTGTGACATTGCAGCTACCACGGCTGCTGTCACTGCAGCTTGGAACATTTCAGGATCAAACTGGGGAGGTGGCGTTGGAGGTGGTGGCGTTGTGCTGCCCGAAGGCCTGGGTCTTTTCCTTGGTGGCATCGTTCTGTCATGAGTTTGTAAAAAGGAAAACTGATCAGATGGTAAGTTCCTACTAGTAAAGACAAGTCAGTTGTTATAGAATTTGATTTTTCCTGCATTTTTCTTCGATTTAAGAATTCCTTATATATAGTTCATAAAGGAAGTCCATATGAATGAACTTCACGAGTTAGTGGGTTTTGTGGTCTCTATTAGATTTTTCGCGAGTGTGCTCAAGGCGATTGGTGCGGATCGTATGTATTCTCGTTATTTGCATCAACCTCTGCGATACTATGGAGAGTTGTTCTACCCTGAATCTCGTTTCGGGCAACTCTATAGACTAGGATTGGAAAAATTTTATCTGCTGAGTTTCCTTCGTTTATGTTGTAGAAGCTTCGTTCTCTACTAAACGACATATGTTGGTCTTGTTCTTTGCTCCAGGTTTCCAAGCACTCTACCCAAGGAGGCATCGGGCCTTGAAAGCCGGTCAAGGGTTGGGATTCGGAACAAGAGTCATCGGGGTTAAGTTCTCCACTTCAGGGTCGGAGTCAGAACCATCAGCATAGCCTTCAGCTTGGTGACCATCTACAGGGGTTGGGTAATCATTCTCTGGCTCCTCTCCGAGCCATTTGGTATTGTAGTGGTTAGGGTAGTACGGGTCGTCGTGTGGGTGGAATCCAGCCATGATATCTTCGCGAGAAATGGGGATATAAGAAATGATTAAGCAAACGTACTAATTTGCTAATTATACGATGATCTTTATCAGGTACTTCAACAAATTGTTTAGTGCATACTAATTATATGTATTCGGGACAGGATAGACCTTCGAATAAGCGACCCTAACTCTAAATCCCCAATCCAACGAGAACAGGAAGTAGGGCAAAGATCCACAGATTCTAAGTCTATGACGTCCTGGATACATAAAATTTTAATGTATCCACTAAGCAACTATTGACCTATTGATAAAGATCTATTTAGTTCTCGCAGATGTAATTTTAATAATGCCAAAATACCCCTATGGTATTCCATTGTGGTAGTGTTGGTAAGTTTTTAGACTTGTTGCCACATCACAACCATTCTTGGGCATATGCTAATCACTCCTCGGACCAGCATAGTTGATCAGGCTATGCTATTCCCAAGACTGATCATACATCCCCAGGCTTACCTGTGATATCCAACAATCATTACTTTTGTTTTGTCCTAAAAATAATGCTGACCTTAGTATGTATGCATGCATGTATACTTTTAACAAGAGTTATTTATTCTTAAAGGTATAGTGGTTTTGAAATCTTAAAATCAGAGACCTTAGTCCCAATGCATTTATAGTTTGTATATCTTATGTGGTTCGATATACTTAGTTCACTATAAACAATGCTCTGATACCAATCTGTCACACCCCCAAACCAAGGATGGCGGAAACGTCTGGGGGTGGAGGACTTCATGTACAGTATCACAACAACGCGTATAATAGTGCTCAAAGTAAATACAACCAACACAAATATAATTGCAAAAGTTACACCAAAGTATATGTTTACATGTTTCAAAAGCAATTACATTATGATGACAAAATAAATTGTTGACGGTTTAGCGCCCCATCCTCAAAGCGATGAAGTTTTCCTGTTTCACTGATTTCCTGAGAATACAAGTAGTTTTAAAGAGTGTCAACACAAAGGTTGGTGAGTTCATAAGAGTTTTGTTTGAAGTAGAAACCGTTTTTCCTTGTAAAATCGATTTAGTTTGATTTCCAGAAAATCCAATATTTTCTTAGTTAAGTATGAATAGAAATAATCCTACATGATGCTGTAATGAACCCTAGAGTAATCCGTAGAGTTCCTCTATAATCGTCCAACATATAAAGTTATATAAGGCTTAACTTAGATAAAACGTTGAATATAGTGGGTCTGCCCTAGGTCCACAACCCAACGAGGAACAGGAGATGAGGCGGGCACCACCAATTCTAGGCCAATCAAGACTAAATTCTTATATGACTCAACATATACGCTCAGCGACTATAGTTGAAGTCTAACAATTTTAGAGGATGTGTAGTTTTAATATCATAATAGCTTTGTATAGAGACCCGGCACTTTGTATTTGTACCCCTTTTTGTATAGAGACCCGGTACTTTGTATTTGTACCCATAGAGATAAAAGGTGATTTTAAATCGACATAAAACTCATTTAGGTTTTAAAAATAAAATCCCGTAAACTTATGGAGTGTTCCCTATGTGAGCCGTTATAATCATACTATGACTATGTGAACCTGCCACGACGTTCTCAGTGTCGCGAAAAATGAAATGACATTTGTCACCCGTAGACCTGCAGGTCCCACTGTAGCTAGCAGCGAGGTGTGGGGTGTCAAACCCAATATAGATCTATATACAAGTATCACGTTCTCCCTCAAGGAGATTCTGATTATAACTACCAGGAATTATATCCCGCACTCGGACGTACGGGGAGAGAGAGAGAGTCTCACCATAGGTTAACAAGTTTACTTGAAATGTGTGTGAATATAAATCTTTCTTGTATGAATGTACCCTTTTTGTACGAGTGCGTAGAGTGATGTATCATAAACTATACCTATTATAGTTTATCTAAAATGTATGTACTATGTATGAACTCCTTTATGGACAAGTATTAGTGTTGTGAATTTATTGACTATACTTTTTATAGTTTAATAGCACGTGTTCCAAAATGAATGAATAATATTTAATATGAATGTTTTAGTTTCAGTTCATAATGATAAACTAACTAGGAATCACATTCAAACATTAAAACTTATGATTATACACTTTGCTCAACATAATACAAAGTGTTATGATATTTACATGCTGTTGGTAAAATTTAGCAATTCTGCCCTGATTTGGAAAAATCATAGAAAAATCATACGAAGTCAAAAACTAGATCCGTAAATTCTGAGAGTTCACAAAATGTGTCTAGTTTGCTCATAATTTTTATCACAATTTATAATGACCTCTAACTTGGGTGAAAAAGTCCATAATCACAGACTGGTCCGGATTGTTGTTTGAAGTGATAGGCAGTTTTGTAAAAATCACCATAAATTGTAGAAAAATCGTATGGAGATGTGCAAGTAGTCATTTTAAAGCTAAAAACTTAAACTATTTGCACCTTGTACAGTTTTGAAAACAAAAATGTTTAAGATGCCCAAAACAGTCCGTGAATGGAGTTGAACTTTTCTGATGAAGGCTGTTAGAAAAATCTAGTTATGTTCTTAGTGTTTTAACTTGTATTCCCCCCCCTGAAAACTTGAGAAAACATGAAAATGTAGGGGTATGAACTCACCTTGAGTGATTTCAGTAGATTATTGTTGAAGAATGGAAGTGTTTAATTCAAGAACACTTGGAGATGCCTTGAAGGTTTTTGAGAATTAAGTGTGGAAGAACACTTGAATCCAGCCTTGGATCTCGAAATTTGTGTAGAAGAGTTTGAGAGAAAAAGTGATGTTTGTTACTTAGTGGAATGAGAGAAATGAGAGAAAATGAGGAGTGTGGTTGATTGTTCCAGCTCAAAAACGTGGGAGTGAGTGAAATTTGAGTGTAAGGGAACATTGAAGTGACATAGGTAAGGTGGGGAGGTATGGCTGGTCATAGAGTGGGTGTGGGGTGGTTGCTTGTGACTTTGATTTTTTTTTTTTTTTTTTTTTTTTTAACTTGCAAGGCACAATGGAATATATTACTCCTATACAGGAAATTGACTCAATCAAGGACGATTTCACAATTAAAGTTCAGATCATACGTCTTTGGACTCAAAAGTCAAGAACAATGTCTTATAATAGTCTATATCCCATTTTTTTTTTTAGTTTAATTTTCTAAATATATGTGTGGTTGTCTACGTGTGTGTATCTCTTTAAAAATTCTGCAATTTCATCATTTTATGACCCCCATTTGCGAAGTTGAGTATTTATTTCCAAAAATGCGAAACTCCAGGGACAATATTTGAAATCTTCTGTTTTCTTTCCCCAATTCGCATTCTACTGTGAAATACTTCGCATCTTCATTCTTACACCCTTCGCATCCCTTCGCATTAATCACCTTCGCATTTTCATTCTTACACCCTTCGCATCCCTTCGCATTAATCACCTTCGCATTTTCATTCTTACACCCTTCGCATCCCTTCGCATTAATCACCTTCGCATTTTCATTCTTACACCCTTCGCATCCCTTCGCATTAATCACCTTCGCATTTTCATTCTTACACCCTTCGCATCCCTTCGCATTTTAACCTAATTAATCAAATGCGATTCACAAAATTTTTCATTCCAGATGCGAACACAGTTTAGTTCTTGAACTCTAAACTTGCGAAATCAAAATTTTCATATGTTGAACCCATATGCGAAAATTAACCCAATTGACTTCAAATTGATTCATAGATGCGAACACTCGATTGTTTTACTTTCGCAAAATGAGCATCAACAACTCCACAATCGAGTTTTTAAATTCTTGCAACCAACAATTTCATAGTCCTTGACTTCGCGTTTTTCTTCATGAATCATCCCTCAATCATCAATCCAATTGCGAATCAAAAACTCATATGTTCTTGCTTTATCGAATCATCGACCTAATACACAAGGTTTAATAGAGTTGACCGGCTTGACTTGATGACTTGACTTGACTCAAGATTGACGATTGTCACAAATTGACCCGAATATGACGGTTGTCACAACCTCCTTGTTTCTCAGAACCTTTACCTTCCGGTCCAAGATCGCGATCGGTCTCTCAACATAATTCAGACTTGCATCCACCTGGATATCCTCCAACGGTAGCACTGCCGACTTATCGGGTATACACTTCCTCATCTGAGACACGTAGAAGGTATCATGGATATGGCTCAACTCTGCAGGTAGCTCCAAACGATATGCTACCCTGCCCACCCTCACGATCACCCTAAACGGTCCAATGTACTAGGGCCCCAACTTGCCCATTTTCTTGAATCGGATCACTCCCTTCCAAGGAGACACTTTCAGGAGTACAAGATCTCCAACCTGAAACTCGAGCTCGGATCGTCACTATCCACGCAACTCTCCAACGGTACCACTGCCGACTTATCGGCTATACACTTCCTCATCTGAGACACGTAGAAGGTATCATGGATATGGCTCAACTCTGCAGGTAGCTCCAAACGATATGCTACCCTGCCCACCCTCACGATCACCCTAAACGGTCCAATGTACTAGGACCCCAACTTGCCCATTTTCTTGAATCGGATCACTCCCTTCCAAGGAGACACTTTCAGGAGTACAAGATCTCCAACCTGAAACTCGAGCTCGGATCGTCACTATCCACGCAACTCTTCTGGCGACACTAGGCCGTCAGCAACCTCTATCTAACCCGCTGAATCTGCTCGGTCGTCTGAAGTACTATCTCGATGCTGCCCTACCTCTCCCCAACAAATGGGAGTCCGACACCTACTCCTATACAACAACTCGAAGGGAGGCATACCAATGCTCGAATGGTGGTTGTTGTTATAAGAAAACTCAGCCAAAGGCAGATACGTGTCCCAACTCCCTCTGAAGTCCAACACACATGCTCGAAGCATGTCCTTGAGCGTATGAATTGTCCGCTCACTCTGTCCGTCCGTCTATGGGTGGTAAGTGATACTGAAATGCAGCCTAGTACCCAACTCCTCATGGAACTTTTTCCAGAACCTGGAAGTGAAACGCATATCTCGATCTGACACAATCGAGATTGCTACACCATGCCGCGATACCACCTCCCTCACATACACCTCTACCAGCTTCTCTGAGGAGGAGCTCTCACTGATAGCAAGAAAATGAGCGCTCTTTTTCAGCCGGTCGACGATCACCCAAATTGAATCGACGCCTCTCGCAGTCCTCAGCAATTTGGTGATAAAATCCATGGAAATCTATTCCCACTTCCACTAGGGAACCTCAAGTGGTTGCAACTTGCCATGTGGACACTGGTGCTCAGCCTTAACCCTGCGGCAGGTCAAGCACCTCTCTACAAACCACGCCACGTCCCTCTTCATACATGGCCACCAATAGTCTCTTTTCAGGTCCAAATACATCTTAGTGGCCCCGGGATGGATTGAAAACCTCAACCTGTGCGCCTCCTCCATCAAAATGGTACGTGGCCCGCCATCAAATGGCACCCAAATCCGGCCCTGGAAGGTTATAAGCCCCCGGTTATCGGCAATGAGCTTAAATATCTATCCGATCACCCGCTCTCGCTTGCGGTTCTCTGGTCTCATGGCCTCTACCTGGGCCTCCCGAATGGTATCCAACACCGGAGTCATCAATGTCAACCTCAAACAACTATCTCGTAATGGGGCACTCTCTGCCCCAGTACGCTCAGCGTACTCATTTGCTACAAGAAGTCACTCAAGGGACTAATCTTGACAACTTGACAAAATGGAAGGGTTAAATAGCTTTACCTAAATTTCAAGATGTTACATTTGAATCATTAGATTTTGAAATTAGGTTATTATTTGCTGTAGATATGAGCTAAAAGCTTTTTACTTCTGTTTGGATGAGATAATCTTATGAGCATGGTTTGATTGAGTGGTTGAATTGATATTAATTTGGTTATCCATCTTGATAAGCTTATTAAAGATCCTTATGTATTGATGATAAATGTTTTTAGTTAACAAAGAAGTGATTGAGTTGCATGAATATCTTCTTGATTACTTGATTCATATAGTTTTATGAATATAAGATTGTATGCCTAGGAATAGTGAATATGAAACTAGGGTTAACTAGAAAATGTGTAAATCAATGTGTGAGCATGTGTGATGAACAACCATACATGAGTTGATTAAATTGAACAAATTTGATTAACTATTGTTATAAGTCTTGCTTGATACGAATTGAACACTAGGAAACTTGTTAATTTAATCACTTGATCACTGTTTGAATTAACTTGTCTACTAAAGGATTGGTAATAATGAACATGAACCCAATCACATTAGGAATCGGTAACCATTGACATATTAATTCATTGCACTTGCCACGAAATCAACCACAGAAATAAGTGAATCGAATCTAAACATAAATCTATTTATCATTGAATCTAGTTGTTCTTTCTTGTTATTCTTAGTTGTTAATTGTCTTTGTTTGAGTTCTAAAGTGCTTGTTTATGTTTCTAGTATTGCAAAACTAGAGAACCCCCCCCCCCCCCTTTTATTAATTGTTTTTAATTAGATAATACTAGTATTTAATTTGATTGTTACTATTCCCTGTGTTCGATATCCCTGCTTGAACTATACTATTAATCGATAGGTACACTGCTTTCGTGTGTTTGTTTAAGAAAAAATGTTAGCTTTATAAGTATGTATGATAAGATCCGGCTGTTGACTATTAACCCATACCAATTTTGCGCCTTTTTTTCAAACAATAAATAAATTGTTAAATAAGATCTGGCAGTTGACTATTAACCCATACCAATTGTACGTTCTTTTTTTTTTAACAATAAATAAGTTGTTAAGTAAGATCTAACAACTATTAACCCATACCAAATTTGCATCTTTTTTAAGAATAAATAAATTGTCTGGCAGTTGACTATTAATCCATACCAAATTTGTATTTTTTTTTATCAATAAATAAAAGTTGACTATTAACCCATATCAAATTTGTGTGTGTGTTTTTTTTTTAATTATTATTATCAATAAACAAGATCTGGTATCTATTTTAAATTACAGTAACGTTGACCATTAACCCATATATGATCTAACTTACCAGCACACACACGGTAACTGGATTGAATATTGTTCATGGATTCCAATAACTTTAGAAGATCACAGAAGCTATTGGACTTGTCTCAACGATTTCGTAAATCAAAGTCTGTTTTCCCAATTTCAGATGACCCCTCAATTGGTCAATCCGAAAGATCCAAAAGACCCAACCGAGCTGCAGTTCTGATATGTTTATTCGAGGAAGGAGATGACATCTATGTTATTTTAACCCAACGATCATCAAAGCTGTCGTCTCACTCTGGTAAAGAAAGCCATGCACTTTAGATATTCGATGAAATGCATGAATGAAATTGAACCCTTGAAATGTGTTCGTTTTGCAGGGGAAGTGTCGTTGCCTGGAGGTAGAACAGACGAAGAGGATACAGATGATATTCGAACCGCATTGAGGGAAGCTGAGGAGGAAATTGGCTTGGATCCCAACCTTGTAGATGTTATTACTGTTCTTGAACCTTTTGTAACCAAGGTAAGATTATTTTCTCCAGTTTGTATTTCAATATGAATTAGATATTGAATTTACTTTAAATGAACTTTTGTTATGAAATAACGATTTGTAAGAATCCCAATAGCTTTTATGTAGTCGTTTTCAACATGTAGTCAACTATTTGATTGTAATTGCAGAAGAATATCACAGTAGTTCCAGTGATGGGTATACTATGGGATAAACAAGCATTTAATCCGCTTCCAAATCCTGGAGAAGTGGAATCCATATTCTATGCACCTTTGGAAATGTTTCTCAAGGATGAAAACAGACGACATGAAGAGAAAGAACATAGGGGAGACAAATACTTGCTTCACTATTTTTCTCATAAAACAAATAACAGGGTGTATGTGATATGGGCTCTAACCGCCGGAATCTTGATAGCTGCCGCCTCCCTCGTTTTCCGGCGACCACCGGAATTTCAAGAAAGGGCGTCTAAATTCTGGCACAAAAACCACTCAAGTTCTAATAATGTTCCTGGAATCATTGAGCAAAAATTTATAGAAACGTGATGGAAGTCGAATCAAAGATAAACTTGCAAGCTTATTTGTATTAAATAAATTGTCTGTGGCAGATGTAAAAGTGTTTTATTTTATGTTATGTATTTTTTTTATGCGCGTCATATGTCAATTAACTTGGAAATAGTGTTCCAACCTGATCATTTATGAGATTATTGGTACCTGACTACCTGATTTGAATTTTCACATGTTCTAAAATAATAAAAATAGCAACGATATTGAGTTATTGACCATGAAACAAAGCTGTCAAAAGAATCACAAACACATTTAAAAAAAATAAATATCACCCCACAATCCATCCACGTTTCAATTTCGCACCAACTTTTGATATCTTAACATCAAGATCATGATCAACTTGCTGTTTTGCACCAAAGAGTTCTACTATTCTTGATAAACCCATCAATCATAAAATAGCCCAGCAGCATACAGAGAGAATCCTTTGTACAAAAATGTTTGGACACAACCTTTTAAGTAACATAAAACATAAGTATATAACATTGACAGAAGAATAAAATAAAGTAATTTCGTTCAGGCATTTCATCAAACACATGCTATGCATCTCTACTTTGGCCACATTTTCCATATAACTCCAAAACATTTCATATTCCAGTAATCAGACACAAACCCATCAATCATAAAATAGAACAGGAGAATACAAAGTAAGTGTCTTTTGCACAAAATTGTTCAGACATCAGCTTTTTAGCTTACCTCTAAGAGTCATGGCAGGTAGAATAGAACATTAATGTCTTTCAGGGCATTTCATCGAACACTTGCTCTGCATCTCCAATTTAGCCAAAAAGAATTTCGTCAAACATCACCAGACCAAAAAGAAAGAGATTGTCTGTCAGACAACCATGTAGCCATGCCAGGACCCATCAGATGGATTGGCAACGATCATCTACTGAGCCATAGCCGAGACCATGAAGCTCTGTTAATCACGCTCTGGCTACATGGTCGTGGTTCATCAACCAGACATGGGTTTCTGTCTTCTTAGGAATCAAGAATACAGAGGTACGAGCCTATAGAACAGATCCTGTTCAAGTAAGGTCGTGCTTCTCCTTCCCTCTCTGTTCTATTTATACCGGCTTTCTTTATCCCTTCGCATCCATGTGGGACGAAACAAAAGAGTAGAGACCTAACCCCGGCCCTATTTCTTTTCGGGTTTAATACCAACTATTTTGCTTTTATGAATAATATAATTTCAAATTTAACGTGACATTATTATTTATTAAAATATAACTGTTTTTGTTATTGATAGATGGTTTTCATATTTAATAATTTATGTGATTTTACTTTATGTTATAGTATAATGTGACATTTTTAAAAATTAAAAAATTTAAAAGCGTTAAGAGTTTTTTTTAGTGCAAGTATTCAGTTTATTAATTAAAATTAAATGCCATACATGTATATTTCAATACGAAAATATTATAAAGAGGAAGTTAAAACTACGTGATATCCATGAAAAAAAAACACGACCTACTATAGTATATAATTTATAAGAATATGAACGATGTGGATATGTTATGTTAAGAAATATATAAGTGAATAATAATATTGTAAACATTTTCTCAACTGTTTGCATGTTGTGTATTTCTTGTAGCATCCACAAACGATTCAAGATATAATAGACAATCTTTCTATCTTGCTAAACCCCATTATATATCCCATTCCATGCAGATATCTTGAAAATAATTTAGTTTCTTAAACTCCAACAGGTTACATTCAAATTCAATAATGGTACATCATGCCTGGATATGGTCTACTCCTTAATGGTAGTGTATGTATTACTTATTGTCATTGTACACTACTTGAATCAACATATATGAAGTAACCTCACGCTTTGTAATTGGCAAGTTATTATGAATTTGAACAACAATAGCATACATTATCTCATATCAAAAGTTGGAACAACTAGTAGATAGCTCTCATTAAACGAATCTACATTTATCAAAACGTACCATATAGAGTCGAATCACATGTAAACCAAAAAGAATCAATCACAAATACACATACAAAACTCATCTCCTTCAACTAAAAACCTCATAAAACTTCTCAATAACAAGCAACCCCGAATCAATCGACTCCAACGGATCCTTCCTCAACCTGTGTCTCAAACAATTCGGAATCACAACCGCAATATCCTCCGACGTCACTGTATCCCGCCCCTTCAACGCCGCCAAAGCTTTCGCCGCCCTATTCGTCACAATATCACCACGCAACCCATCAACATTCAACTCCGCACACACTTTCGAAATCTTAACCCTAAGTTCATGATCAATCACCACTTCCGATAAACAACTCCTCGCAGCCGTTATCTGCTCTTGAAGCTTCTCTTGATCCGCTTTATACGTTTCCCTAAACTCCTTAGGGTTTTTATCAAATCGCGCTCTCTCCTCCACAATTTTAACCCTAAGTTCCGCGTCACGAACCGTTCCCACTTGCGCGTGCATCCCAAATCGGTCGAGAAGTTGCGGTCGGAGTTCACCTTCTTCAGGGTTTCCCGATCCGATGAGGATGAAACGCGCGGGATGCGAAATCGATATCCCTTCACGTTCGACTGTGTTCCACCCTGAGGCCGCGGAATCGAGAAGCACGTCGACTAAATGATCATCCAAAAGATTTACTTCATCGACGTATAAAATCCCGCGGTTGGCTTTTGCGAGAAGACCGGGTTCGAATGCTTTGACTCCTTCGGTGAGGGCTTTTTCGATGTCGATGGTGCCACATACGCGGTCTTCAGTGGCTCCTAATGGGAGGTCAACCATGTTGATTTTGACTTTTAGGGTTGGGAGTTGTTCGCCTTTGATTAGTTTTTCTCGGACTTCCATGCCCATTGATTCGGGGTCTTCTGGGTCGGAGTTGAAGGGGTCGGCGGCGACGACGGTGATTTCGGGGAGGAGATCGACGAGTGATCGGACGGTTGTGGATTTTCCGGTTCCTCTGTCTCCCATGATCATGACTCCGCCAATTTTTGGGTCGATTACGTTTAATAGAAGGCAGAGTTTCATCTCATCTTGTCCGACTATTGCTGCAAATGGATACACTGGTCTTTGGTTTTCCTTTGAGAGCTTCTGTGCCTGTACATTGTATTTATTAGTATAGAAAAATACATATGCAAGATTCAAAGACATTTCATCGAACACCTAAACTGCATTCAGCATCCCTGTTGGCACTAAAGGTCTGGTTATGAAATTGTAGGAATTCAATAGAATGGAAAATGAACAGCTTCGTTTCTATGGTTAACAAAGACAGATAATCCACTAGTTGCGATAAAACGGAAGTGGGAAACAATGTACCTGTTCTTGGGCTGGGCTGATTTCAGTGGCAACATTTGAGATTGAAAAATGAGACCTTCCTTTCTTCGATGGGAGTCCAATACCTCCATAAAACCTTCTGCCTTGAGTATGACCTGCCATAACATGAATGCTCGAGCATTAGGTTTTGGTTTTATAATGCCTCATATAAAACACACAAATACTATCGTGAAGATCCAAACATAGAAGACAACGAGGTTTAAAACCGAAAATCCGAGATCCAGCTCAACATTCCAAGGATATCTCTAAATTCACAACTCAGTATTCTCTAACCGATGGAAAAATCATCATGAACAATCGTTCTGATTCATGAAAATTTTTTCAAATTCCAAAGAAAACGGATGAGAGTGAAGTATGAAGAGCAAAGATTTCACTCCATAGCAGAGCAAATGTTTTGCGAAACTGTAAAGCTACGCTGGTAAATTTTAGTATATGTTTCTCTAAAATTATTGAGCCAGTCACCCCATTTCATTCATAAACCCTCAAAATTCCATACACAGAACTCCTAATTTCACGGAAACCCCCAAAATTAGAAGCAACTGATGAAACGCAATTGAAGAATCGTGACCAACAGAATGCCAAAAGGAAAATTCCATTACAGTTCTGTTAACGTACCCCCACATTTTGATTGAATGACACTAACTTGAATGAAATACAAAAAGTTCTCATAAAAACCTGGATTAAAGGATAGAGCACGAATTGACGCCTTTGGCGTAGAAGAAGAAGAAGAAGAAATAGAGGGAGAGCTCAGTAGTGCTGCTGCGGAAGAAGTTCCTAGTAATCCGGCCATGGTTGCTTACGAATATGTTGAAGCCTGAAGGTTTAGACGAGTAGGAATAGCATTGGTGGATTGATCAGTGTGTTTGCCTACTGGTGTCTAGGGTTCTATATGGATAAGAGGATAGATATCATTTCATTGGCTTGGCTTGTAACGTGATGGCATTTTTTTTATTGGCTTCGTGGCTCCATATTGTGCTGTAATCATGCGGATTGTACATAAGGAAAATTTTCATTTCTAGCCGTTGGATGATGGTTTTTTTCTAGAAAAAATACCTCTATTTATTTATTTATTTATTTATTTAAATATTTCTCGATTTTTTTCTACCAAGACACCTCTAACTTTTTTAAAATGCATAATACTTTTAATTCGAGGATTGTTGTTGGGGAAGAAATTTAGATTTTGTTTAGTTACCGAAATATAGTTTTTTTTTTTTTTTAAGTTTTTATACTTTAGTTTTATAAATGATTTAGTTTTATATTATTTTATTTATCCAAGCCATAAAAAAAAGGTTATTGTATATATTTTGATATTTTTATCCTGTATGGTATTTTTAATATTATATTATTATCTTAATATAATCTTAGTTTTGGTTTTTAGCTTGATAGTCTCCCTTAAACGGTTTGGGGAAATTTTTTTGGGTTCAACAAGTAAACTGATTAAGAAAAAAAAATATATTCCAAACCATGTTTTACATTGTGGTTTGAAACGGACGATTTATGTGTGTTTTAATGTTTTCAACTTTATCATTTTCACTCATTTATAAATTTCTCATTAATCACAAAGGTTTTAAACAAGCATAGCGGGTGGGTAAACGAGCTAAAAGTTGGGTTGCAAATCTTTTTTGGATTCCAAAACTTATTCTTTTAAAACGACACTCATAGATCTCGGAGTCATAACATTAATATGCATGACACGTTAAACTCTATTGAGGTGGTCCACAACATCAACCAAAAGTATCAAATGCAAAAAGTATAAACATGTGTTGATTTTCCATGCACGATTTCTCATGTTTTGCTACTTTGCATGAGATGACATTTAAAGCAGCTTACCCAGGGACGTACGCAGAAATACACAATAGGTGTTGCCGGTGCATGAAAAATAGGCAAAAAAAACCAAAAAAATCGAAATGTTTTCCATTGCGTACGGGAAAACTAGGTGTTGCCGGTGCCAAAACCGTCCTTGAGCTCACCTCATAGTAAAAACCCTACTCCCAAGCTTACAAGAAGGGAAACCCATGTTAGATTCATATATACATGCTTCTATCCGGTCCATCCAAAAACTATAACATCAGTTGGTCTAAGTGTTGATCTTCCTTCCAACGGATCAATTAGAAAGTTCACATGTCTCTTTCTTAGCAGAAACCTCATCGCGCCTAAATATGTCGAAAAGAACATCCCTAACCAGATCGAGTCGGTACTTGAAACCCGTGAGCTCTCTACAATGAACTGCATGCTTCCCAAAAGAGTCCAAGCATGCCTTACCACAAACATGACATGTTTCATCAACTGGAAATAAAATGATCAGATCACGATTCTTGAGGATAGCACGATATTCCACTGGTGACATATATTGGCCAAGAGCCCAAGACCGTCAATATGAATAACTATAAGAAAATCCTGAACATGTTGTGCCCTTAGATACTCAAAAACTACTTTCTACCAAATATTCATGTTGAAGTGAACTTTCATGTCTTGGAAATCTTACTAAAAATAGCTTCCGCCAATGAATGTTGGATTTTTGGAGGGACGGTGTCCTTATTAGTAAAATCGATCAAGTCAAAACCCGAAATCATATTATGAAGACAGAAAAAGACAAATATAATCAGAATCCATATTATATAATTTTTGTTTATGATCTTTAAATTGAAAACTTTTAATTTCTGTTTATGATCTTTAAATTTAAAACTTTTAGCATCCGATCAAGGATGTATGCTAATATAATTTGTTTGCCACTTTACACCCACGTTGCTCTCATTCCCCATGTCTTTTCCTTGCTGTAAAAAACAAACTAATAGACGCGTAAGGAAACCGACAAATAATATTGAGAATTATATGTCGATTAGTTGCGAATAATAGATCCAATTATTATTATTATATTACCGAGTTTCGTCCAGAAACCAGATCTATCCTTCTCGATTAGATCTGATTATAAGAAAGGTAGAAGAAGACTGTCCTGTTATCGGACGAATTAAAGACAAGACAGAAAGGTAAAACCGACCTGTTGATTGCTGACTTGATGTTGAAGCAACTGCACGGATCAGATTCCTGTCCTTAAAGGTTTTTACTTCGCTTGTATTGGTTGTAAGCAACAGAGTAAAACCCCAGGATTTAATGCAGCTAGATCGATATTCCAACAGCACTAGAAATCGACAAACACAAAGCGACTACTCGGAAACTAGAAGAAAAACGCAGAGAGAGGGAGAGCTTTCAGATTTTCGTAAGAGTCTATATGGCTCCTAGGGAGCTGTATTTATAGGTATCGTAACCCTAGAAGGCATCAAACGGGCCCCCATAGGCCGGCCCCAGAAACCCTAGGGCGACAGCTTGCTCTCCAAGCAATCTGTTTCCTGATCCTTCTAGAATACCCTGACTTGGCCTCCACGAAGTCAACGGCGGTCAACCATTTGACCGGAGCGGTCAAACCGGCTTGACCCGAACTCGTCAAAAATAAAAGCTCCTCAGCGACGTGCAAAGTGCGCCTAAATCGCGCCATTTCGCGCACTCGCGGCGTCGGCTAGTGCTAGGCTAGGCTAGGCGCGCGCGTGGGCTTGGCCCATTCCCTTGATCCACTAAAGCCTTTGAAGACTTAACAAGGGAATAGGCTTATAAACCCACAAAAGTTTCTTCCCCCCACCAATGTGGGATACAAAGGAAATTGCCAACTTGCAATTCCTTTATATATAAAGTTCCAACAATCCCCCACCAAGTTGGTAAGTTTCCTTTCACTCAGACAAATAATGTCACTTGGGTGTCATGAAGATTAAACCCTAGTTTAATGAGAACAAACAAGAAGAGACCGATTCAATGGTATCCTTATAGGTTTAAACCATGAACCTCAATGACCTCTCCGGTTTACCCCCACACACCACAAGTCATATTTGTGTTCTCCCTGAGCGCTATTATGGACATGCGCTATAAATCCTTTTCATGACCCTTTAGAAGATAAACCACTAATCTTCACTTGAGGCGGCACCACCTCTAGATCATATAGGCATAGTTTTACAACATCTTCGTTGATTAGATGTCTCCAAAACTACGTTAAGAGTCGTAACTCAACCTCATTCTCGGCAACGACGCACTATCCTACCTCACATGGATCTATCATGAATGATAGTACCTTCTATCGTTAGTGATTTCATTGTTACCGTTTAAACTTGAAAATTAGGAGCACTAATGTCAAGTTGGGTTTCCATCACTAAACGATTCTATTGTGGTTTTAGACCCATGACTCTCGTGGTAGATGTAACCAAATCTCTCGTCAGAGGTTTGGTAAACGGATCTGCCAAGTTCCTACTTGTCTTGACATAGACAACCTTGATGGTACCACTTTCAATTAGTTGTCTCACAAAATTGTGACGCAGACCTACATGTCTTGACTTCCCATTATATACCGAATTATATACTTTAGACAATGTGGCCTCACTGTCACAGTACATGGGTATTGAAGGCATCGGAATATCCCACAAACGTATATCCATAAGTAGATCTCAAATCCACTCTGCCTCTTTGCCTGCTGCTGCTAAGGCAATTAGCTCAGCTTCCATCGTTGAATGAGCTATGCATGTCTGTTTCTTGCTCGCCCAAGAAATAGCACCACCAGTTAGAGTATAAATCCAACCACTTGTGGACTTTGAATCACTGGTGTGATCAATCTAGCTGGCATCAGAATAACCTTCAAGTATTCCATTAGATGACGAATATGTCAATTCAAAAGTACTTGTCCTTTTCAGGTATCCTAGTACTCTACCCACTGCTTTCCAGTGCTCCGTCCCTGGATTAACTGTATACTGACTTAACTTGCTTACAGTGAATACGATGTCAGGTCGCGTGCAGTGAGTAGCATACATCATGCTCCCAACTGCACTAGCATATTCTAGTTGGGCCACAGCTCGACCAGAATTCACCTTAAGTTTCACACTTGAATCAAAAGGAGTGTTAAATTCCTTAATGTTCAAATGTTGAAACTTTGTTAGAATTTTCTCTATGTAATGAGATTGACTCAGAGAAATCTGACCACCTGTCCTCTTCACCTTGATACCAAGAATAGTATCTACTTCTCCAAGATCTTTCATCTTAAAGTTCGAGGATAGGTATTTCTTCGTCTCAAGAATACCTTCTAGGTGAGTGCCAATGATCAACATATCATCAACATAAAGACATATAGCTACTATGTAATCAGATGTATGTTTAGAGTAAATACATCTATCAGCACTATTGTGCTGAAAACCAAAGGCAGTCACAGTGGTGTCAAATCTCTCATGCCACTGTTTAGGAGCTTGTTTCAACCCGTACAAAGACTTAACAAGTCTACATACTTTGTTTTCTTGTCCAGGTATTACGAAACCTTCAGGTTGCTCCAGGTAAATCTCCTCTTTGAGATAACCATTCAGAAAGGTTGTCTTCACATCCATTTGATGAATATACAATCCCTTCAAAGCTGATATTGCTATGAGAGTTCTAATTGAACTAATTCTAGCAACTGGGGCATAGGTATCAAAATAATCGATCCCTTCTCGCTGCCTATAGCCCTTTGCAACCAACCTTGCTTTATAAGCAGATATGGATCCATCAGGATGATATTTCTTCTTGAATATCCATTTGGATCCTATGGGTCTTCTCCCCTTGGGTAGATCAGCTAACTCCCAAGTTCCATTACCCATAATTGAATCCATTTCGTCATTGATTGCTTCCTTCCACAGAGGAGCATCCCGAGACGTCATGGCTTCAGTAAAGGTCTGAGGATCATCATCCAAATTATTTGAAAATATGACCTCTCTCGTCACTTTCTTTTGTGTTCCTTCGACCAAATAAGAATAGAAATCATCTCCAAAGGTTTTCTCAATTCTACCCCTAGTACTTCTCCTTGGTTCCTCCATACTGGGAGGAGGTGGGAGTATTTCTCGAGAGGTACTTGTAAGTGTTGTATGACTAGAGTTTTCTTCATCCTTAGAAAACTATTCCTCAAAGAATTCCACATCTCTGGATTCCACAACAACACCAGAATCAATATCTAGTAATCGGTAAGCCTTGCTATTTTGAGCATATCCAATAAATATACTCTTATTAGCTCGTGCTCCCAATTTGGTACGCTTAGGATCGGGAGTCCGATAATAAGCAACACACCCCCACACTTTCAAATAGTCTAGGTTAGGCTTTCTACCTTTCCACAACTCATAAGGGCTTGTAGGAATCACACGACTAGTGATCCTGTTATGAACATAACAAGCAGTCAATAGTGCTTCCCCCCACAGATTGTTTGGTTGACCCGATTGGTTCAACATACAGTTGACCATCTCACAAAGAGTTCAGTTCTTCCTTTCAGCCAAACCATTCTGTTGAGGGGTGTATGGTGATGTTCTCTCATGTTTGATTCCATTCTCTTCGTAGAATGTGTCAAACTCTTGGTTGAAATATTCTCCGCCTCTATCCGAGCGAAGAATTTTGATGTGTCTTTCAAGTTGATTTTCGACCTCAACCTTATATTGTTTAATTGCATCAAAAGCTTCATCTTTTGATCTCAGCAAATAAACATGTAGATATCTACTGAAGTCATCACAAAATGTGATGAAATACCTTTTTCCTCCTCGAGTAAGGATTCCATTTAACTCACATATATCAGAATGAATCAACTCAAGTAAAGATGTGTTTCTCTTAACTGATGGAAATGGTTTCTTAGTGAACTTTGATTTTACACATGTTTCACATTTTTCAAAATCTTTTGAGTCATATTTTAACATACCTTTAGTTTGCATTTTTTCAATGTTTTTAACATTAGTGTTAAACGTTTATGCCATAAAGAAATTGAACAAACAATATAACAAGAAAAGTTCACTTCATTCCAACACTAGACACACTAGACACACTAGCAATTACATCATTTCCAACACTAGACACACTAGCAACACCACTCTCAACACTAGGACCACTCATATTACCCTCATCACTAAGACATAAACGATACATTCCCGAAGTGTTGTTAGCCCTCCCAACATATCTTCTGCCTTTAGTGATCACAATTTTGCCTCTCTCAAGCACCATCTTGAACCCACCCTTGTCAAACTTGTCCGCAGAAACCAGACCCTTCGAGATAGTAGGAACATGAAGAACATCTCGAAGAGTCACCCATTCACCACGTGTGAACTTCAACCGAACATCACCCCTTCCTAGAACTTCAGCTCTATGGCCATCAGCACAGACGACAACCGTCCCATGAGGCATGGGTTGGTAGGTGCGAAAGCTCTCTCGTTGCCCACAAACATGCACAGTGGCTCCAGTGTCTACGAACCAACCTCGAGCACAAATTGCTTGAGTAAGAGAGGAGATCATGAAAATCTCTCCAAGGTTCACACTAGCCACCATTTCAGTTACCTTCTCGACTGCATGTGCAACCGGTATGGATTTGCGATCTTTGCATTCTCTCGCATAGTGCTCAATCTCTCCACAGACGTGGCAAGGACCGACCCTTTTTGGCTTTGAGTTAAGATTTTGATGACCTGGTTTCTTGAAGCTTTGTTTCTTGGGCCCAAAATTCTTCTTGTTCTGTCCCCCAGATTTGCCTTTGTGGCTAGAACTCCCACCTGACACATGATGCACACTTTGTCCAACTTTACCTCGCTTGTCCCTGATGCGAGTTTCCACCTCAATGCGGAGGTGTTTCATCAGATCATCCAAGGAGTAGTCCTCAGATTTGTGCATCATTCTCTTAGAGAAATCTTTCCACGAGGGTGGCAGTTTTGCGATTATCGCACCAACCTGAAAGAGTTCTAGAAGAGAGATGGTGAGTGCGTTCAACTTGTTAACCATGAATTGGAGTTCAGGCACTTGCTCCATAATTGGTTTGTCATCAACCATTTGAAACTCAAGATACTTGGACACAAGGTACTTATTAGTACCTTCTTCATGTGCCTTATACTTGAGTTCCAACGCACTCCATAGCTCTTTAGGATCTTTGATCGATGAGTAAAGATCATAGAGCCGATCAGATAGGGAATTCTTGATGTGACCCACACACAATTCCTTGGATTCTCTACGCAGAATCCTTTGTTTTTCCAGTTCTGCAATGACTGTTGGGTCCACAGATTCCCCTTCCTTTGGAATTGGATCATCAGGAATTGGTGCCAGTTTTGGGTCCAACAAAAAGGAGAGCTTCAAGACATGAAGCATGAACTTGACCTTTTCGGCCCAACGAGTGTAGTTCTGACCATCGAATTGGTCAAGTTTGGCAAACTCTTGGTTCATGAAATGGAGGCTAGCAGTAGAGTCCATTAGTCTGTTGATTGATCACAACTAAAAACCTTTAAGATTGTTGTAAAAAACAAACTAATAGATGCGCAAGGAAACCGACAAATAATATTGAGAATTATATGTCGATTAGATGCGAATAATAGATCCAATTATTATTATTATATTACCGAGTTTCGTCCAGAAACCAAATCTATCATTCTCGATTAGATCCGATTATAAGAAAGGTAGAAGAAGACTGTCCTGTTATTGGACGAATTAAAGACAAGACAGAAAGGTAAAACCGACCTGTTGATTGCTGACTTGATGTTGAAGCAACTGCACGGATCAGATTCCTGTCCTTAAAGGTTTTTACTTCGCTTGTATTGGCTGTAAGCAACAGAGTAAAACCCCAGGATTTAATGCAGCTAGATCGGTATTCCAACATCACTGGAAATCGACAAACACAAAGCGACTACTCGGAAACTAGAAGAAAAACGCAGAGAGAGGGAGAGCTTTCAGATTTTCGTAAGAGTCTATATGGCTCCTAGGTATCGTAACCCTAGGATTTAATGCAGCTAGATCGGTATTCCAACATCACTGGAAATCGACAAACACAAAGCGACTACTCGGAGGCGTCGACTAGTGCTAGGCTAGACTAGGCTAGGCGCGCGTGTGGGCTTGGCCCATTCCCTTGATCCACTAAAGCCTTTGAAGACTTAACAAGGGAATAGGCTTATAAACCCACAAAAGTTTCTTTCCCCCACCAATGTGGGATACAAAGAAATTACCAACTTGCAATTCCTTTATATATAAAGTTCCAACATTCCTTTGGCAGTTTGTTTGTTGTAATACTATCACCATCATGCACTGAAACGTAATCATTAAGAAGTAATTATCATATTTAAAAAGTGCCAAATTGATTAAAACAACTATTGCAACAATTTCCAAAACATGCGAGACAATAATGGATGACACGAATGATGGAATAATCAACTAATAGTGAAATCTCCACCAATATTTTTATAGAATAGTTTGATTTACTATATCGCATAAGGTTTATTGTATACAATCAATTAACAAATATTTCTATACGGTAAGGTACGGTTTGAACCATAATTTTATAATTAAAAATCGCAAACCGCACCGTATATTGTGGTTTGACAAAATTACAAACTGCAATTCACACCACAAAAATTTTAAATCGCGTTATGTGGGTATGATGCGGGCGGTTTGTACGGTTTGATAAACACATTTACTAGTCGATGTAAATATATATAAAACGTTAACCCTATATGAAAAATAGAATTAGCACATTAAGTGAGTGAACTATTTAAAAAAATACAAAAATCTTTATTTGGGGTAACCAAATCGAACCTGGATAACCTAGAAACCAATTAATCCAAAGATAATATGAAAAAATAAAAATATAATATTAAAAAAATCCTTATATTTTAATCATATCTGTGAAAAAGTCCACATATTCTGTTGGTGATCTGACCAGTTTACATGGTAAAACGGTCAAAATGCAAATAATTGTCAGTTTTTAGGACTTAATAAATAAAAAAAATTATAAAGATAAAATAGATTATAAGACAAAATATATGGTCTTTCTTGAAGATTTCCCTTTACAGAAAAATGAAATAAGTTCTTATTTTCAGTTTTCATTAGAAACTTTGGAAAACGTGTTTAGTTAAAACTTATTCATTTTTCATTTTCGGTTTTAGAAAAGTATAAAACATATTTAGATGTGTACTTGAAACATCCCAAAAATATGGTCAAAAACTTCCGTTTTAAATTATTAAATAAACCATATTTATCCAAATCATTTCATCCAAAAACATAAGTCATCGCATCAAATCATAATATCATATCAAAACACATGTCCACATATCAGAGTAAAAGATCTTAGGCTAAACAAAAGGTGTGTGCACTGTAGTCATTCCGATCTCTTCCCCTTGCTATCGGAAGTACCTAAAACCAAAACTGAAAACTGTCAGCACGAAACTTAGTAAGTCTCCCCAAACTACCACATACCACACATAATCACATAACTTGGGCCTTGCCCGCTACATCGGGCCCTACCCGACATCGTACCAAAGTTTATGGCTATTAAACCCTAAGGCCTTTAAATTTTCGCAAATTAGGGTTTTAGAACCCTGTTTTTCGAAATCCCTAAGAATTTTCAAACCCTTTCCTTTGGCCACCTTGGAGTCGAAATTTAGGGTCTCCTAACCCTAGGGTTTTTTGATTTTTTGTTAAGGTTGAGAGCGTTGCCTTCCACTCCAAGTAGAAGATTTCGAAATCTAAGGAATAAGTTAGTAGGTTGTTATTTTTGGTAATTATATTGTAATTGTTTAATTGGATAATTAAAGATATCCCTACCTAAATTTTGAAATCCATGGATAAAGGATTAAATTAAGTTAATATGTTTAATTTAAATTGGTAATCCTTGTTTGATTTAATAATTTAATTAATTGTTTAATTTTTTGAATAATTATTAAATCAAAGTTTTTTTTTTTTTAATTTTAAGATTTTAAATTAAATGGTTTTAATTTTTGAAAATTTTAATAAAATTAAAAAAACCCTAGTATTTTAAAAGTTTAAAAATACACCCTTATACTATATAAAATTAAAAGTCTAATATATTATATATGAATAAGTAAAGAGTCAGTCTTACCGTTAGTAGACCTCATTCACGAAGTTGATCTATAAGGGGTGTTTAAGGAAATTGCCTATAAAATGGCGATTGAATGGGTATCCACTCTTACCCACCGCACTCTTGACTAGTGGAGGGTCATTAGCCGAATGGGTAGGATAGAACATAACCTTCCATTATAAGTATAATGAAAAACGAAGTAACTAAACACTTTTATAAATTCCCAAATCTTAGTTACTTTAGAAAAAATGTGGAATTGGTGCTAATCCATGAAATTGCACATTACACCCTTATTGGTCGATTAGTGGAGCATGTGTTGTTAATCGGCACGCTAATATGGGACCAATGAAGGATGGCAATGGGTAGCTTGATGTTTATCATAGATCAATGGAGCATGTGTGGTTAACCGGCACATTGATTAGGTGATTCGTAACATCGAGAGTACCAAGCTACTTTGCATGGTTATCCACAACTTGTTTGTGATCCTCGGCATCCCAGTCACAAATGAAGGGCACAATCGAGATTTAAACATGTCATTGAAAAGTTCAATGAATCTCAAAAGATTTAGGAGATTCAATGCATTTAAAACTTAAATCTCTTTTTCGTTTTTCATGGTGGAAATTGGTAAATCGTCATTTACCTACCTTCAAATGTTCTGCAATTTGGATTACGGCATCCTTCTTCCAAATTGTAGAGCATTTTGTTGGATCCTAGCCTTAATATCTTATTTGGGTATTTTATTAAGGACTCAATCAACTGACTTGAATTTTCTCCCATTTTGTAGATGTCTGATTCTAACTATGGTCTTCCCAAATCCCTTGGAACAAGCTTTCCACATGAAGATGATATTCCGTGATTCAATCGAGGATCAAGAGATCATTCTTCACTTTCTCCACCTCCTCCTATTGTTCTCCCTGACCCACAAGTTCGAAGGATTGAAAAGTTCAAGCTCACTCAAGCCCTTTTGGCAAGTAAACACGAAGAAGGAAAGTCTATGTGTGCACACATATTAAAGATGAAGTCGCACATTAACAAGTTACGAATGTTAGAAGTTGCTGTCTGTGAGAAGCTAGCTGTTGACTGGGTTCTTCAATCACTTCCTGACTCATATAGTGAGTTCGTAAGAGAGTACTATATGATGGAACACGACGTGACCCTCATTGATCTCACTTATTTGCTTGTTGCTACTGAATCAGAAATGATTTGGTGCACTGGAGAAGCAAAGTTGATTGGTAGATCTGCCTTCCAAACCTCCATGGACATAGGCAATGGCAACAAAATGCATGACATGGTCAAAAAGTTTGACCATAAGAGAAAGGCAAAGTCTGAGGTAGTTTTGTTTGCTATTCCAAAATAGTCAATTTGCTTTTATTGTCAAGAGAAGGGGCATTGGAGACGAAGCTGCCCTGTCTACCTGAGAGATCTAAGAGATGGGAAAGTCAAGACGTATAACTCTACTTCAGGTAAAATCCATTAACTAACTCTGTAAGTTCCTATTTTTGATTCTTAATACATTATGTGATAAGATTACATTTTTTTTGGTGTTTTGTAGAATCGAAGAAAAGAAAGGAAGCTTAAAGGAAGAAGTAAGTTGAGTCTGATCGCGAAGAAATGGATTTCGATCGCATGATTCGATGATCGGATTTTTGGAGCTGCTACTTTTAGAGTTTTGATAGATTGCTTAGGAATATGTAATAGCGTAGTTTTTCATTTGAATTGCATTGTAAGGACAAGTTCTTCCACACCTTTTATAAATAAAATAAATTTTTGTTTTCGTCTTATTTATTTATTTCCTTGCAATGGCATGTATAAAAAATTGACATTTGTGTATTTCTAGTTTTAGAAATGTTGAAATGGATGTGATTCTTAGTTATGTTATTTGTGGAAATGTCAAGATTTTACCAAAAAATGAAAGATTCTTGTCGCCCGAGTTTCAATTGGACAGAAACTTGGAATCATACAAATTGTATTGTATGATGAATGAGAACCTTCATATTTGGAAAATTAAAACTAATTCCTTGACAAAGAGTCAAGTGAAGGACTAGGAGAACTCGTACACAATGTTGTGCACTAGTCAAGTCCACCACAAAGAACAATAAGATTATTCGTCATGATTTACTAAAAGTCTAATAAATGTGGTTATGCTTACAAGATTAAATGTAATTCTGAATCATTGAAAAGTTTCAATGTATGGCGGAACGAATAAGAAGAATCAATTAGGCAGAAAGATAAAATATTCTCTAATCTAAGAAGAAGGGAGAGTACTTTTGTATCGTGTTTTATGATCGTCCTGTTGATTATGAAACCATATCACAATTAATCCTCTAAGGACATCTTAGTGCACTAGTATGGCTAAGAAGAGGAATCAGAAATTATTGAAATAGTTAAATCAAAGGATGAGTCATACTTCATTCCAAAATCAAGTCTTAGAGTCATACTCCAAGATTGTGAATTGAGTGATACATCTTAAGAAATTCTAACACACTCTTCAAATGTGAAGTAGAAAATCGTTTTTCTTACTCTTGCACGTTTGAAATTGGTAAATTGTGATGTCTTGGATAAGGCAAAGGCCAACTAATACCAATTGTGTGTAGTGTTTGTCTTGATAAGAATCCACACTAATTATTGAATATTTGTTTGTCAAGAAATGTTTCTTTACAGGAGAATCTTATATGTCAAGAGGTCAGTGGGAGTCAAATGATCTTGAAAAGTTTCAAGAACTAATCAAGAGTAAACCTATTATTAAACACTAGCGCACGACTTGAGTTTTGTAACCTATCGTGTTGACGTATCCTTGTTTATGTGTCATTCCAGTTTAGTGAACTATGCATATAAGTTCTACGAATTCTCAATAGATTGCATAAAGGCAAGAACCTTATTCAATGAAAGAACATTGACAAGTATAGGTGAACTGCTAAATAACTTGGAATCAATGGTGGGACCCTTGATGGCAAGAAATCAAGTATGAACAAGTTCTGTCCATATGAGTTTGGATTTGTCACGAACATTATCTTACGATGATGGTTATGACAAATTCACATGGATAGGAACACATACACCATAAAATCTATGTGTCATAAGGTTTCTTTCCTTAATGAAAATGATTGTGAGGAAACGCTTTCACTAAGAGAGATTTTAAGGAGATAGCAATTATGTAAATTGAATTCTCAAATTTGATTATGATTACGGCATCCCCCTTCATAGTTCGAATTGTGAAATTTGGCGATTAGTCTGAATGTTTGGGACTTAGTAATATAAGTTCTGAATTAATTTAGACACACATGTGAACTATCTAAGGAAAGGTGTATGAGTTTGACAAGCTTAGATAAAGGCTTATCGAAGCATATCGTATTAGAAAACATGAACTTTGAAAGTTAATAAGTATTGTTTTCTAGAAGTTTAACTGATTTCTGAATATGTGTCAAAGCTAGTAGGAACATAAATGTTATGTTGGCCTGGATATAATTATCATGTTAGTGGGAGAATGATTATTATTTTAAGTGTTGCAAGTTAGCAATATTAATTACAGAAAACAAAAGTTTCACTTTGCAAAGTTGCAAGGGTTAAAATGTTGTTTTGCTATAATTAAGAGAGAGAATATTATACTTCGTTTCGAATTCTAAAAGCTTAGATCGAGAAATTTTAATTGAATTTATTCAAAGGACATATATGGATGTTATGTTGAAAAGATTCAACATAAAGGAATTCTATATATAACAATATTATAGCACGAAACTGGTAAAGTATCACGGTTTTTATTATGAATCGTGTCTCATACGCTTCGGGTATAGGATCGATTTCATTTGGTATAATATTTGACCATTCTAAAATTTTCCAAATATCAAGGGCATTAAGATGGAAAAAAGGACTAGAACCGGATTTGACTAAATTAATTAAGTAACTATCAAGGACAATCTAAGGTTCGCAAAGGATTGGTCACTTGTGAGCAGTTGGAAGTATAATAATCGATGGACCATATTGACATTATTATGAATAGACAAGATTCTATTTAGAATGAGTTGTCATATGGAAAATATGGAAATGTTTCCATATTACGAGTTGAACGTTAAGAATTTATGTCTATATTAGAAACTTTTATGCAAGAAGGATGTTCAAAGGAATGTACTTTGAATGTGAGACTTCACATCTATGGAATTGTCGTGTAACAGTCTCCAATAGAGCACTTTGTAATTTCATTGGCCGAGTCTTGGTGACTTTTGTGCCGTGACATTACGAAAGGACTATTTTATAAAATGTTAGAATCTAACATATTCTAGTAGTGGCGAGAATTTTCTATTCTTACACTAATGATTACGATTAGGAATTGTGAAATGAGCATCATTGGAAATGTGTTCATTTGATCTATTTCACGAAGTAAGGACCATAGGTAAACATAGTGTGCATGCTTGGTGCATGGGACAACTGTTGTTATAATTCAAGTAAGAAGTTGATTACCCGAAACAACAAATAATGAGTAATCAATATGGTGATTAAATAAAAAAGGTTTTATTTATACCCAAAGGTTTGGGGCCATATATGATTAGTATTATTCTTGTGTTTCAATTTGCATGTTTTGACTTCCCGAATAATAAGTTTATTCAAATCCTCCATAGTCGCTCATACTTTGGAAGTAGGTATGAATGAAGACTGTCATGAATTCGTCTGTAGATTGTCTAAAGTGTTTAGACATAGTACAAGTTTGCTACAGAGTTCATGAGTGCTGCTATAAGATTAGAGTATTGGATTAAAACCACGCTCACTTGGATCGCTTCATGGATTTTATCACGAGTGATTGGTGAGATGATAATATCTTATATTCTTGAAACCAAGACGTGTGAGTTGTATTCTTCAAGTCGGTTTCATATTGATAATATTTAAACGCACCAGTAACATGGTGTTATAAAACATATTGTTGTGTGTGATTGGATGAGTAGATACAAGCGAGCATTGGAGTTGAAGTTTATCCGTTCCTTTTACCCAAAGTGGATAAAAGCGATATATGTGGGTCCCTTGATGATTTAGTGATGACACCCTAAGCGCTTGGCTAAGCCGACACTAAGTTGATGTGTTCAATTGTAGTCTGTTGTCAATCATCATAAATCGGAAATCGGGAAACAACACATAGACAGAGAGAATGATTAAAATCCATGTCTCAGTCTATACGATATCTAGAATGGAGGAATATATGATCCCTTATCTTAAGGACACGTCACTGATAAGATCAAAGTTCGACAGCAACTTTTGGTAGCTAAAATTTGCTAATCAATTTTGAAGTTATACTTACAAGTATAGTTATTAGACTTATCCAAGTGGGAGACTGTTGGATTAGGTGTCTAAGCTCATAGCTATAATTGGTATGTACTTGAATTGATAGTAGCAAATGGCCTTTTGGGTTGCCTTCAAACCTGACAATTGAATAGGATTATTGTTAAAGAGAGAAGAATGATTTATTAATTTATTACGTGGTTAATAAATTAATTTATTAATGTATTATGGATATAATATATTAATTATAGATCATATTGTTTAATTAATATTTAATCAGAAATTAATTTGGAATTAATTTTGGGATAAAAGGATTTAATTGAAATTGTATGGACTAAAGGTGACAATGTTCAAAAGTTGAGCATTGAGCATTATAAAACCTCCCTTAGAGGGATGGAACAAAATCTAGAGTGTCCTCGGGTTTCCTTGGGCTCTAAGGGAGCCTTAGGGAGGAAGTTAAGGGATTATGGTTATCTAAGATACACATGCCTTATCCTAAACCTTCCTTATCACCTATATAAACCCCTTTAGGGTTGGATTTCGTCTAAGGGCACTCTAATAGAGGCTAGGGTTGAATTTTCCACTTCCCTTCTCTCTCCATAGTAATCCTTGGTTTCTAGGTTTGTTTGTGAGCCATTAGAGGCGCGACACTTGTGACGGTTGCTACCAAAGTTCAAGATCATCAAGGATTTGATTATTATTACAATATAACAATAAAGGTATGTATCCTAACCCTAATTATATGTTAATTTCGAAAATTACATGTGCCTCCTAGGGTTTCTATTTTTTGTGTTCAATGCTTGTATGTCTAATAGTGAAAACATAGATCCTCAGATTAGGGTTGCATGCATACATAGGATTGTTTGTTTTGTATAAAACCCATCAAGAACCTCCCTCTATATCACCACCTTTATCTTGGCAGGATCGACCAAAATACCCTTCTTGTTGACAAGGTGCCCACCTCGCGTAAGTAGAACTCACACTTTGAGAACTTTGCGAAAAGTCTCTCCATCCTCAGTGTCTCTAACACCTCCCTTAGGTGCTCCTCATGTTGCTTCTGAGTTTTGGTATAAACCAAGATGTTGTTGATAAAAACCATCACAGACCGATCCAGCATCAGTCTGCACACGCGGTTCATAAGGACCATGAACGTGGCAGGATCATTGGTGAGACCAAACGGCATCACCAAGAACTCATAGTGACCATAGCGAGTCCAAAAGGTTGTCTTCGGCACGTGGTCATCCCTGAATCGCATCTGGTAATAACACAATCTCAGATCAATCTTGGAGAACGAAGATGCACCCTAAAGCCGTTCAAATAAATCATCAATCCTCGGGAGGGGATAATGGTTCTTCATCATTACCTTATTCAGCTCTCGGTAGTCTATACACATCCGATGTGACCCATCCTTCTTCTTCACAAACAAGATTGGGGCTCCCCATGGCGAACTACTCAGCCTGATGAATCCCTTGTCCAATAGCTCCTGAAGTTATGTAGATAACTCCTGCATCTTGGGAGGAGCCAACCGATATGGTGCCTTGGATATCGGAGCCACACCAAGGACTAGGTCAATCCTAAACTCTACCTGCCTCTCCGGAGGTATCCCAGGAAAATCCTCTGGGAATATGTCAGGGTACTCCCGCACGATCAGTACATCATGCATTGTCATTTTACCCTTATCCCGGGTATCCATAACATAGGAGACATAACTTGCACAACCTTGCTGAAGGTAATGCCTAGCTCTTACTACTGAACACAAAGTCGGTCCACTCTGCGACCTCTCACCCTGAATCACTAAACCTCCCCCACTTGGGGTCCTAACCCGCACAAGCTACTGCTTGTAGTTGATTACTGTCCCATTGGGGCTCAACCAGTCCATACCCACTATAACATTATTCACTCGTAGGGGAATGGGGACTAAATCCACACAAAAACTACTCATCGAACAACTGCAGTGTACATCCCTAATGTGATGGGTTTTGGTCATAAGAACATCCTACGTGCTCATACAAACCCTAATGCTTGGATCTAGGTTTCTCTATTGTACATGCAAGTTATCCAAGACTATAAACCCTAATTCTAGCATACAAGTAATCATATTAACATAAGAATGGGTTTAAGACATTACCTTCATTGTTATGTAGCAATAACAATCCAATTCCTCCTTGTATTGACTTTAGAAAGCTTAGAGTCACAAATGTCACTCCTCTAATGGTTCACAAACACCAAGAGCAAGAGGATGAAGAGGAGAGAGGATGGAGGCTGCCCTAAAACGTGTGAAACCCTAGAAGGATGCTTAGCCACGTTTTTAGGTCATAAGGGATCTATATATATAGGAGGCTATTAGGGTTATCTAACAAGGAAACCCTAAATTGGATGCTTAAGCCCTAAGCAACCCATAGATTCCTTTCCTTAAGGCCTTGGACGATTTCCTCATGGGCTTTCCTATAGAATTCATCCACTCCTTAATATAAGGCAATCCATAGCCTAAATTGCAATTATCTTATAATTACAATTCTAGTCCCTTAAGTTTAATTAATCTCTTTTAGTCACAAAACTAATTACCAATTAATTACTGACTAATATTAATTAAACAATATGATTTCTCCTTTAATATATTATTCTCATAATATATTAATAAATCATATTTAATCCTTTCTCTCCATAATTCATCCTATCAAGTTGCTTTGGTGAAGGCAACCAAAAAGGACCATGCACCATCGGGTCAAGTACATACCAAAATAGTTATGGACTTAGACACTAATCCAACAGTCTCCCACTTACATAAGTCTAATAACTATTATGTGTATGACTTCAGACCCTGATCTGCAATTGTAGCTTTCCAAAGCCGCTGTCAACTCTGATCCTATCAGATATGCGTGTCCTTTAGATAAGGGATCATATATTCCTCCATTCTAGATATCGTATGAGATATGATTTCAAATCATTCTTTATGTACTATTTCTCGACTTCCGATTTATGACAACTGACTAATTGAACAAATCAAATTAGCCCTAGCCCGACTGAGCATTTACGTTTGTCATCACTAAACCATCGAGGGGCCCAAAGATATCGCTTTTATCCTACTTGGGATAAAAGGAACGGATAAACTTTGATTCAATGCTCGCTTGCACTTACTCACCGAATCACACACAAAAATATGTTTTATGACACCAAGTTACTGGTGCGTTTACATATTATCAATGTGCAACCGATTCGCAAGATACAACTCACACATCTCGGTTTCAAGAATATAAGATGTTATCGTCTCACCAATCACTCGTAATGCAATTCATGGAGTGATCCAAGTGAGCGTGGGTTTAATCCAATGCTCAAATCATAAGCACTCATGAACATTGCAGCAAACATTTGCTTATGTCTAATACCTTTTAGACAATCCACACACCAATTCACGGCAGTCTTCATTCATACCTACTTCCAACATATGAACGACTGTGGCCCGTTTGAATAATTTGACTGTTCTTAACCAATTAAATTATTCAGGAAGTCAAAACATGCAAAGTGAAACACAAGAATAATACTAATCCCATATGGCCTCAAACCTTTGAGTATAAATAAAACACCTTTTATTTATCACCATATCGATTACTCATTATTTGTCATTTCGGGTAATCAACTTCTTACTTGAATTATTACACTTGTCCCATGCTCTTAGCATGCACACAATGTTTACCTATGGTTCTTACTTTGCGAAATAGATCAAATTGAACACATTTCCAATCATTCTCATTTCACAACCCCTAATCCATTTTATAAATGTAAGAATATCAATTCTTGCCACTTATAGAATATGCTAGATTCTAACATTTTATGCAACGATCCTTTTGTAATATCACTGCACCAAAGTCACAAAGACTATTGCCAATGAAATTACAAAGTCCTTTATCGGAGATTGTTACAAGACTATTCCATAGATGTGATGTCTCTCACTCAAAGTACATTCCTTTGAACATCCTTTTGCATAAAAGTTTCTAATCTGGACATAGATTTTCAATATTCAATTCCCAATATGGACACGTTTCCATATTTTCCATATGACAACTCATTCTTAATAGAATCTTATCTATTCATAATAATGCTGATATGGTCCATCCAATATGGAAACATTTCCATATTTTCCAATAATATACTGCAACTACTCATAAGCGATCAATCCTCGACGAACTTTGGATTGTCCTTTTGATAGTTGTTTAATTATTTTGGTCAAAAACGGATTCTAGTCCTTTTTCCCTCTAAATGCGCTAAACATTTGGAAAATTTTAGAATGGTCAAATATTATAGCATTTGCAATCGATCCTGTACCCGAGGCGTATGGGACACGATGCAAAATGTCTTACATAAAGATTTGATACTTTATCAATCTTTTGCCATAATGTTTTATTTGCTATGTTCTCAAAATTCGAATTGTGAAGAGGAATGCCGTAATCATAATCGAAATTTTAAGAACACACTATGTACTTTTGACTAAATTTATTAATATTCCACAACCTAAGCCTTTAGATTTAAAATGAAGCATAATATTCTCTCCCTTAATTATAGCAAAACAACTATTCCATCCTTACAACTTTGCAAAGAATGACGCTTGTTTTCTATAATTAATATTGCCAACTTGCAATACTTTCCTTAATAATCATACAATCGTAACATTTATGCTCCCACTAGAAGGATGATTATTATAAAACATAACACTTATGCTCCCACTAGCTTCGATATGTATTCATAAACATCTTAACTTTCAGAAAAACAATACCTATTGAATTTCTTAAGTCCATGTTTCTAATACTTAGTACTTTGATAATCTTTTATCAAAGCTTCTTGAACTTATACACCTTTGCCTTAGATAGTTCATATGTGTGTCTAAACAATTAAGACTAATTGCCAAACCTCACAACTCAAATCATGGAAAGGGATACCGTAACCATAATCGAATTTGAGAATGCAATTTTACAATCACTATCTTTTTAAAATCTTTCTTAGTGAAAGCATTTCCTCACAATCATTTTCATGAAGGAGGAAATATTATGACACTTAGATTTAAACGGTGTATGTGTTCCTATCCATGTGAATTTGTTAAAACCAAAGTTTACGAAAAATTCAAACTCATATGGACCGAACTTTCTTAATCTTGATTTCTTGCCTTATAGTAGCACAGCTGCCCACCATGTCTTCCAACTAGTTAAGCAGTTCACCTTTGCCTATCAAAATACTTTCCATTGATCAAGGTCCTTGCCTTTTATGCATTCAAACGAGAACTCATAGGACTCATATGCACAATTAACTCAATTAGAATGGCATAGAAAACAAAATAGTGTCAACACGATAGGTTGTAAACCTCAACTTGTGTGCTAGTGATGATCGATAAGGTTTATTTGATTTGTTCTTGAAACCTTTCAAGACCATTAAGACTCCCACTGACTCCTTGACATATAAGATTCTCTTGTCAATAAACATTTCTTGACAACCAAATATTCAAGAGTTAGTGTAGTTTTTATCATAACACTTCATAAAATGGTCCTAGTTGGTCTTTGTCTTATCCAAGACATCACAACTTTCCACATTTGATGAATGTTAAAAACCTTCTTAATACTTGTCACTTATTGCCACAATCTTAACTTTAAGACTTGTTATTGGAACGAAGTATGATTGACTTTTTTATTTAACCATTTCTTCAATTCTTGATTCCTCTTCTTAGACATACAATTGTACTAAGACTCACTTAGAGGATCAATTAAGATGGGGTTCTTAATCATTAAGACCTATCATAAAGCATAAAAGGTACTCTCCCTTCTTCTTAGAATGGAGAAACTTTTATCTTTCTGCCTATGTGATTCTTCTTATTCATTTTGCTATTGATTTAAACTTTTTCAATCAATTCAGAATTACACTTATTCTTATGAGTATAATCATATTTACTAAACTTTTAGTAAACCATGACGAATATCTTGTTACTCTTATGGTGGACTTTGACCAACACACAACGTTGTGTACTCGATCTCCTAGTCCCTCACTTAACACTTTGTCAATGAATTAGTCTAATTTCCAAATATGAAATTTCTCATTCTTCGTGCAACCAAGTTGCATGATTCCAAATTTCTATCCAATTGAAACTTGGGTGATGAGAAACTCTCCTTATTTGGTAAATTCTCGACTTTTCCATAAACACCATGAATAAGAATCATATCCATTTGTTATAGAAATATGCAAACACTAATTTTCATAACGATTTCATTGCAAGGAAATAAACAAATAAATAAATAAGTCAAACGAAAATTTATTTTATTTATAAAAGCAGCGGAAAACATTTGTCCTTACAATGCAAAATCCATTGAAAACTATGTATTTCAAAAGGAAAATTTCTAACAACTCTATCATAACTATCTAAGCTCAAAATCTAATCTTCAAGTCCATGCGATCAAGATCCATTCCTCGTGATTAGATTCATCTTGCTCTTTCACCAAGCTTCCTTTCTTTTCAACGATCCTGCAAAACATTCAAATGCAATCTTATCACATCATGTATTAAGAATCAATGAATAGGAACATAACGGAGTTAGATAGTGGATTTTACCTGAAGCGCAGCCATACACTTTGACTCTCCCATCTTCTGGACTCTTCAGACTCTTTGGGCAGACTTGTATCCAACACCCTTTCTTTTGGCAGCAAACGCAGGTCGGTTCTCCTAGAACATCCTCGGAAGCATGGTCGGTTGACTTTCCCAACAAATACGCTCCATTGCTTCGCCAAATCATTTCTGATTCAACAGCAATGAGCATGTAAGTTAGGTCAATGAGGTTGTCGTCATGATCCATCATATAATACTTTCTTTTGAACTCATTATATGATTCAGGAAGTGACTGCAAAACCTAATTCACAGCCAACTCATCTGGGAATGACACACCCAACATTATCAACCTCTGAATGTGTGATTTCATTCCTAGAACGTGGGCACACACGGGTTTACCATCTTCATGTTTCATTTCCAATAGGGCTTTAGTGATATTGAACCTTTCAATTCTTCGATCTTGTGGGTTAGGGAGAACAATTGGAGGAGGTGGAGGAAGTGAAGCATGATTTCTTGTTCCTCGATCGAATCATGGAATACCATCTTCATGTGGAATGCTTGTTCCACGGGATTTGGGAAGACCATAGTTGTTGAACTTAGACATCTACAAACCGGGAGAAACAAATTCAAGTTAGTTGATTGATTGAGTCCTTAGTAAATCACCCAAATGAGATACTAAGGTTAGGACCCAACACAATATTCCACAACTCGGGAGAGGGATGTCGTAACCCTAATTGCAGAATATTTGAAAGTAAGTGAATGACGATTCACTAATTTCCACCATGAAAACAAAAAAAAAAAAATTTAAGTTTTAAACCTATGAAAACTCCTAGATCCTTTGAGATTCATTGAATATTTCAAAGGCATGTTTACATCTCGATATGCCCCTCTTGTTTGTGACTGGGATGCCGAGGATCACAAAGTGGGTGTGAATAACCATGCAAACTTACATGGTGCCCTCACATGTTACAGTCACCTATTCGATGTGTCGGTAAACCACACACACTCCACCGAACTATGACAAACATTGAGTCACCCTTTGCTACCTTTGCTTAGAACCATTTAGTGTGTCGGTAAACCACACACACTTCACTAACATCTTCACAAGGGCACAAAGTGTAATTTCATGGAATTGCATCAATTCACTTTGCCTAAGTAACTAAGATTGGGAATTTGTAAAAACATTTAGTTACTTTTGTATTTCATTATACTTATAATGGAAGGTTTCGTCCTATCCCACCCATTCGGCTAACGACCCTCCACTAGTCAAGAGTACGGTGGGTAAGAGTGGATACCCATTCGATCGCCATTTTATAGGCAATTTCCTTAAACACCCCTTATAGACCAGCTTCGTGAATGAGGCCTACTAACGGTAAGACTGACTTTTACTCATACATATATATAATGTTAGACTTTTAATATTATATATAGTATAGGGTGTATTTTACACTTTGAAAATACTAGGTGGTCAAATTTAATAATTATACCTTTAATTCAATTAAATTGTATGCCTCAACTTTTATGGATTTATTAAACCTCTTTTAATTATACACCTTAATTAATTAATAAAACCATAAGGGTGTGATTTGAACTTTTCAAAACATTACTAGGGTTTTAGAATTTAACATTCCTAATTAAACCTTTTAATCAACTTTTAAATTCCAAAACTTGAGGGCAAGTTTTGAAACATTTCTAAACATTAGGGTTTAGAATTTAAATATACATCAAAATTAAATTATTAATCAAAATTTAAATTCCAAAACTTGAGGGCAAGTTTTGAAACCTTTTTCAAAACATTAGGGTTTCAACTATTTAAATTTCAAAACAACAAAACTTTTGGGTTCAAATTTAAACTATAAAACCTAAAAGGGAAAATATGAAACTTTTCATAACAACAAGGATCAAATAACAAATAATCTTAATTAACATTTAATCACATAATTATCCATATTTGATTTATTTAATGATTTCTTGCAAAACAATTTACCAATTTAATCAAAATAATTAATCAATTATCACATAAGGAAACAAATATTTTATTAATTGATAAATATCTTCAATTAGATCAAGAATATACTCAAATATATAAAACAAACAAATTTATATTGATCTAATATGATAAGGCAAGTATCCTCAATCAAAAACAACAAGAAATCCTGTTTTTCCCTCTTTCTGACCGACTGACTCGTCGAGTCAGGCATGGACTCTGCGACTTCATCTATAGACTCGGCGAGTTCAGCCCCCAGAATCCCAAAATTTCGATTTTTAAGATTAAACAAACAAACAAAGCATCAATACAATAGAAACCAATCATGGCTCTGATACCACTGATGGGTTTTGGTCATAAGAACATCCTATGTGCTCATACGAACCCTAATGCTTGGATCTAGGTTTCTCTATTGTACATGCAAGTTATCCAAGACTATAAACCCTAATTCTAGCATACAAGTAATCATATTAACATAAGAATAGGTTTAAGACATTACCTTGATTGTTATGTAGCAATAACAATCCAATTCCTCCTTATATTGACTTTAGAAAGCTTAGAGTCACAAATGTCACTCCTCTAATGGTTCACAAACACCAAGAGCAAGAGGATGAAGAGGAGAGGATGGAGGCTGCCCTAAAACGTGTGAAACCCTAGAAGGATGCTTAGCCATGTTTTTAGGTCATAAGGGATCTATATATAGGAGGCTATTAGGGTTATCTAACAAGGAAACCCTAAATTGGATGCTTAAGCCCTAAGCAACCCATAGATTCCTTTCCTTAAGGCCTTGGACGATTTCCTCATGGGCTTTCCCATAGAATTCTTCCACTCCTTAATATAAGGCAATCCATAGGCCAAATTGCAATTATCTTATAATTACATATCTAGTCCCTTAAGTTTAATTAATCTCTTCTAGTCACAAAACTAATTACCAATTAATTATTGACTAATATTAATTAAACAATATGATTTATCCTTTAATATATTATTCTCATAATATATTAATAAATCATATTTAATCCTTTCTCTCCATAATTCATCCTATCAAGTTGCTTTGGTGAAGGCAACCCAAAAGGACCATGCACCATCGGGTCAAGTACATACCAAAATAGTTATGGACTTAGACACTAATCCAACATAATGAACCCTCACAACTCGTACTGTTCTATCATCCGCGATCTCTACATTAAGAGGACAGTCTAGCTCCCACGGAGCTCCAACAAATCACTTGCTGAGCGCGAGCGACACGAAAGATCGGGTAGCCCTCAAATCAAACAATACTATAGCAGATATACCGTTCACTAAGGACGATCCTATCACCAAAAACACATAACATAAGCAACAAACCAATATAAATACAGAGATAAAGAGAAGATACATACCCCTCACAACATCGGGAGCTGCACGTTCCTCCTCTGCTGTCAGCTGAAAGGCCCTGCTCTTTGCCACAAGTGCCTCTTCCTGGCCTGCCAGCCATCAGTAAGCCTCAATGAAGCCGGAGCGGGTGCCGCTGTGACAACCCAAAATTTTCATTCGTACAAACCCTACAGTCAAGCACTTCAATTAAAAGTTAAATACTTTTCTACTAATTTTTAGTCGGTTTAAAGTCTGTTTGAGTATTTTTATTAATTATTCATGAAACGAACGGATAAAAGGAAGTGATTTCTAGAATATCGTGGTAACAATGGAACAACCAACACCTTAGTTAGGTGTTCGCGACCAAAAAAAAGGGGGTTTGGGCCATGAACTCCCTTAAGGCCGCAAACTCATGCCTTAGGCATGAGTTTACTCCCCACTCTTTCATTTCCAATCTTCCAAAGTCAAGAACACTTACCATTCTCTCTCAAGTATCATCCCACTCTTCACCCGATCTTCCGAAAATGTAAGTGTTTCTTAACTTGATTTGTTGTTATAACCTAACTTCTAGTTGTTACACATCATTTCATCCATTTATTCTTGATTTTCACTTAGATCTTCAAGTGTTCTTAGTTTCACCAAGAACACACACTAGTGTTCTTAGACCTTAAACACCCAATCAAGCTTCTACCTTGTAAGTACACTTGCCCTAGCTTGTGTTGTGCTTGAAATGAACTTGTTTACACTTGGAAAACACCAAGAAACACATGATCAAAAGTGTTTATGACCAAGGTATGTTCTTGGGCCGTAAACCCTTATAAGTGGGGTTAAATGAACCCTAGTCCCTTCCTAAGCCTTGGATGCTAGTCTTGATCCTTCCTTGAAGGGTTTAGGATCTTAAACATCAAAGAAACCATGTCCCCATAAGAGTTTACAGCCGTAAACACATAAGGAATTGGTCCTTAGGCCGTAAACTCTATAATATGGTGATATTGTGCCCTAATGCTTCCTAAGGCTTGGACTTGATCAATGGATGCTCAATCTTGACTTATAAGACCTCAAAACACCAAATGGCACTTAGTAACATGAGTTTACAGCCATAAACGCATGGGGGGAAATGACCTTGGGCCATAAACTCCATAAGGAGTGGTCCTTGGGCCATAAACTCCAATGCCATGCCATGCAACCCTTTGGTACCTATAGCACTTTAATTAAAGTGTTTCCATGTCCTAGGGTGTCTTAACTTGGTAAATTAGTTGTTAAATGACTAATTGGATACATATATGTTTTATTATATGTTAACTAGGATCATTGTGTGTGTTCAAGTCTTCACTTGACACCTAGCACCTTGTCCAACACTTCCATACAATCCACTCACTACAGGTGAGTTCATACCCCTTAATTAACCTTTTAAATGTTTTTAAACGCTTTTATGGGGGGGGGGATACAAGTTGAATCATGCTAGTTATTAGATCAATCACATGTGATTAATAACTAGCATACAAATGGATTTTTCCATACTTTAAATTGTTTTACTGTAACGCCTGTGTTTCTGGGCTTGCCATTTTTAGCAATGTAATAGTCTAGGTAAACCTTTGTAACCCGTTTTGAAATAATAGAAGTGTATTATTTAAGTATTGTGTGTTTTGTGCTTAATTGCTTAATTATGTGGTTTGATTAATTAAGAATAAAAACAAGCGTCAAAATTTAAGTGTAAAATAAACTTGATATCTTTAGATAATGTTGTAGTAGTTGAAACAAGGTTTCCGAGGATATAAAGAATGCCGAAATCCGAGTTATAACGAAGAAGTTATGACCTGTCGAAGTTTCGCGACAGAACCGGCAACGCTAATTAATGTAAAAAGTGAAATTTATGTTAGAGCGATATTTAGCCTTAGTGATCTAAACAAGAATCGAAGATCTCATTGTTAGTATCAAAGTGATAAAAAGTTGGGCGAGAACGAACGTCAAACGAAGAAGTTATGAATTTATAACGAAATTTTCTGTCCCGGCCTATTAAAAATAAATAATAAAAATAAAGTCAAAAATTAGCCGACGGAGTCTAAACGAAAGTTGTAGAGCGTGGTCTCACCTTCGCGTGGATATAAAGAACGTCGAAAACGGAGTTCGTATGAAGGAGATATGAATTTTCGAAGTTTATTAAATAATTAATAATTAAATTTAATTATAAAAATCTGGCCTTATCCGAAGACGAGTCACCGGACTCATCCGGAGTACGCCCCGCGTACAGCAAGAAGTGTCGACACTTCGGATGACGCATGCAGTGACGACTTCGGAGCCCTGTACGCCCCGCGTACAGGCATACGCCCCGCGTACGAGGAGCTCCAGCCTCCTATAAATAGGATGTGAGGGGTCCGGGCATAGTTGCTCATTTCTCCTCCGTTTCATGCCGAAGCTCTGCGTTTTTACCCTCGAAGCCACCCCGAAGCCCCGGTATCATTCCCGAGTCCCGAAGCAAGTCCCGAGATCCCGAGAAGTGCGGTTTCCGAGCCGAAGCTCTGCCCGCGAGAAGTTTGATTTTTGTAGAGATCTTCCAGATCTGCTAAGAAATACTACTCCTACGAGCCGTAGTGCTGTCCGATCATCTTCTGATCAAGTGAGTGTATACTACCTTTCATAAACGGAATAATAATACAAGTATGGTTTGAGTGTATTAAAGTATATTGTTGTTTATTCATGTGAGTGCGTTGTTACTTTCTCCTAACGTATAATTATGAAGTATTTTATACGAGATACGTGTTATGTGTATATTTTGTTGTTATGTGTGTGAATGTATATTCACTTTCTTCTATCTTACAGATCTGATTATTTTTATATGAAATACGTGTTATGTGTGTGTGCCTCATCTGTTATATGGAAAATGTATTGATCAAGCATGTTATACAGGTTTTGAAAATATGTATAAAAATGTATGTTTTTATCTACTAATATGTTGGGTAGAACATGGGTAGATAGTTGGTGTGTAATAAACAGATGAGAGGCCTCGTTGTTGTTTTGATCCAGTCATCTAGTGGAATTTAGATGACGACCACGGACTTTTCTAGACAGTCTAGTGGAACACTAGCAGGCTCATAACCGTTAGGTGTTAATGAACTTGGGTGTTCATTCGTTGTATTACATCCCCCTCATGGTTGCCTTATTTGACTTATATTGCTGAGGAACCCCCTGCAGCATGTGTTGTCACCCCGATGAAAATATTTTTAGATTAGGTCCCTTGTGTTAGTTATTTTAGGGACATAAAGTGAGAATAACGGGAATGGGTAACTGGGTTATTGTTGGTTGATAATAATTAATTTAATTATTTATTGTGGGTTGAAAACCTTATATGCTCACCAGGTTCCCAAGCCTGACCCACTCAGTTTTATTTGTATTACAGGAAGTGGCGCAAGGGCGTAAGATGGATGAACCATCAAGTTTATTTGTTTACAAGTCTGTATATGTATATATTTGTTGAATGACTTGTAATGTTATCGTTTATGCTTATTGGTCTGTATCGGAACATGACACCCCGAGTTTTGATTATATAATGAAAAATACATTTCTTTTATGAAATGCTTTGGTAAACATTGTTTTATCATGTTTTGTTTTTGGGAACAAATTCCGCAATTCTTTCAAATCAAATGGATTTACTCTGAAATTATTTTAAAAGCATAAATGAAAATCGGTCTTTTCTAGCCGAGATTTTAGGGATGTCACATTTACTAAACATATGACTTCAAACTGCTTATCAAACTATTTTACATGTTAAACTTCTTATCAAAATCACTTTTATATACCAAACCTTTCTTTTACAGTTTTCAAACTTATATATTGTTAAAACCACGTCTACTACATATATAGTTATATAAATAAGGTTTGAAGGACTTAGGACTGATAACTCACTTTACTTCCTGTTCCTTGTTTGGTTGTGGACTTAGAGTACCCGGTTGTTTGTCCAAGTGTCGTTGAATCCTTAGTTATATATTATGTATATATGTATAGATATAATGACTTTTATCACAGTTCAATACATTCAGTCATACAAATAAGTCTGCTAGTAAACTATAATAAGTATAGTTTAGGGTTATACTACTTACTACTTCTAGTCCAATGAAGCATACAAAGAGTCAGTTCATTCATGAGTCACTACTTACTATTATGAGAAACTATACAACTATACTATGATGAGAAACTATACAATGATACTATGATGAGAAACAATACATTCATTTCACAAGTACATACATTACATATACAAGTATACTATAACATAAATGTGATCCACTGTATCGGAGCATGTCTTCATTGTCATGGCCCGAGTTGTAACTAGAATCTCCTGGAGGGAGAGCGTGAGTTTACGTATAGATCTATACTGGATTGACTATCCTACACCTTACTGCTAGCTACAGTGGGACCTGCAGGTCTTCGGGTGCCAAATGTCATTTCTTTTGACGACTTACATCGTCGTGTTCATAGTTGATAGTATGGTACAATTAATCACATAATCCCTTGATATAAATCCGGTTTAAGTAGTTATTATAGCAGTAGTTATTATAATACAACACCACAGTACTACATTAATTTACCCTTTACATTTAGTTGGTGATCACTTCACTTAAACATTAATGTACAAACTATATTTTGATAATGATAGTTGCACTTGGGAAAATTACACACTTTTACAAGAAACAAACATACAAAACAGTTGTGCTTGGTAGAAGGCTACTTTTAGTAAAAAATATAGGATTTTCTAGGAGTTACAAACTTTATCAAACACTTACAAACATTCACATACTTTTACTACAAACGTTTAGAAACTCGAACTTCAAACACTATTTCAAACATTTTGATACAATCATAGACACTAAATACTTATGAACTCACCAGCTTTAATGCTGATACTCGCTTTCAAAATAACTTGTATTCTCAGGTCATCAGTAGATAGGTACCGATGCCAGCTTTTGAGAAGATGGAGCGCATACAAGACTCATCTCTTATTTTGATCCATATTTTGGTATCTTATAAACTACAGAACACACTTGTATTAAAATTATATATTTAATGCAATGGATGATGTTGTTTACTTGTTTACTATTATACTTTTTTTTTGATACTATACATGACGTCCTCCGCCCAGAACGTTTCCGCCGTTCTTGGTTTTAGGGTGTGACAGCCGCCACCTATCCTGCTGCTACTAAACTTGGGCACTGGGACCGCTTGTGTACCCTATGGTTGCACTGGAAGCAAATCAGATCTGATACTGTTGTGGTGGTGGCGGTAGCTATACAGTCCCTGCTAACGTGGCCAGCTCGACCACACTTAAAGCAGCCCGAACTACCTGCCTTGCACGTTCCCTCGTGCAACTTTCCGTACCTGCCACAACGGCTGCGACGCTGCTGGCTCCTCGGTCGGTGATTTGCTACCTTGGGATTTTTTCCTGCACTCCCTGATTGAACCCTCTATAGTTTCCTCTTATTCTCCATCTCCAAATCCATCTCTCTCTCTCTCTCTCTCTCTCTCTCTCCCTCCCTCTCTCTCTCTCGTGCCCTCACAATCATATCATCTAGTGTCTTGCAGCTGGATCGGATCACAAACTGACAAATATCACTTCGCAACATTTCATGGTATCAGGCCTTTTTCATTTTCTCGTTTGCAACATACTGCAGAACGAGAAGGGCCCTCTCCCTGAACATGGCAGTGATCTCGGTCACTGTTTCAGTTGTCTTTTGGAGATCCTAGAACTCCCTAGCAAGCTATTGCACCTCATTTACAGGTGAAAACTCGGCCTTGAACCTGGCCGAGAAGTCACTCTTGTTCATCGCATCTAAAGTTGCATCATCTCCAATGGTATGTCCGACCTCCTCCCACTAGTTACATGCTCTGTCCTTCAGAAGACAGGAAGCAAGTCGGACCTTGTCCCCTTCTAGACATCAGCTCGTACGAAAGGCGTTTGCGACATAACCAACCATCTACTGCTAGCAATGGGGTCCCGAGCCCCATGATAGTATGGAGCTCCACAAGTTCGTAACTCCTTAAATGTGATTGTGCGTGCGACTAGCATGTCTTCCATCTCGGTGCAGAATGAACCCAACCTCTCCTCAAGTATCTCCAAGATGCCCTACTTGATCGTACCGAAGATCACCGGAGTCTGGTCTAAAATACTTTGTGTGACCTCAGATGATATTAACTCTCTCATTTGCTCGTCTAGCTGGCCGACTCCAGAGCCCGAGCCTGATCCATCACCGGCACCAGAGCTGCCAACTGGCCTAGTGCGTAGCGTCACCATACTGAAAAAAACACCATAACAAACATCACGATTCTCATCATAACTCGAGGGATCTCACATACTACAAGTTTCCTGGGTTCATCTCATCCTTCCTTCATTCGAGTACGGATCCTTTACTTTCAGTAGTATGGGCCCATACTACCTTCCACATATATTTGTACTTTCCTTAGAACTGCCTTGACTCCACCAAGTCCCTTATACTGCTACTTTTCTCTGCTAATCTCATCCTAGGCTTGCCCTAGGGTAACCTCCAATCCACTCTCCTCCATCAGTTGCATAAGAAGTCCGTTCTACCTTTCCCTAACTAGCTCGCGAATACCATTACATATTACTAAAACGAGATAATTCTTTGAATGAGTGGTCTCTTCCTACAACAGTTGGACTCAGATAAGACCTGCGAAATGGGACTAAACCTAACCTTCTGAAACTATTTAGTCCTTGTAATATTTAGATTGATGTATTCATTCACTGGTTAGCTAAAGACAACTAGAAATCCTAAAAGCACAAAGCAAGCAACATTCGAGCATTAAGTAACCATAATCAAGCATATCCTACTCAAGCCATCATATTGCTTACTAATCAACACTAGCATACAATTCAATAAGCTCATACAACAGGTATATAAGGCATCCTTTCTAGATCCTCAGCCCTAAACTATCATGCAGTTCTCATACACATATAACAGGCATACATGGCATCATTCCTAGAACCTTAGCCCTTATCTAACATGCAGTTCTCATACTCATATCAAAACATAAACTTGTATGGGTAATTTGGGAGTACTTACTTGATCTTGGTTGATTGCATGCTCCACACCCTTTTTCTCTTTTCAAAATCCCTTTTGTAAAAATGGTTTTTCTTTTAAAAAAATTATACCAAGTCCTCAGTTTGAGTTTAAAATCCATTTTGTAAAAATGGTTTTTCTTCACAAGCCCACTTCATCCAAGTCTTTAGCTTTTTAAGCCCAAATCTCCTTTGATGGAATCTCAAAGCCCAATAATTCCTCAAAAGCCTACAAAGCCCATTTCCAAGCTAATCCATAACCGCAACAAGCTCCAAAACCCTTCAAAATACCTCATGCAAAATAGAAAGTCCCCGATATGATCCATAATAAATAAAATAAATAAAATACAATGCAATACTAATAAAAATACCTAAAAAAACTAAAACAAACTAATAAAAAGAGGTAAATAAAATAAAATATCAAAGAGGATGAAGATGTACCCAATACCCTTGGACGCCCATTACTTAATACAACACGAGCTTTTGTGGATGTTTGTGAGTAAAATGTTACTTTACAAGTAAGAAAAGAAGAGATGGCATTCGGGGTTGAATAAGGATTCAAGAGGTCTAAACAATGAAAAAACCAAAAGAAGAAATCAAGCTTACTAGCGAAGAGACTGGATTCCAATGATGTTTCAAGTCTTCGCCTTTACTATACAACAAGTCCAAGTTGAGGAGGCTAGTGAAATTAAAGATTTTAGTTCAAGCGATGAAAGGGATGATTACAAAAGCATAGATAGCAAAAGCTTGATAAGATGTAAATGGACAGCTGAAAACAATGTGAAGAGCTCGAATGATGAAAAATCCCAAGGAGTTAAAAAAAAGCGTGAGACATGTGACAATCAAATGGAGAAAGAAAATTCAAAGAAAGTGTACGTAAGATGAGTTCAAGCTTACAAAACGAGGTGGAAGGAACAAAAGGAAAAGAGGGAGATTCCGCTCCCAACTGACACAACATAGAGCGGGAAGGAGTCCGACTCACGATTTCATCAAAAAAAGCGCTTCTATGGAGGCAACCCGAGCTCGGTTTGCATTTTCTTTTCTTTTTTCATTTTAGTTAGTTTTGCATTTCTTTTAATTTGATTTTTAGGATTGTCATTCCGCCATCTTCTATTTAAAAAATCAAGCGTGGGATTCGAATTGTGAGTGGTAAAGTTTATTAAGGAAAAATTAAATGGTTTTTGGTGAAATTTAGAGCTCACCGCGTGAGCTTAGACATCACGACGTGGAGAATCAAAGAAGCCCCAATATATTTGCATTTATTTAAAACTCATGACGTCAGATTAAGGTCTCATGATGTGAGCTTCGGAGGGGGCCAATACCTTATTTCTTCAAACTTAAACCATTTGTGATTTGACCTTTATTTCTTTGACACCGCTCACGACGTAAGATATCTCCCAAGGTCCCACTTCTATTTTTAGCTAATTTCATTCGATTTTTCTTGATTTCGAGTTCCAACTTAGATTAAGGTATGATATCCGTACTCTAAGCTCATTTATTTTACTGATTTTGAACATTTGGAGTCTAGGGTTCGTTTTAGGGTTTCGTGTGCGAAATTGGTCCGATTTTTTGAGAAAATTTTGTTGCATGTTCGATTTAAGGACTTAGATTAACTATTTGAAGAAACCCCTAGTTATATTTTGGTTCGATTTGGCCAAGAAACTATATGATGTTCATGTCACTTCCGAACTAAACTCATGACGTCAGGATTGACCCTCACGATGTGAAATCTTTGCTCACAAACTATTTGTTTCTTGTTTTATCTTATTTGATGTATTTTGTTTTTGGTTTGTTGTTTCTTCAATTTTTGCAAAATCCATGGGACCAAAAAAGAGCAGTCCCCCAAGATCAAGAGTATGTGGATATCTCAAGTCTCCACCCACTTTATCATTTCCCTCAACATATTTCACAAGCTATATTGAATAACTACACCAACCGTTTAGGGTGGTTGTACAATCAGGAGTTGGTTATCGCCCCTGTCACTGATTAGTCTTAGTTATGATGGGTTGAAAATTTAGAAGAAGTTGAGAAATATTGGCAAAAAAGATAAATTGGCAATGGGTACGATTTTACATGCAATGATTGGCACAATCTTTTCACAATCCAAGAGTCGGTTTATCATGAACTTTTCTGTCGAGTTATTTTCTACGGTTAGATTTGAAGAATCCATGGTTGATCCTACTTAAAACCGGGCACTCACATTTTGATTGGGTGGAGCATATAAAGAGTGTAGTTTGGTATAATTTTCAAGGAGAATGGGGTTATATTTGGAGGATGAAACACGCTCACCACATTTCGCCTTATTTTTTCTAACTTGTGTTAAATATTTTACCACCGGGATGATTGATGTGGAATTTTGGAGGATCATAGCAAACTACGAATATGGCTCACAGGATTCTAGAGAAGGCTACATTTAGTCGTCAATTCACTGTTTCTTACATCGCCTAATCACATTCACTATCAGTCACAAGCATTATTATGATAAAGAGTCCTCCAAAAACATCTTTTACCTTTGGAGCCTTATTACACTAGGAGTATATATTTTGTGATATTCCATATATATTGGAGAGGTTTTTGGGAGGAAAACCTATCAATTCTAAAGCCAATAGTGCTATTATGGGGGGTCATTTTGTTACACACTTGGTAGATCTTATAGAATTATAGGTCCGGGGTTTGTTTGTAATCTAACATGTTTTAAAGATACTGAGCTCACCACTTAATTTATGGGGCTTATGTGTGTTGTAGTAAAATTGGGTGGCAGATATGGCATGCCCGCCAAAGATAAATTGGTACCATCAGAATAACCCAAAGAACAACCGAGGCCATGAGGATAAAGCAACGTGAGAGGGAAGCCGTAAAAATTCCACGACATACCAGTTAGTGGTGTACCAACAGACCCATTCCAAAATCGGGTTGGATATTATTTGGATAATATTAGAGGGGCTATGTACTATCAAAACCAAGCCATCGATGGAATCTATTCTTATTTCAGATATAGCGCCAACCCAACATGCCACTACAAGCGCCACGTATTCTAACTTGGGAAGAAATTTGGGCCTTATAAAATTTTGGGGCGGGGTCGAGTGGAGCGCAAGGAGATGGAGATGACGAGTGACTTATCCTTTTATTTGTAGTTTTATTGTTGAGTTTTATTTAGTTTTTATTCTTGGTTGTTTTTGTTTTTGTAACATCCATAAAAATATGCCAATTTAAAACTTTTTAAATCATTTAACAACCAATAATTATTACAAATCTTTTTTCAAAATGATTTCATGTTAGAGTATCCCATAATCAAATCATAAAAACATAAGGAGGTGCACAATCATGCCTTCACCTTCTCGTGATCATCATAAGTACCTGAAACAATAATTGATAAATGTAAGCTCAAAGGCTTAGTGAACTACCCCCCAAAATACCAACATCATACAAATATAATCATATCATAACAAACAACATGCGTACAAAGTCTATAGAATGACGGGACTACCCACACCGGGCCTTCAGTCTATCTGGACCACTCTCAGAACCTTCATCATATCTAGTCTGCCCTTACCGGGATTACAGCCTGTCTGGATCATTCCTCGGGCCTTTAACCTGACTAGTCCACTCACATCGGGCCTTCAGTCTATCCAAGCCGCCCTGGGTCTGTTAGCCTTCAGCACAAAGTGGGACTGCCTCAACCCAACCACAATCCCATAATCAACACATAGATATCATAAGGTTACTAGCATGCACAGGCAGTCATACAGATTTAACAGATCACCAATCATGGCATCATCCTATACCCTAGGATACATATCTAACAGATCAATAAGCACAATACTATCCTATCTACCAGGATGCAGGTCGAACAGATCAATAAGCATAACACCATGCTATCTACCAAGATGCAGATCTAACAAATCAATAAGCATATCATGTCACAAACCTGAATATAAATCCAAAAAGGGACCGATCTTGATGTCGTAGACCCTTTTGGTTTAGTGAGGATAACTCACCTCACAGTAGCTTTGGATGATAATGCCAAACTCCCCAAATACAACTCCAAACTCAATCACCTACATCCACCAATGATCCACTTCCATAAATTTCTAAATTACTAAAATACCCCAGAAGTCAAACTGGTCAACCCTTGGTCAAAGTCAAAATCCACGGTCACGGTCAACAGTCTATGTTGACTCAACTCGTCGAGTGTAGGCTACTGACTCGTTGAGTTCTTTCAGAACTCAAGAAACCGTGAAAACCCTAGTTGACTCGCCGAGTTTCTAGATAACTCGGCAAGTCCATATGGTGTCCAATGTCGGGAAAACCCTAACTAACTCGTCGAGTCATCTCACTGACTCACCGAGTCCATGTAGAAACCAAAAACGACCAATCTTCATCCGGACCGTCGAGTTGACCATGCAACTCATAGAGTTCCTTCAATACATTTCTCATTCAGATGCTTTTATGTGAAACCAAAGCTCCAAACTGTAGATCAAGGATCCTATGGTGTTGTTATCATGTAAAGTTGCTAACTTTACGTGCATGCAAGGTTCCATGAAGCTAAAACACTCATAACTAGCATTAGAAGAAGGTTATGGACATGAAGGAGGTGTTGGATTAGGCGTCTAAGCCCATAACTATAATTGGTATGTACTTGACTCGATAGTAACATGGTCCTTTTGGGTTGCCTTCACCATTGCAATTTGATAGGATGGACTTTTGAGAATAAGGCTATTTATGATTTATTAATATATTATAAGTATAATATATTAATTAAGGAATCATATTATTTAATTAGTATTGATCAAGAATTAATTTCGAATTAATTTAGTGATCAAAAGAAACTAATTAAAGATACGTGGACTGATTAAGTAAATCAATGATTCTTATAGTGCGGGCCAATGTTATTTAGGATGAGCTTAACCAATATGATAGTCCATGGATAGTCCATGGAGGTTTAACCCATGGAGCCTAAGTAATATGAAAGGTCATGGTGTATTAAGGTTTGGATGGATGTAACCCTAGTTTTGCCACACTATAAAAGGAGTCCCTTAGCCTCCAAAATCGGCCCCATGTGTTCTTGTGAAGAGTCATAGCCGATTTTGTGATAGTTAGTCATTTCTCTCAAGCCTGCTTTTGCACTTGGTGTTTGTGACACATTATAGGCATCATATTTAAGGTGCTAAAGCTTTTGAAAGCCAAGAACTACAAGTCCTACTAAGAGGTAAGTTATCTAACTAGTTGTATTGCTTAATTGTTAAATTGTATGATAGTTAGGATGTATGCTTTGGAAAATTGAAATTGCATGTACAATTAGAGAAAACATAGATCCAAAGCATCTAGGGTTGCATGTGCATCATAGGAGTGTTATAGTGCTTAAAACCCAACAGGAGGGACAAAGCTTCATAAAGCTTGAGGCTTTATGTCCATAAGGGCCTAGAGGAGTCCAGATCTGAAACTATGCCCTTGTGACAAATTCAAATCCGAAAGTGACTCCATTTTTGCACCACAATGCCCATATTCTCATAAAAGGAGAGATCTAACAAATGGAAGGCCAAGGTAAAGGCTTTTTACCTTCAAATACAAGCCAAGACAAGGTAGATACGGGATCTACAGGCTTCTTCTCGTTCCAAGCTTCTAAAACTCCAAACTTCTTCAATAAATGCACCAAAAACACACTTTAGTCTCTCACTCACTCAAGAATAGGGTTTAGACCAATTAGGGTTTCTTCTGGCCGTCAAACGGTGGTAAGGGGCTGGAGGAAAGGAGTTAAGGACCTTTAAATAGGGTTCAAACCCTAAAAATTAGGGTTTCCATGCACAACCTCTACCCGTCGAATCGGAGTCCTCCGACTCGTCGCGTAGGAGTCATAAACCATGTGGGCTGACTAGGTTTGACACGACGAGTTGGGGTCTCTAACTCGTCGAGTTCCCCAAATAAAATGAATATAAAGATTTTAAAAATTATACTTGGGAGTAGGGATGTTAAAGTTCTTCCACACTTTAAACAGACTCCGTCCTTGAAGTCTGCTGCAACAAAAAACTCCGGATAATGCTCCCACATCTCTGCCTCCAGCTCCCAATTCCACTCGGATCCCCTCCGGTGCTCCCATTGTACCTTTGCCAAAGGTACATTCTTGTTATGTAGAACCTTCACTTTCCTCTCCAGAATGGCCACTGGCCTCTCTACATAATTCAGTCGCTCGTCGACATGTATATCATCCAATGATACCACTGCCTCCTCATCTAATATGCACTTCCGCAACTGTGAAACACGGAAGGTGCTGTGGATCTAGTCTATATGCCACTTTGCCAACCTTGGGAATGATCCTGAATGGCCTAATGTATCGGGGACCCAATTTTCCCCTCTTCCTGATGTGAATCACACCCTTCCAAGGTGAGAACTTCAGTAATACCATGTCCCTCACCTGGAACTCCAACTCAGATCAACGTTTGTCGACGTAACTCTTTTGCCGACTGTGGGCGGTTTGTTGCCGCTGTCTGATCTGCTGAATCCTCTCGGTAGTATGCATAACTACCTCTATCCGTCCCATCACCCTATGACCGATCTCACCCCAACAAACTGGGGTGCAACATCTCCGTCCATAGAACAACTCGTATGGTGGAGCACTAATACTAGAATGAAAGTTGTTGTTGTAGGAGAACTCTGAAAAAGGCAGGTAGGAGTCCTAGCTCCCACCGAAGTCAATAACATAGACTCTCAGCATGTTCTCGAGAGTCTGTATGGTCCACTCACTTGGCCATCTGTCTGCGGATGATAGGTTGTACTGAAATGCAGTCGCGTGCCCAGTTTATCATGGAACTTCTACCAGAAACGGGAGATGAACCGAACATCGTAGTCTAAGAAAATAGAGATTGGTACCCCATGGAGAGCAACAATCTTGCGGATATACAAGTTGGCCAACTTCTCAGCCGATGAACTATCTCGTATCGCTAAAAAGTGGGTGCTCTTGGTGAATCGATCCATAATGACCCAAATAGCATCGAAGCCCCTAGTCGTCCTCAGTAGCTTGGTGATGAAATCCATCGTGATCTACTCTTATTTCCACATGGGAATCTCCAGAGGCTATAGCTGACCATATGGCCTCTGATGCTCGGCCTTGACCATCCGGCAGGTCAAGCACCTCTCAACATACCATGCAATCTCCTTCTTCATGCATGGCCACCAGTAACTCTGTCACAAATCCTGGTACATCTTGGTGGCCCCCGGGTGAATAGAGAAGCGCGAATTATGAGCCTCCTCCAAAACAATCTATCTGACCCTACCAGACATTGGAACCCAGACTTGATTGCAACGGGTCAACAATCCCCAACTATCCTGCAAGATCAGGGTGTTCTCACCCCTAATCCTCTTAAGCTTCCAATTCTCCTGTCGCATACCCTCAGCCCGAGCTTCCCTGATCAAGCTCACAAGTGGAGAATCCACTGATATCCTCATACATATCGCTGGAGTAGAAGGTCCAGCTGACTTGTGGCTCAGAGCATCCGCAACCACGTTCGCTCTACCCAGATGGTAAAGGATCTCACAGTCATAATCCTTGACTACGTCCAGTCACATGCGCTGCCTCATTTTTAGGTTCGGTTGATCCATGATGTCTCTCAGACTCTTGTGGTCTATTTAAATGGTACAACAGGCCCTATATAGATAATGCCTCCAAATCTTGAGAGCGAATACCACCGCACCCAACTCCAAATCGTTCGTGGGGTAACTCGTCTCATGCGAGTTTCAGCTGTCGTGATGCATATGCTATAACCCGTCCCCTCTGTATGATGACTGCTCCCAGTCCTATGATGGATGCATCATAGAATACTACAAAGTCCTCAACTCCCTCTGGGAGAGTCAAGACTGGATCCTCGCAAAGTCGCTGTTTGAGGGTCTCAAATGTGCTCTGCTACTTAGGGCCCCAACAGAAATCCACCCCCTTCCTCGTTAGATGAGTGAGGGGTACTGCAATCTTAGAGAAATCTTGTATGAATATTAGGTGTTACCTTGCCAATCCCAAGAAGCTCCTGATATCCGAGGGAGATTTCGAAACCTCCCAATACATAACCTCCTCGATCTTGTACGGATTGACCAAAATCCCTTCCTACTTAACAAGATTCCCAAGAAACTGAACTTCTCGTAACCAAAACTTGCACTTCGAGAACTTGGAATAAATTCTTTCTCGCCTCAAGACTCCCAATAGCTCCTGAAGATGCTCCTCATGCTGCTCCCTGGTCTTGGAGTACACCGAGATATCATCTATGAACACGATGACCGATAGGTCGATCATCGGTATGCAAACCCGATTCAGTAGGTCCATAAACATTGTCGGTGTGTTGGTGAGCCCAAACGACATCACCACGAACTCATAATGTCCGTAACGAGTCCGAAACGTGGTCTTCTCCACGTACTCCTCCCTAATCCTAACCTGATGGTACCCGGACCTCAGGTCAATCTTGGAGAACCAAGATGCTCCCTACAACTGATCGAAAAGATTATCTATCCTTAGGAGTGGATAATGGTTCTTCACCTTCAACTTGTTCAACTCTCAGTAGTCGATGCACATCCGATGTAAACCATCGTTCTTCCTGATGAAGAGGATTGGTGCTCCCCACAGAGAACTGCTCGGATGAATGAACTACTTGCCCAATAGTTCTTGCAATTGTGATGTGAGCTCGTACATCTCCGGTGGTGCCAATCGGTACGACGCCTTGGCGATAGGGGCCACAACTGGCACTAGGTCGATCCTAAAATTGACCTGCCTCTCTGGAGGCACTCCAGGCAACTCCTCCGGTAACATGTCAGCAAACTCCCTGACTACTAGAACCTTTAAAACCGAGGTCTGATCCTTGACCCACGTATCCACCGCATATGCTAGATAACCCGCACACTCATGTTGAATATACTGTCGAGCCTTGGCGGCTAAGCAGAACCCTGAACGCAACCTGGTGCCCTCGCTGAAGATTACAAGTTCTCCCCCACTTGGGGTTCGAGCTACCACCCGCTGACCCTCATATTTGATCATGACACCGAAGCGACTAAGCCAATCCATACCCACAATCACACATACATCCCTCATGGGAATCGGAATCAAGTATATCGAGAAAGATACCCCCAATATCTCCAACACGCAACCCCGATAGACAGAAGAAGTGGAAATCCCGTGTTCGTTGGCGATTGAGACTCACAACAGACACTTTAGTTCTCCTACTGGCAAACCGAACTCCTTAATGAATGAACGAGAGACAAACGACCAATTCGCCCCCGAGTAGAATAATACCAAAGCAGGTAAGGAGTTCACTAAGAATGTACCTAACATGGCATAACACATATAAGCATAAAGAAAATATAATAAGTATGATAAAGGATAGAAACATACCAACAACCATATCTTAAATTTAACTGGCCTCCTCGGCCGTGAGCTGGAAGGCACGACCCCGAGCCCTCGAGGGCTCTGCTCTGCCCTGTCTCCCATCAATAATCCTCAGTGTAGCTAGTGATGGAACCTGCACCGGCCTGGCAGATCACTGTAGATAGTTGGTCTTCACGTGACCAACCTGATGATAGTGGTAGCAAATCCTGATATTCTGTATCAGGTCTGGTTGGTGGGAATCCCTCGTAAAGTGCCCCTCCTTTCCGCATTTGCGGAATACACTACCAGATCTACAAACCCCTGAGTGACCCTTCCCGCACTTGCCACAAGTGAGGCCATGCTGACCTCCCGACCTAGAATCAACGGTCTTAGACATCTTTGGCGCCGGCTGTGACTACGTCGGGGCCTGCCTCTGCTCCTTTAACTGTAACTCGATCTCAAGCTCACGCCACCTAGTGGCTTCCCGCAACTCCAGAAGTGTATCACAATGCTAGGTGGTAACAAACTAACGGATGTTAGTGTTGAGCATTCTCAGATAACGTGTCATCTGAGTCTGCTCGGAAGCAAACTCCAGGGAAAACATCGCCCTCTCAGTATAAAATTGCATAAAAGTTTATGCTTACAATGCAAATACATATGAAAACTATGTTGTTATCTATTCTTAAGCAATCTATCATAACTCTTAAGCAGCTGCTCAAAATTCTGATCATCGAACCAAGCGATCGAAAACCATCTCTTCATGATCATAATTTGCTTACTCTTCCTTTAAGCTTCCTTTGTTTTATTCGATTCTAAAAAACATCAAAATGTAATTACAATATATCATGTATTAAGAATCTCCAAATAGGAACTTAATAGAATTAGATAATGGACTTACCTGAAGCAGAGTCAAACTTTTTGACTTTACCATCCTTATGATCTTTGAGGTAAATATGGAAGCTTCGCAACCAATTCCCCTTCTCCTAGCAATAGAGACATATGGACTCTTCGAGAATGGTACATGGTACTATCTCAGACTTAGCCTTTCTCTTTACCATTTGGTCAAATGACTTGACTATGGCCGATCTCTTTCCATTGGGAAGAGAAAGCTTTTATGGACTTCCAATGTTGCCATTATTAATGTCCATGAAAATTTGGGGAGTAGATCTTCCAATCAAGTTTGCTTTACCAGTGTGCCAAATCATTGCTGATTTAGCAGCAATAAGCAAATATGCCAAATCAATAAGGGTCATGTCGTGATCTGTCAAATAGTAGTCCTTAATGAACTCCCTATACGACTCAGGGAGTGACTGTAGAACCCAGTCAACAGCCAGCTTCCTTGAGACATCGACTCCTAACATTCCTAACCTATCAATGAGTGACATCATCTCCTAAAAATGTTCACACACAGACCTTCCATCTTGGTGTTTGCAAGCCAATAGGGTTTGAGTGACCTTGAACTTTTCAAGTCTTCGAACTTGTGGGTTAGGGAGAATTATTGGAGGAGGTGGTGGAAGTGAAGCATCATTTCCATTTCCATGATCTAATCGTGGAACATCATCTTAAAGAGGAAAGCATATTCCAAAAGATTTGCATAGACCGTAGTTGTCTGAACCAGACATCTACAAGAGAGAAATTCAAGTTAGTTGATTTAAGTCCTTAATATAACACCCAAATGAAATATTCAGGCTAGGACCTAACACAATATTTTAGAATTCGGAAGAGGGATGTCGTAATCCAATTACAAAAGAGTGAAGGTAACAAGAGTTACACCTTTTAATTACAAGAGTTTCTTAATTTGAGACTTTTCAAATACCAAAATTTGAGGGCAAGTTTTGTAACTCTTAAAAAACTTTTGGTTTCCATAACTTATGAAAACTTATGAGTCTTAAACTCTTAATGTGTTTTTTATGAAAAACTTTTCATGTTCCATAACTTGAGGACAAGTTATGGAAGACTTTTAAAACATTTAAGATCAATTTTAATTGTCCTTTAATTGGATGAGGATCATCATTACCAAATAAGAAAATACATCTCTTATGATTACAAAACAGTTTGTGGTAATGATCCTAGTTCAATTCTGGCCAAATGTGACAACCGTCAAATTTCGGTCAAGTCAAAGTCAACTAAGGTCAGCAAGTCAAACCGTTTGACTCAATTTGCCCATGAGTACTAAAATTCACACTATGAAACTTCTACATAACTTCTATTCTAATGAGAAATCATAAAGCAAAAAGTGCGAACATCTAGATCTCCTTAACCTAAAACTGTAGTACGTGGCGAGCCAAACTGATAAAACAATGATGCATACTCATCGGGAGTGTGTAAGATCCTTAAACAAGGCTTAACAGGGTTTATGAACCATGCATTGCGATGCCGGACACTCACAATTGTCACACATGGATCCTCTCTCAATCGTTTTCACTCTATCTCTCTCTATGTCAAATCTCTCCTAAATCTCTCCAACTATGTGAAATCTCTCTCTAATATCTCTCTGTATTAGAAATCTCTCCAAGAATGTCGAATCTCTCCCAAATCCCTCTAAGTATGTGAAATCTCTCTCAAATATCTCTCTGTATGAGAAATCTCTCCAAGAATGTCAGATCTCTCCCAAATCCCTCTAAGTATGTGAAATCTCTCTCAAATATCTCTCTGTATGAGAAATCTCTCCAAAAATGTCGAATCTCTCCCAAATCTCTCCAAGTATGTGAAATCTCTCTCAAATATCTCTCTGTATGAGAAATCTCTCCAAGAATGTCAAATCTCTCCCAAATCTCTCGAAGTATGTGAAATCTCTCTCAAATATCTCTCTGTATGAGAAATCTCTCCAAGAATGTCCAATCTCTCCCAAATCTCTCCAAGTATGTGAAAACTCTCGCAAATATCTCTGTGTATGAGAAATCTCTCCAAGAATGTCAAATCTCTCCCAAATCTCTCCAAGTGTGAGAAATCTCTCCCAAATCTCTCTCAAGTTTCCCGTAACTTTTTGGAATCATTCGGGTCATTCCGACCCTTAACCGGGTCAAAAACGGCTTAAAACGGGGTAAAAACGAGAAAACGGGACCTTAGGAACCGAAACCCTTCTTAAGGAGCCGAAGCTCCTTAAGGCCGAGACTAAGAACCAAAAAGGCCCTAGGACCGAAGACCGAGCCTCTGTTGGCTAAGACACCGAAGATCGAGCCTCTATTGGCTAAGACACCGAAGACCGAGCCTCTGTTGGCTAAGACGCGAGGACCGAGACTCTATTGGCTAAGGCGCGCGAGGACCGAGCCTCTGTTGGCTAATGCACGCGAGGACCGAGCTTCGGTCTCTGTCGCCTTCTCTGTGCCCTTCTCTCGCTCTGTCTCTGTCACTTCTCACTCTCTGTTTGCTTCCTCTGTTCGCTTCTCGCTCTGCTTCTTCTCTCCTCTCTGTCTCTACTCCGCCGCTCTGTCTCTTCTCTCCTCTCTGTCTCTTCGCGCCCCTCTGTTCTCTCCTCCCCCCTCTCGATTCCTTCCCTCCCTCTTCTTCCCTCTCGGTTTCTGCCTCCCTCCTCTCGGTTTCAGCATCAGAAGGCCGAACCTCTGCCAGAATTCGGAAATTTGTCACTTTTAGCCCATTTTTGATATTTTTAACATTTTAAGCCCGTTTTTCGTGATTTTAAAGCGGGATTTTCTCCAGAAATTATATTTTAACATAATAAACTCTAAATATTCATAATTTAAACATATTTTGATGAAAATCATTATTTGAATAATAAAAATCAAATGGGTGAATTATTAAAGGTGGAGTGTTGACTTTGCCTTATCCAATGTCACAAGCAACCACCCCACACCCACTCTTTGACTAACCACACCTCCTCACCTTACCTAGGTCACTTCAATGTCCCTTACACTCAATTTACACTCATTCCCACGTTTTTAGAGCTGGAACAAACATCCTCTCTCCTCATTTCTCTCATTTGCCCTCATTTCACTAAGTATCAAACACCACTTTTCTCTCAAACTTTTCCCACTCCAATTTCGAGATTCAAGGCTGATTTTCAAGTGTTCTTCCACTCTTAGTAAGTATAATTCATCCTCCTTATGATTATTTCACATCATTCTACTCAAATCATGAATATCTTACACAAACTCCATCATATTAGCGTTAGAGCTTAGAATCTTCAAGTGATTCTTCAAGTGTTCTTGGGTTGAACACTTCTCTTCTTCAACACTTATCTACTGAAATCACTCAAGGTGAGTTCATACCCCTACATTTTCATGTTTTCTCAAGTTTTCAGGGGGGGAATACAAGTTAAAACACCAAGAACATAACTAGATTTTTCTAACAGCCTTCATCAGAAAAGTTCAACTCCATTCACGGACTGTTTTGGGCATCTTAAACATTTTTGTTTTCAAAACTGTACAAGGTGCAAATAGTTCATGTTTGTAGCTTTAAAATGACTATTTGAACATCTCCATACGATTTTTCTACAATTTATGGTGATTTTTACAAAACTGCCTATCATTTCAAACAACAATCCGGACCAGTCTGTGATTTTGGACTTATTCACCCAAGTTGGAGGTCATTAAAAATCGTGATAAAAATTATGAGTAAACTAGACACATTTTGTGAACTCTCAGAATTTATGGATCTAGTTTTCGACTTCGTATGATTTTTCTATGATTTTTCCAAAACAGGGCAGAATGGCTAAATTTAGCCAACAACATGTAAATATCATAACACTTTGTAATATGTTGAGCAAAGTGTATAATCATAAGTTCTAATTATTGAATGTGTTTCTTTGTTAGTTTATCATCATGAACTGAAACTAAGTCATTCATAATAAATATTATTCATTCATTTTAGAACACGTATATTAAACTATAAAAAATATAGTTTGATAAATTCATAACACTAATACATTTCCATAAAAGAGTTCATACATATTACATACATTTTAGATAAACTATAATAGGTATAGTTTATGATACATCACTCAACACACTCGTACAAGAAGGGTACATTCATACAAGAAAGATTTATATTCACACACATTTCACGTAAATTTGTTAACCTATAGTTTGATAAATTCATAATACTAATACATTTCCATAAAAGAGTTCATACATATTACATACATTTTAGATAAACTGTAATAGGTATAGTTTATGATACATCACTCAACACACTCGTACAAGAAGGGTACATTCATACAAGAAATATTTATATTCACACACATTTCACGTAAACTTGTTAACCTATATTGTGAGACTCTCTCTCTCTCTCTCTCTCTCTCTCTCCCCGTACGTCCGAGTGCGGGATATAATTCCTGGTAGTTATAATCAGAATCTCCTTGAGGGAGAACGTGATACTTGTATATAGATCTATATTGGGTTTGACACCCCACACCTTGCTGCTAGCTACAGTTGGACCTGCAGGTCTACGGGTGACAAATATCATTTTATTTTTCGCGACACCTGAGAACGTCGTGGCAGGTTCACATAGTCATAGTATGATTATAACGACTCACATAGGGACATAACAATCCATAAGTTTACGGGATTTTATTTTTAAAACCTAAATGAGTTTTATGTCGATTTAAAATCACTTTTTATCTCTATGAGTACAGATATTACTGTACACTTTTGGTTTTGGTAGCTACGACTACACATCATTTGAAACCACATTTATACTTTTAAGTATGGTCAATACTTGTTATTTCTCGGTCCTCTAATTTAGGACTACATATATATAAAGTATTAACGAACATGAGAACATACATAAATTTCATTTAATTCAAACGCGTTCATGTCCATTTAAGTGCATAACATTTTCTATTAATAAGAAATGTTACTTATACATTTTGGTCTTCAGTCATAAGACTACATTACGCAGATTTTAAAGAAAATATCGGATTTTCTGGATACATATTCTAACGCTTTTACAAGGAAAACGATTTACTTTTCCAATGAAATCTCTTATGAACTCACCAACCTTTGTGTTGACACTTTTCAAAACTACTTGTATTCTCAGGAATTCAGTGAAAACAGGAAATCAACAACGTTTTGAGGATGGGACGATAAATCGTCAAACAGTTCATTTTGTATTATAATGTAATTGATGTGAATCATGTAAACATGTGCTTTGATGTAACGTTTTCAATTATATTTGTGTTGGTTGTATTTACTTTGAGCACTATTATACTCATCGTTGTGATACTCTACATGAAGTCCTCCACCCTCGGACGTTTCCGCCATCCTTGGTTTGGGGGTGTGACACCAAAACTCGAAATTCTGCAACCAGAATCATCTACTCGACGAGTACATGAATTGGACTCGTCGAGTTTCCCTTTTACTGAGTGTACTCGTCGAGTCAGTGTCCAGAAAATCGATTTTTTCAGCTTTGAAAAATAACCAAGAATCAAATATAATAGAAAACAACCCATGGCTCTGATACCACTGTTGGGTTTTGTATACTAAAACATCCTATGGTGCGCATACAACACTAAATGCTTTGGATCTATGTTTTTTTTAATTATACATGCAATATTGTTTCCAAAGCATGAAGCCTACAACTAGCAAACAATTGACATAAACAACATAAAATGAATTATAGAATTACCTATTGTTGTAGCTTGTTGTGTTTGGCCTATAAGAACTTAGCACCTCAAATGTGATGCCTACAACTAGTCAAAGTCAAACTTCCTGGTCGACTCTACTCGCCGAGTCAACTCGTCGACTCATCGAGTCCCTATACTCAGAAATTCCCATAACATGACTCAACTCACCGAGTCGCCCCAAGACTCTTCAAGTCCAATGATCTCGGAATTCCATCCTGTCTAACTCACTGAGTCGCCAACCGACTCACTAATCCAAAGCTTTAACCTGAAGTGGTTGTGTTCTGCGAATAGACTTGCCGAGTCCAAGACAATCTTCAACAGACTCGCCGAGTAGTTCTTCCAACTCGTTGAGTCCATGCACATGTTCATACAACTCGTCGAGTACACCCATGTGACTCACCGAGACTCTCCAGTTCTCAACCCATACAGAAGCGTTTTGAGCCATGTAGGAGCTCCAAACTGTAGATCCACTCTTCTAGGGTATAACTCCCACATAAAGTTGCAAACTTTACATGAAACCAAGGATTTAAAGGTCCAAATCACTCTAGGGCTAAGGTTTAAGGCAAAGAGGTTTCACCAACAACTCATTGACTGATGCTTTATGACATTGTAGACCAACACAAGTCTAGATCTGGAGTAGCAACCTCAGATCTAATCTCCAAATCCGAAATAGATGTTAAACATACCAAAATGGCCCCAAATCTTATCCATGAATAGATCTAGATGCAAAAGAGTGAAGGTAACAACTTATTACCTCCAAAATGTGCCCAAACTGAAGTAGATTCTGGATCCACACCACTCTCTTGATGCAAGCCTTTTGATCTTCAAGTCTCTTCCACTAGAATTAACTTCCAAAGCTTCAATCTCCCTCCAAGGCCTCACACACACGCATTTAGAGTTTTCTGAATCTCAAAGGGTGCTAAGGAGGCTAAGAGGAGGACATAAGGTCCTTTAAATAGGGTGCAAACCCGAAGATTGGGGTTTTCTCTACTCAACACCAACTCGTCGAGTCCAGTTGCCGACTCGGTGAGTTGGTCACTTAACTCGCGACCAGAATCCTGCTCCAACTCGACGAGTAAACGCACCCACTCGCCGATTCCACCCCCTAAATACACATTACACCCTTGAACTCTTGCTTCTAAACTTGGGATGTTACAATAAGAGCATTTAAAATCATTTAAAAGGTAGATTAAAGGACATGAACTCACCTGTAGTGAGTGACACGAATGAAAGATCGGTTTGTAGGATGCTAAGTGCCAAGTGAAGACTTGAGCACAATGGATCCTAAATAGCATATAATGACACATATATGTATCTAATTAGTGTTTACAACATCTAATCTTGAACTGGAACAACTTTAGGGACTAGTACACACTTGTTATGAAGTGTTAAACCACATAGGGTTGGATATAAGGGGTGTAGGGCCTCACATAGGAGTTTACGGCCCATGGGTTTACGGACCAATGAGTTTACGGCCTTAAACTCATGGTATTTTGTACCATTTTGTGTGTTAAGGTCTAATGGTCCTCCAAGAAGCGTTCTAGTTCATTAACTTAGCTCTTAGAAGAGTTTAGGGTCAAGATGGCACCATTTTAGGGGTTTACGGACAAGGGAGATGTTCTTGGCCGTAAACTCCTTTTGTTCATGCCTAATGGATGTTTTCTAAGTGTTATTCATGTGCTTCTAGCATATAAAAAGTTAAGGAAGGAGCACTTACGATATAGAAGCTTGTAAGGGTGATTAAGGTCCAAGAACACTAGTGTGTGTTCTTGGTGAAATGAAGAACACTTGAAGATCTATCAAAATGAAGTGTTTTCATGGATGAAATCAATGATCCATACTAGATAAAGTATTGTATCAACAAATCAAATGGAAGGAATACTTACAGTCTTGAAGATCTAGATGGAAATCGGATGATAGTTTGAGAGAGAAGTTGAATTCTAGAGTTGAAAGTGATAAAAGAGTTGAAAATTGCCAAGACTCTAATATATAGCCATCAGTTTATGGCCCACATGAGTTTACGACCGTAAACTCATGTTGGGGGGGCTGTTGTCACACCCAAAACCGATGGCGGAAACGTTCCGGGGCGGAGGACGTCATGTAAGTATCACAACCAATGTACATAGTAAGCAAAGTAAACACGAAACATTACATTACATTTGTTTAAAAGTAAAGTGATACATGTTTATCTATACAAAAGTTTGAACAAAAGTAAGACGTGTCTTCTAAAACGCTCCGTCTTCTCCAAAAGATCGTGGGTACCTATCTAATGCGGACCTAAGAATACAAGCAGTTTGAAAATCAGCATAAAGCTGGTGAGTTCGTAAGCTGTTTGTTTATGTAAAACGATCATGTTTTCTTTGGTTTTCTGAAAAGTCGTTATCCAAGAAAATCTCATATTTTCTTATACAAACAATTTAGTTAAAGTTTTGAATTTCCGTTCAATACAATAGTAGATAACTTTATACGTAAAACTATACATTGAAAGATCCCTGGGAAATACCATCCAGGACAACAGTAGGTAGTTTTAATATATAAAACTATAGATTTAGAACCACTAGGAATAACATCCAGTAAAACTATTGATTAGAGAAGATATAGATTCCGTGAATAACTTATATTTTTATATTAATACGTATTGTAAGTCAGGTAACCATGCTAATATGACCACGAGACCTCCTTGACGTTCTTCAGGCGTCGGACGATATCCATAATTTGTCACCCCAGGCATGCCCGCCTAACTGTAGCTAGCAGTTTAGGTGTGGGATTGTCAGTCCCGAATAGGTCTATTCACAAATTCCACGCTCTCCCTCCAGGAGACTCTGGTTACACTTCCGGGGAGGATTTACTGATAAACCGAAGGGTTTAATGAACATACATCTCACAAAGTAGTATTAAATTATTCACAGGATACTCGGTAGTTATCAAACATCACACAGTAAAATAGTTTAATACAATGAAATTATCTGGCATGATATTCTAAATTAGACAGAGATAAACTGAATCAAACATAGTTTATCTATTAACTTTGCATGAAATCTGTGTCCGTAAAACAAGAACTGAAGATCCCAAATTATTCCCATAATAATTTGATTAGTTTGATTGTTTCCTTTACTGTAATTGAAATCCACGTGACTATATTCGATAAAACATCCCTTATGCTCCGCATAATACATAAGGGGTAAAGATATCTAAAATTTTGCCAGATATTTATAGAATTTCATCAGTTTTAAGTTTCAAAAACATTTATAGTTTGCTTGTATTCCCCCCTGAAAACATTGAAAACACGGAAAAAGGCGTAGGGGTATGAACTCACCAGTTGAGAAACGAGTCGGTTTGGATGCTAGGTGTCTGTTCGGGGCTTGATAACGCGCGAGGTTCCTATGTAATATGAAATGATACATAATTATATCTAATTAGACTTTGAACCACTAATTAGATACGAATATACACTCCAAGATGCAAAAACACTTCAAATCAAGTGTTTGGAGTGGCCCGGGTAGCATCTACGGACGTATAGGGCATAAATATGGAGTTTGCTCTTCAAGAGTAAACTCCCAATGGAGTTTTCGGTCCAATGGCCAACTTCCCATGAGTTTACGGCTATAAACTCATGGTGAGGGTGTTTTTAGTTGCCTAATGGTCTTAAAACTCATGAGGGGTGATGCTAAGATCAAATCTAAGGCATAGGAATGGATTAAACCACCAAAGGGACCATCAAATGGAGTTTACGGTCATGAACTAGGAGTTTACAGTCGTAATCTCCTATATACTCTTTCCTTTCATGATTTGGTGGCCCTAGATTAATCATATGTGATTCTAAGTCATTTTACAAGCCTTGGATGGAATTTAGGGCATCATTTGACCATGTTTTAGGAGTTTACGACCTAGGAACCTATCCTTGGGACGTTTACAGCCGTAAGCTCTTATGGGGGTGGTTTTTATCAAGTTTAAGGCCCCTAACTCGTTTGTGGTTGGTTCTAGACTTTATTCCAAGGCTTATGAGGTGTTTAAGTGGCATATTAACACCTTAAAATGAGTTTATTGCCCATGAAATTGTGTTTACGGCCCAAGCATGTTCTTGGGCTGTAAACTCATGTTTAATCCCTAAATTTTGAGTTCAAGGTGTTCCAAGTCCATTCCAATAAGTCCTTAAGTCGATTCGTTTTGGGGCTCAAAAACCCCTTATATGCGTGTTTACGGCCTATGGGTGTTCTAGGGCCATAAACACATATTTATGGTCCTATTTTATAGATTGAACACGGATTTGAAAGCTGAAAAGATTATACTATGAGTTAGGATAGTTACCTTGATGATTTGGAGCTTAAATTGGATGATTTTGGACTTAAGATTGAATTGTAGAGAGAGAGTAATGAGAGAGAGTGCAAAAGCTTCAAAATGAAGTCATTGGAACTTTATATATGGTTCAATTTTGGGACACAGTGGAATTCTACCCGATACTGACGTTAGACGAGGCTTTTGGTCGCACCCGATTAAGTTGTCGTAACCCGATATGGTCGAATTTAAAAATCTTCCATTATTAAATTGGGGCGTTATCATGAGTTTCTAATGTGTTAGGACACCCATTAAGTCATAATATAAGTCTCAAAAGTAATGACTTAATTTAATAACGAAACGTAAACAATTCGAAAACGACAAATTTTATTGACGGAACGGGTTACAATGACGGAACAAACTTCGGGTTGTCACAGCTGTAAACTCCAAATGATGGAGTTAAAACTTGATTAGGACACTAGTTGCTGAAACAAATACTTCCTAACACCTGATTCTTGAATGTACTATGCTTAGAACACTCAAATAGACTCTCAACAGTGCTAAAAGTTAGCAGAGACAAGTCTGAGTTTGATTGAAGTGAATGGTTGTATGAGATAGAAGTTTCGGGTTGTCACAATCACTGATTTACAGAATCAGTCACCATTAATTTAATTATTCTGTTTTGATCACTAAATAAATTCCAAATTAATTTCTTGATCAATGCTAATTAAATAATATGACTTCTCAGTTAATATATTATACTTGTAATATATTAATAAATCATGAATAACCTCTTCTCAAAAGTCCATCCTATAAAATTGCTCTGGTGAAGGCAACCCAAATGGACCATGCTACTCTCGGGTCAAGTACATACCAATTATTGTTATAGGCTTAGACACCTAATCCAAAAATTTATAACATCAACAATATTCCAGCATGCTCGGATCAACTTGATGAGGACCTGTTGCATAATCAAATTGATCTTATCCTTTTTCTGAATTTCCTTCTCCAGCCTTTGGATTTGCTCTTCACGATAAACATGAGTCTGTTTGATCAGTTGGCTAGTAGCGTTGATCATGTCATCATGAATCTTAAGCATAATGGTAGTGGTAGAGATATGACCATTGAGGCCGTCCCTGTATTTTTTTCAACTTCTTCAAGAGTGTGTTTGAACCTGTGAGAGATGAGTTGGTCGAGTTGATTTGCTGGATAGAGTTTGGAGGGGTCGGCATATTTGATCTCAGGAAGAGATTTGAGAATAAGTTCAACCTTGGAGACGACGATGGTAACCTTCTGATCGATCTTGGAATCAAGTTGTGCAACAGTCTTGTCGAGGGATTCAACCTTGGAAATAGCAACAACAATGTTGTCTCGAAGTTCTAACAGGGAAAAGGATCAACAATGTTTTCATCCGAAGATCTTGTGCCTGTGGTAGAACTCTCAGACTTTTATCATCGCCATCACCATTATCATCATCTTGTGGTTCGGAAGGCTTGGTATTATCAGCTGGATTGGTTTGATCTTCATTGCCTTGATTGCCTTGAGTGTTGGCATTAACATTTATTTCTTCTTCTTCTTCTTCTTCTTCTTCTTCTTTCTAGGAAGAAAAAAGACTGAAATGTTAAGATGGTTTCGAGGAGGAAGGCTTCTATAACGTCTTGAAAGGGGTGAGGATCAGAATAGCGCCAAAGGTTGTGCTGTCATCATCAAACATGACATTATTTGAATGTTCCTCGTCGGAGGGAGGCTTGGGAGCATCTTCACTTGTGAATGTAGGAAGAGGATCATCTGAAACAATTTTGGTATTGGGAACATCTCTCGTCGTAGTCGCCTTATGAATTTCAAGAATGGGCTGGAAGGCCTAATCTGTTTCCATATTGTAAGGAAAAGTTAAGGGGATGCTGCTTTCGATGGCATGTTGACACATTGAGATCAGCGTGTATTCCACATGTACCCTATCAAGTTCTTGATGATGAGAGTGAGTCTTGTCAACAAAGTTATCCCAGTCAGAAGCAAAAATACCTATTCCTCCTTTATACGTGATATGCATCTGACCAGTTGTGGTTTCTGAGGTAGGAGGGACTACTCCAGCCTCGAAAACCTTGGATTTAAAGGCAGGGTCCTCTAATTGTGCATGTGTAGAAGCAAGTGGGATTTCCTATTTGACTCATAAGTGTGTCCCAGGGGGCTCCAAGGAACTATTTTCAACACCTGTACCATCTTTTTGGGAAGATGGGGATGGATTATGTGCAGAAACCCCCTGAGTGTATGCATGTGTTATTGCAACTCCGAAGGGTACTTTCAAATAGTGGATGGGAGGGTTGGCAGAGATCCAAAGTCATATCGAATGCCAATCTGTGAAACCTTTTGAGAGGGTTCACTGGCTTTAGTTCTTTTTTTTTTTGTTCGAATTTCTGAAGGGGATCTCTTATGCTTTGCCATTTATTTCTTTAGTCCACCAGAGGAAGAAGTGGAGTTGTTGAAATCTGAGGGTTGAACATCTGAGAGTGGGGAAGATTGTGTAGGGTCTTACACAATCGAAGTCTCAAGATGGTGCTTGAGATAAGGTGAGTCGGATGGAACAACTACCAACATATGAATATGCAAACTTCTAATAGGTCTGAAGGCCGAATGGTTTGGTAACCTATAAGTTTTAGTAGTCTTAAAAGAACAATATACCTTTTTGAGAACGCATTTGAGAGGAATGGCTTCCAATATTTCATTGTACAACTATTGAAGCATCAAAGCCCAAAATAATGAACTCAAGATTTCGTTTGGCTTCCTCTTGATGGCCAACTTACAAAAGTCCTGCCATAGCACCTCGGTCAAATCAATTGTGTTGCTTCTTCCGAAATAGATTTTGTATACGACATACAACTAATCCTTGCTCATTTTGTCTGTTCCGCCATTCTTGCCAAACAATCCTCGAAGGATTAGGTGCATCAAAACAATCCAAAGGCCAGGAACATCAGACTTTCTTAAAATCCTTAGCTTTGAATTCACCATCAAACCCAATTTCTTTGAGAAAAATCTGAAACTCTTCAGATGTGGGTTCTTAAAAACAATAACCCTTGGGGTTTTCTGGAATGTCGCTTGCTTTGAGGAAAGTGTTCTTGTGTAGAGGAACGATTTTGTCGTCATCGATCTTAACTTCAAGCACGTCGTTATTGGTCTTGATCCGTTCAAAGGCTTTATGAAGAATGTAAAGAGGAAGTTTAGGGTTAGGGATATTGGTGAGTGAAACTGCTATGGGATGATGAAATATGAATACGATCATGAGGTGGATTGATTCATCATAATCCATAGGATCTAGTGAGAACAGTTGGGTTATATACCTAAGGATAGGCTCAGTGGATGATGATGAAGTGGAACCCATGGAATATTTTTTTTCTTTGTTGCAGTTTGGAAAATTGAGGAACGTTTTGGGAAGACGCCATTGTTGTAGAGTTTGAGAGCTCAAAGAATAGAGTATAGTGAAGGCTCTACGGAAGGTGATAGCAGAAAGGGAAAAGGTAGGAACAGTTAGGATTCAAATCACTTTTATAGGTGGGTGATTTTGGGTCGGGTCGAGGAGTGAAATGATGACACCCAAATTCCAAAATGGGCTTCATTAAATGCATTGCCAAAAATGGCTTCCTAAACAACTGTTAATCATGAAAGATTAGACATAGTAGGTGCAAAAAAGAAAAACCAACGTTTTCGTTCTGATCATGCGTGCAACTTTATAGGGGCGTGTGCCAAATCACATTTATTAAGAATTTAAAGATAATCATGAAGAAAAATTACCCTTAAAGTAATTAAAAAAATTGGGAATAAAAGCTTAATGATAACCTTAAAATTCTTTTATTGGAAAGGATCTCGAAACAGTCAAATTCTGATATGAGATGTCATAAGATACTTTGGAAAGAAGATAAGCACATCATTAGTACATAATATAGAATTCGAGATGATACAGTTCTCAAATTGAATATCATAGGTAAAAATGCAAGAAGATATTAGAGGATAAGTTTCAAAAAGATCAAAAGTTTCGAGAGTTGAGGATCAGAACTCGAAGATGGATGAGTGATAAACTCACATTAGCATTTTAGATTGGAATTCCGAGGTGATCTTCATGACAAATATTTGTTGGATAGGTACTCAGAGATGATGAAATTTTAAGTAATCTGATGTAACTATATCGGTCAAATCTTCAAGTGAAAAAAAACCCTTAAAACTGGAAGTAGAGGTTAGACAAAAAGATGCATATAGTGATCCTAAATTTTCAGAGAAGAAATTGTTCCAAGGTGAAGGTGACTTGACTTCAGAACTATTATAATTTCTAATGTTCCCATTATAGAGTACAAACCTCTTGGAAGAATTGAGGATCAGGCATCATCATTCCCATTTTGTTCAGAAACCTATTAAATTTGGTTTCATCTAATGCCTTAATAAAGATAGCAGCAATTTTATTGTCATATGGAACAAAGATGAGCTCAATGTTGCCTTTTAAAACATGATTAATGAAATGGTACCGAATATCAATGTATTTTATCATTGAGTCTTGAGTTGGATTGTGTGAAATCGTAATTGGACTTTGTGAGTGAAAATAGATAGGAATTTGTGGAAATCGATAGACATAGTCTAGGAGCTGAGATTTAATCCAAAGAACTTGTGAAGTGTAGCTTGCAACAGTGATGTATTCTGCTTCAGCCATTGAAAGAGCAATACAGTTATGTTTCTTGGATGACCAACTAACCGATCTTCAACCTAAGAATTGAGAACCTCCAGACATGCTTTTTCTATCCAATTGAAGACCTTCATAGTTTGAGTCGGGGTATGCTTGAAGAAGGAAACTTTGATTTGCTGGATGCCAGATTCCATGGCTCTCTGCCCTTTTAGGTATCGGAAAATTTGCTTGACATCCAGAAGACTAGACATCTTTGGATTAAACTGGACCCTAGCACACAAACATGTGGGGAACATGATGTCCATATGACTTGTTGTAAGGTAGAGTAGCGATCCAATTATTTTCCTATACTTCTTCTGATCAACAACAACACTAAATGGGTCCGAGAAGATCCGATGCCCATTAAGACATTTGTAGTGACACAAATGTCCATTAAATAGTTTTTCAGAAGTTTGGAAATTTACTTTTCTTAATGAATAAAATTCCTTTGTTGGTATGTTTAACTTGTGGACTGATTAAGAAACTTAATTCACGATTCATGCTCATTTAGAATTGACTAACCTTTAACTTGGCAAAATCAACAACCATTGTTGAATCAGTGGATCCAAAGATGGTGTTGTAAACATATATTTAGACTAACATGAGGTGGTTTGCATTCGATCTTAAGAATAAGGTAGGATCAAGAATCCCTCTTTGAAAACTGGAAGGCTTAAGAAAATTGGTGAAGGTCTCGTGCCAGGCGCGTGGAGCTTGGTTCAGGCCACAAACAGCTTTTCGGAGTTTTTAACAGTAGTTCGGATATGAAAGATTTATAAACCTTGGTGGATGTCGAGGATATACTTCAGAGTCAAGTTCACCATTTATAAATGCACTCTTAATGTCCATTTAGTTAACATTGAAGCTTGTGTGAGCAGCATAAGCGATAAAATTTTGAATGGCTTCAAGACGAGCAACAGGAGCAAAGGTCTTGTCATATTCGAGTCCTTTGATCTGAGTAAATCCTACGGCCACCAATCTCATTTTGTTTCTAATTATGACTCCAACATCGTCGAGTTTTTTTTCTTCAGAAAACCCATCTTGTGCTAACAATAGCGTGTTTCTGAGGAGGAAGAACGTGAGTCCACATTTGATTTCTGTCGAATTCTGCCAGCTCTTCTTGCATGGTTGTAATCCATTCAACATGTTCTAAGGCCTCCTTAATGGATTTTGGTTCAACCATGAAAATGAATTCCAAAAATTGACACTCATTTTGAATATTGGTAGCAGAACGAGTTTGAACACTAGTGTTGAGGTTTCCGATGACTTGGTTGGAGGGTGATCCCTTGTCCAGATGTGTCATCTCGTAAGTTCTTATGCATCGGTTGATCTGATATCAATAATGGGGTTATGTTGCTCTCCCCTGGACAATTTGAATTTGAGAATGATGATCCCCATGAACTTCTGAACCAGATATATCAACGTTGTCATCGTTCAGAAAGTTGAAGAGTTTGGCATCATCTTCGTTGTTGTTCGGAATGGAATCAAATTCAGCGAATTGATATGTTGTAGCTTGAAATCCATTAACATTTGATTCAAGGGATGGATGATTATTCTCCCCCTCAACCTGAGAAGGTTGAAATGGATTTGAATCAAATGGAGGAAAGGTTTGGGTTGGACCAGAGACATTGTGAGAAATCGGAGATTCAGTTGATAAGGATAGTCTTGATCAAGATTCCGAATCAAGAGTAGTTTTTGTTGGTCCGAACAGGCTTACGAAATCAACTTCATAGATAATTTGAGGATTTAGAGACCTAGATAATGGATCATTGGACTCCATGATGGTTGTTGTAACATGGGTAGAACTTGAGTTCCAAACAAAACTATCATCAAATGTGACATCAAAGCTTTCTTCCAGTGCATGAGCTCTACGATTTAGAGCTCTGCGGGCTTTTGAATTTGTAGAGTTTCCCAGAAAAATGGCTTCATCAGCTTTTGGAATACTCTATAGTTTTAAGTTGTCCTTTCGAGCATCTTAGAGTGTTTAGGATCATAAAAATGCAAGCTTGGAGCTTGATACTCTTCCATGCAAGAATTTTAGAGTGTTTAAGAATGAAATGAGTTAAGATCTTGGTGTTTGGCTCTTTGTAGCCATGAAAAGTCATAAAGGTTGAAACTTGATGGCTTTAGATGTTTTATTAGTCTTGGATATGAAGTTTGGACGTTAGGTATTAAGACATTAAGACCTTAGTTTAATTAGTAATTGGAAATCAAGGTATTACGTCGGGCGTAAACATGATTGCGTTGGGTGTTGGGAATTTAGGCATCGTGTAGATTACGCCATACATTCTCTCAGAAAGCCCATTGGGTTGATTTTTGGGCCTTGGGCCAATAGGGGTTTTGGGTTGTGATTAGTTGGACTATGTATGGAACAGGTAAAATAGCCTTTTGCCTCTAATATGATAAAGGATGATTTGGACTGTTGTTTATGGGTTAAAACCCTAATTACATATTAGGTTCGTTATTGGATTATGTTAGTGTGAGGAGCCGTGTTCGCAGCAGATAGAGTGTTCGATTCAGTTATCTTCAGGATATATTTGTGGTTTTAGGTACTTCCGGTACAAAAGGAAAGGACCCGGCGTAATGGTACAACATTCTCTCCCTCATGATTTCCGCACTTTCTGGATATTTTCACTATAATTGTTAGATATTGTACTTTGTGATTGACTTAGATCCACTTGATGTTTAAAACTATTTATTTCAAATTGAAAATTTTTATCACTATTCGATGTTACATTTTTAATCATTGAGATAATTGGGATTTGTGTACCTATGGATTAACCTAAATTTTGATAATGTAATTACAATATTAATTTGAAAACAAAATTCAAATATTAATAAAGAATTAACTAGTTTAAACACATATTTATGAATAGATATTTATTTGTTTGGATTGCTGATGGAGTACCTCGTTGTATCCAGACATAAAAAGGGTAGCCAACATGTATGGGTTGAGACCCACTCCCGTCGTCGACCCATCTAAGGCAAAATACGACTCGTCTATGGTAGAACATGGTGGTGATTGTCGGTGGATTTGACATGTGGATGAACGAAACTTTAACTTATAACGTGGACTTTTTTTTTATAGAATTAGTCAATGATTAAAACTATTTCCATAATGATAGGAATGTGAATTAATTTTGATAATTAATGAAATGTAAAGTATCATAAATACCCTTTTAATTTTTTTTTATCGAATTAGTTAAATAAAATGATTGGATGAGAATCGTCCTCACGTTCTCACTTTATTTGTTGCTTTTATTTGAACACACACACACACATACACACACATACACACACAGATATATATATATATATATATATATATATATATATATATATATATATATATATATTGCCTTTATTGATATGAATAATACAAGAGGTTTTGTTATCACTTTTCAATATAGTACATATTTTCTTTTCTACTTTTCTATCGTGATAGTAGTAAGGAAACATAAAGGTTTCTTTTGGCTTTTTATATTCTACATTAGGTATCAGAGTTCCTAGGTTCTCTTGAAAGGGGTGTAGCAAGAAGAAAGGTGCAACTCCATCCTTAATGATCTTTGTTCCGAGTTAAAGAGTGCCTAACCAAAAGAAGAGATGAGAAGCATAAAGAAATTAGAACAGGTGGGCTTTGATTTGGCTTGCTCACAACTGATAAAAGAAGAAAGAAGTCAGAGCTTGGTTTTCTTGATTGGTGGAAGAGGACTCTCAATGGAACAGGTTAGGTCGGAAAAGGTTGGGGTTGTCGCAGAGAAAGATAAGATTAACGATGGTATCAGTTAAATAAGGTTCAGCGGGTAGCGGTTGTGGTGTGTTCCGGTAAAGAGGGTGTTGGATCGTCAGTAGTGGGTTGATCACAGCAGGTTGTAGCAGCTGTTGTCGACGGGGTTTGCAGGTAAAGCAGCCAGTGGGTCGAAGGTAAACAGAGGTTATGACGGTGTTGGTGTTCGTCAATGGTTAATGGCGGAGAAGGTGTTTCAGTTGGAGCATTTTTTCCGATTTCCTTTTCTTTTTGGTGTTGTCCGATAAGGTGGTGCAAACGGGTTATGTGTGGTTACAAACAATAGTCGGGTATCAAGAACTTTGGATGTGACCGACGTAGAGTTCGGATGTTAAGGAAAAGTCGAGAATCGAGATTGTTCGAAAGGAAGGTGATTAAACGCTGTTGTGAGTTAAATGTATAAACAAACCGATTAAGGGGTGATTTTTGGGTTTAATCGGTTTATTATAGCTCACACGCATGGTTGGAATTTAAAATTACTAAATTATTGATGAATTTATGTTATATGTTTTAGTTAAAAGTTTTTTATTTGAACTGGTATTTGCTTTAACCGGACTTTATGGAGTTGTACGAGTTTTTAGGTAGAGTAAGTAGCATGGTTAGTTTCATGCTTCACAACGGTATATAAGAGGCTCTCTCTCTCGCTCTCTCGCTCTCTCTCTTTATATATATATATATATAAAGAGAGAGAGAGAGAGAGAGAGAGAGAGGTAAGTTCATATGTGGATGAACAATTATTGTGTAGATGTAGGGATTAGTGTGGACCAATTGTTTTAAAATATTAATTTTGGTAAATAAATAATTAAATCCTTAATCCCTTTAATTTAGATAATTAATTTAATGATTTAAAACCCTACCCACAGCAAGAAGACATCGTCTTGTTCTCGCATTCTTAAATTCTCCATTGCAGCCTCCACCGAACTTCATTAGCTTGAAAGCCCTTCCACATAAACCTACCATTGCACCAACGGTTCTCACCATCATCGGATGACCAAAGGTCTCACCGGTAAAATCAGCACAACCGCGACCATCTTCTATCACTTTTTTTTCAAGGGGTCATCATCATACCCTTGACGGGGATAATTTGTTTTGGAGAAAATACGAAGGTATTTTGTTGTTATTAGATTCTATTGTTGTTGCGTTGTTTATTTATGACTATTTTATTCGTTTACAATCTATTCAATTCTATTATAATCTTCTTTAATTTATTTCAATCCATATGACAATGAGAAGATAATAGGTATTTATTATGTTTATATAGTTTTATGGATGTGTTAATAAAGTCCATGTTGATAGATTGCTTGTGTAATCATAAATCAACTTTTTCTATTTCTATATATCCTCAAAATTACATGAAAAAAACACTTACTATTTCCTTTATGTCTAATTCAAATATCCTAAATCAAAAAGTAATCGATAACATATTTGAATGATATTCATGATTTTGACTTTGCTGTTATTAGATTCTATAAATCAACTTTTTCTATTTCTATATAGCATTGACTAATATGAATAATACAAGAGGTTTTGTCTTTATTTTTCAATACAATATATATTTTATTTTCTTCTTTTCTATTGTGATATTGAGTAGTGAGCAAACACAGAGGTTTCTTTTGGGTTTTTATATTCCACAAATAAGTCATTATGTATTCGGATAATTTGACTCTCAAGTGCGTGATGAAAAAGAAAGATGCAAAGCCAAGACTCATCTTGTGGATTCTACTATTGCATGAATTTGATTTGGAAATTTAGGACAAAAATGGATGTGAAAACCTTGTTGCCGACCATCTAAGTTGAATCATATAAAATGAAACTCCTCTCCCATTGTGGAAAGAGTTTCCGGATGAACATCTCTTTTCCCTTACTCAATCGATTCCTTGGTATGCTAGTATCATTAACTTTTTGGTCACAAAAAGGTATCTCGACACATTCACACGTGCTCAAAAAGACAAATTGAAAAGTGATGAAAAATACTATGTGTGATATGAACCATATTTATGGAATCATTTTCCTGATCAAATCATTAGATGTTGTGTTCCCTAACAAGAGAATCAATCTATTTTAGATTTTTGTCATGAACTTACTTATGGGGGACATTTCGGACCTAACTGAACTTTGAGAAAAGTTCTTGAATGTGGATTATTTTGGCCAACCATTATACAAGATTACTACTTGTTTCGTAAAAGTTATGAATGATTCCAAAGGATGAGAAACATTTCTCAAAAGAAGCAAATGCCACAAAATCCGTTCCTTGTTTGCAAAATTCTTGACGTTTGGAGTATTGATTTTATGGGCCCATTTCCCATCACATTTGGTAAACTTTTATATCTTACTCGCGGTTGATTATATTTCTAAATGGGTTGAGACAAATGCCACAAGATCGGATGATGCCAAAACGGTTATCGAGTTTTTAAAATCTAATATCTTTGTGAGAGTTGGTGTGCCTAAGGCCTTGATTAGTGATCTTGGGACGCATTTTTGCAACAAGATGATGGATACTTTATTGAAGAAGTACATTGTGACCCATCGTGTCTCTACCGCCTATCACCCACAAACGAATGGTTAAGAGGAGGTTTCGGTAAGTCAAGTTCATCATTGAGAAAATGGTTAACCCAACAAGAAAGGATTGTAGTTTAAGGTTCGATGATGCCTTATGGTCTTACCGAACCACTTACAAGACATTGATTGGCATGTCTCCATTTAGATTGATTTTCGGAAAGTCGTGTCATCTTCACATTGAACTAGAGCACTGTGCATTTTGGATGGTCAAGCAATGCAATTTTAACACTAATGAAGTGCAAAGACATAGGAAGCTTCAACTTCAAGTGGGAAGACGTAGGAGGCTTCAACTTCAAGAGTTGGAATAATTGAAAAATGATTCCTATGAGTACACAAGAATTTATAAAGAGAAAACGAAGGCCTTGCACGTTAAATCCATCAACCGGAAGCATTTGAATCGGGAGACAAAGTCTTGCTCGACCATTCACGATTGAATATATTTTCAGGCAAGCTAAGATAAAGATGGATTAGAAATTTTTTTTGATAAAGATCTTTGAGCATGGAGCAGTGGAAATTCATAGTGAAAAATGAGACAAATCTTCAAGACCAATAGGCACCGTTTGAAGCCATTCTACAAAGGTTTCAATGCAAATTCCTTATACATAATCTATTTGGATGTCCCGAGGTGTTGAAGCAAAGTTTGGAGGACATCTTGCTAAAGACGTTAAAGAAATGTATTTTTGGAAAGCATTGTGCTTTTGTGTTTTTAATTCAAATAAAGGTATTTTGAAGACTTTTTTAGGATTCTAACGAGTTTTTCATGAAGAATCAAGTGTTTCCATGTTATAGGGGATTCAAATCCAATCCAAAAGTGTGAAAAAATGAAGCAAAAAATAGTCAAGCCTGCACTCAATAGGCGACGTACACATAGTTGTGCGTGATAGGTTTTGAGCACTACATCAATCCTATGGTGTACATGCAAGCCCTAAAGCTTTGGATCTAGTTTATCTAATGAACATGCAATAATCATCCAAAGCTTATAAACCTTAGATCTAGCATGTGATAATCGATATTAACATAAAATAGGGTTTAGATATTACCTTGATTGTTATGTATCAATAACAATCTGAATCCTTCTTGTAATTGACTTCCGAAAGCTTAGTGCCTAAAATGTTGCACCTATAATGGAGTCACAAACACATCTAGTAATAAGGATGAAGAAGAAGGAAGAGAAGAGGCACAAAAACGTCCAAGAACCCTTTGCTATAATGTTTTTAATTGCCATGTTCTCACAATTTTGATTATGAAGAGGGATGTCGTAATCATAACCAAATTTTGAGAACACAATTATCCTTTCCATATATAGAATTTCCTTATGTTGAACCATTCCAACATAACATTCATATATACATTTGACTATATTTGATTAAAATCTCGCAATCTAAGCTTTTAGATTTAAAATGAAGTATAATTTTCTCTCCCTTAATTATAGCAAAACAACCTTTCAACCCCTGCAACTTTGCAAAGTGAAACTTTTGTTTTCTATAATTAATGTTTCTAACTTTCAATACTTAACATAATAATCATGCTCCCACGAACATGATGATTATTTCATTACTAGCATAAAATTTATGCTCCCACTAGCTTTGACATGTAATCAGAAAACAGATGGACTTATAGTAATCAACACTTATTGACTTCCAAAGTTCACTTTTCAAATACTAAATGCTTCGATAAGACTTTATCTAAGCTTCTCAAACTCATACACATTCCTTTAGACAGCTCACATGTGTGTATTAACTAATTCAAAACTTATGTTACTAAGTCCCAAAATGTTCAGACTAATTGCCAACTCTCACAATTCGAACTATGAAGAGGGATGATGTAATCATAATCGAATGTGAGAATGCAATTTTCACAAATGCTATCTCCTTAAAATCTTTCTTAGTGGAAGCATTTCCTCACAATCATATTCATGAACGGAGATAAACCTTATGATACTTAGATTTTATGGTGTATGTGTTCCTATCCATGTGAATTTGTCATAACAAAATCATAAGACAATGTTGGTGACAAATCTAACTCGTATGGATTGAACTTGTTCAATCTTGATTTCTCGCCTCATGGTCGCACGAGTGCCCACCATCTCTTCCAAGTTGATAGGCAGCTCACCTATTAATATCAATGTACTTTCCATTGATCAAGGTGCTTTGCTTTTATGCAGTCAAATGAGAACTCATAGAACCTACATGCACAGTCAACTTAACAGAAATAAGAGTATGTCAACCATGATAGTTATAAACCTCAAGTCATGTGCTAACAATGATAAACTAAGTTTATTCTTGATTTTTTCCTCAAACTATTCAAGACCATTAAGACTCTTACTAACCTCTTGATATATATAAGATTCTCTTGTCAAGAAACATTCATTGGCAAACAAATATTCAAGAGTTAGTGTAGTCTATTATCAAGTTAAACACTTCACACAATTGGTCTTAGTTGGTCTTTGTCTTTTTTAAGACATCACAAATTACCAATTTCAAATGTGAAAGAATAAGAAAACTTTTCCAAATTCCACTATTGATGAGTGTTATAAACCTTCTTAATACATGTCACTCAATTCACAATCTTGGAGTATGACTCTAAGACTAGATTTTGGAACGAAGTATGATTCACCTTTTGATTTAACCATTTCAACAATTCATGATTCCTCTTCTTAGCCATACAAATGCACTAAGGTGTCCTTAGAGGATTAATTGTGATATGGTTTCATAATCACCAAGATGATCATAAAACACGATACAAAAGCACTCTCATATCTTTTCAGATTAGAGAAAATTTTATCTTTCTGCATAATTGATTCTTCTTATTCGTTCTGCTATTCATTAAAACTATTTCAATCAAGTCAAAATCACACATAATCTTATAAATATAACCATATTTACTAAAATTTAGTAAATCATGACTAATAGTCTTATTGTTCTTTGTAGTGGACTTGACTAGCACACAACCAAGTGTACCCGATCCCCTAGTCCTTCACTTGACTTTTTGTCAAGGAATTAGTCTCAATTTCCCAAATATGAAGTTTTTCATTCATTATAAAATACATGTTGCATGATTCCAAGCTTCTGTCCAATTGAAATATGGGCGATGAGAAACTCTCCCTATTTAGTAAACCTTTGACACTACCACAAACAACAAAAAAAAATCAAGAATGACATCCAATTCAACATTGCTAAAAATAGAAATACACAAACACCAATTTTCACACATTCCATTGCAAGCATAAATAAATAAGATAAAACTCAAAATTTATTTTATTGCAGAAAAACTTGTCCTTACAATGCAATTCAAATGAAAACTACGTTATTACATATTCCTAAGCAATCTATTCTAACTCTAAAGTAGTAGCTCAAGAATCCAATCTTCAAACAATGCGATCGAAATCCATTTCTTCATGATTAGATTCAGAGCTTCCTCTCTTTTCTTCGATCCTACAAAACATCAAAATGTAATCTTATCACATCATGTATTAAGAATCTAAAATAGGAACTTAAAAGAGTTAGATAGTGGATTTTACCTGAAATAGAGCCACATATCTTGACTCTCCCATCTCTTTGATCTCTCAGGTAGTCAGGGAAACTTCGTAACCAATGTCCCTTATTTTGGCAATAAAAACAAATGGACTCTTTGGGAATAGCACAAGGAACTATCTCAAAATTTACCTTTTCTGGATTTCCAATGTTACCATTTTCAATATCCATGGAAGTTTGGGATGTTGATCCACCAGACAAATTTGCTTGACCAGTGTGCCAAATCATTGTTGATTCAGCAGCAATAAGCAAATAGGTGAGATCAATGAGGTCCACATCATGGTCCATCATATAGTACTCTCTCACGAACTCACTATATGAGCCAGGAAGCAACTGAAGAGCCCAGTCAGCAGCCATCTTCGTGTTTACTCGCCAAAAGGGCTTGAGTGAGCTTGAACTTTTCAAGCTTTTGAACTTGTGGGTCAGGGAGAACAATAGGAGGAGGTGGAGGAAGTGAAGCATGATCTCTTGTTCCTCGATCGAATTGTGGAACATCGTATTCAAAGGATTCATGAAGACTATAGTTGTTTGACATCTACAAAATAAGAGAAAATTCAAGTTAGTTGATAAGAGTCCTTGATATAGCACCCAAATGAAATATCAAGGTTAGGATCAAACACGATACTCTACAACCTAGAAGTGGGATACCGTAATCTAGTTGCATAATATTTGAAGGTAGGTAAATGATGATTTATCAATTTCCAACATGAAAAATGAAAAAGGAAGTTTAAGTTTTAAATGAATTGAAACTCCTAGATCTTTTGAGATTAATTGAACTTTTCAATAACATGTTTAATCTTGATTATTCCATTCATGTTTGTGACTGGGATGCCGGGGATCACAAACAAGGTGTGAATAACCATGCAAATGTACTTGGTACCCTCAATGTTACCATTACCTAATCAATGTGCCGGTTAACCACACACTCTCCATTGATCTATGATAAACATCGAGTCACCCTTCGCTACCAATGCCAATCCTAAATTAGTGTGTCAGTTAACCACACACGCTCCACTAATGTTTCTACAAGGGTACAAAGTGTAATTTCATGGAATAACATCATTTTTCACGTTTTTGCCTAAAGTAACTACAATTGGGAATTTGTAAAATCGTTTAGTTACTTTGTATTCATTATACTTATGATGGAAGGTTGTGTCCTATCCTACCCGTTCGGATAACGACCCTCCACTGGTCAAGAGTGCGGTGGGTAAGAGTGGATAACTAATGACGGTCATTTTACATGTCTCTTCCTTAAACACCCCTTATAGACCAGCTTCGTGAATGAGGCCTACTAACGGTAACACTGACTCTTTACTCATACATATAAAGGTGTATCTTACACTTTTAAAATACTAGGTGGTTTTATTAATTTTCTCTTTTAATTAACTTAATAAAACCATAAGGGTATAATTTAAACTATTCAAAACATCAAGGTTCTAAATTTACGATTTCAAAATTAAAGTTATTTAATTAAATTTTAAATTACAAAACCAAGAGGTACACTTTAGAAACTTTTCAAATTACTAGGGTTTAAGAATTTAAATATTTCAAAATTAAACTTTTAATCAAGAAATTTAAATACCAAAACTTGAGGGAAAGTTTTGAAACTATTCAAAACACATAAGATCAAATTGCAAATAATTAAAAATTAAAGAATTAATTTATGATTATCTAATTTGACCTAATCCAATTTCATGCAAGATAATTCATCACATAATTCAAATAATTAAATATTATCTTATAAGTCAATAATTATTTGATTAATTGGTAATAATCTACTATTTTAGCAAGGATAATCACACAAAATCAATAAAAATCGAATTTTATTAATTAAAAACGTTTTTGGTAATTATCCCACAACAAAATAGGTCAAAATCTTGCAAAATCAGTCATCTGCGACTCTGACTCGTCGAGTTCCTAGTGGACTCGGTGAGTCTAGCCCCTAAAAAGAAAAATTTTGCGATTTTAAGCTTGAATGATCAACTATAACATCAAATACATCAAACAAACAACCTAGGCTCTAATACCACTGATGGGTTTTGAGAACTACATCAATCATATGGTGTACATGGAAACCCTAAAGCTTTGGATCTAGTTTGTCTAATGAACATGCAATAATCATCCAAAGCTTATAAACCCTAGATTTAGCATGTGATAATCGATATTAACATAAAATAGGGTTTAGATATTACCTTGATTGTTATGTATCAATAACAATCTGAATCCTTCTTGTAATTGACTTCTGAAAGCTTAGTGTCTAAAATGTTGCACCTCTAATGGAGTCACAAACACCACTAGTAATAAGGATGAAGAAGAAGGAATAGAAGAGGCACAAAAACGTCCAAGAACCCTTAGGGATCACTTCACCACATTTTTGGGGCCTTAGGGGGTCCTTATATAGTTAGGCGATTAGGGTTTTGAACTAGGAAACCCTAATCTGTCTGCTTATGCCCTAAGCAGTCCATGGACTCCCTCCTTAGAGGACTTGGACGAATTCTTATGGGCTTCCCCATAGATTTCGTCCACTCCAACTTCTATGGAGTCCATTAGCCCAATTATGCAACTATCAATGAGTTGCATAACAGTCCCCTAAGTTTAATTAATCTCTTTTAGCCACAAAATTAATTCTTAGTTAATTCTTGACTAATATTAGTTAAACAATATGATTTCTCCTATAATATATTATTCTCATAATATATTAATAAATCATAATTAACCCTCCTTCTTCATAATTTATCCTACAAGTTGCTATGGTGAAGGCAACCCAACAGGACCATGCTCATAATCGGGTCAAGTACATACCAAAGTAGTTATGAGCTTAGACACCTAATCCAACAACGCGCCCAGTCTATGTGACCCACACAATGGTTCGTGTCCTATCTGCATGACCACCGGAGATGATCAAGACCAAACATGCTCACAAATAGTTGGTCGTATCTGATTGTGCACGCGACCCGCATAGGGTGATACATGACCTGCGCATGCAGAGGTATTGACCAATTTTAAAAAATGTTGACCTCGAGTTTGACCAACTTTGACTTGCTGACTAACATTGACCTTAAATGACTTTAGCTAACTAGAAGATTAAAATTTCCAACCCTTTCTTCTCAAATTAGATCCATCTTGCCTTCCCCATTCTCTTTTTTTTTTCAAGAACACATCCCATCTCACCAGAAAAATCAAGATTCTCGTTGATCCTGTGACATCCCCAATTTCACGGCCAGAAAAGACCAATTTGTTTATGCTTTGTTTTAAAATCAGAGTAATCGTTTAAAGAAAACAGTTGTGGAATTTGTTCCCAAAACAAAATATTATAAGAATCTATCAAAACTTTTCTTGAAGAAATGTATTTTCATTAAATAACAAAATCTCGGGATGTCATGTTTCGATACAGACCAAAAGCATAAACAATACTAAATAGACCTTACAATAGTTATTTTCAACTACTGGTCTATCCAAAGTATCTTGTTAAGTCATCCGACTTATTCACTGGTGCCACTACCTGTAATGCAAAGAAAAATTGAGTGGGTCAGGCTTGGGGGCCTGGTGAGCATATAGGGTTTTCAACCCACAATAATATAATTATTATATTTAATCATCAAACAATCGACCAAATTACCCATCCCCATTATCTTCTTTATTTCTTAAGGATTTATCGTAAGAATCAACTCTCTTTTATTCATTCCTTCCTAAGGATTGACCTAAGAAATTGGCACAAAGTCCATTGCTGCCTGAGGTTCCTATAACAAACACTAAATCCATAGCTGCCAAGGTTCATCTACACAGTACTAAATCCATAGCTACCAAGGTTCATCTACACAGTACTAAATCCATAGCTACCAAGGTTCATCCACACAGTACTAAATCCATAGCTACCAAGGTTCATCTACACAGTACTAAATCCATAGCTACCATCGTATTTATATAAGGCACTAATTCCATAGATGCCAGGGTTTTTTAGAGTACACCGGTGAACATCAAGTCCACAACACCTAAAGGTTGCGAGCCTGCTAGTGTTCCACAGGACTGTCTAGAATAGTCTGTGGTTGTCATCCCTACTCTGCTGAATGATGGGGCCATCGTTTGGGTAAAGGTTTCACTTATTTTTCACCTGTCACCTCATATCATGATCTAAATCATCTTTCGTCTCATCCTCAAACTCATCTTTCATCACACACCAACTATTTCGTCTACGCAAGTTCTACCTAACATATTTGTAGATATAAATTACATATACATTTTAAACCATTTAAAAACCTGTATAAAACATTCATTCAACATCCATCTCAAGTAAACAAACAATGTATAAACACATAGCACGTATTTCATAGCAAATACTCCATATCTATGTGTTAGAAGAAAGTAACTACACACTCACTTGATAAGACGATTATCGGACAACACTACGGCTTTTCAAGTAGTATTCTTTGATGAAATCGATATATCTTCACAAACCGGGCTTCTCGCGGGCAGAGCTTCGGCTTGACACTCTTTTCTCCTCGGGGTCTTCGGGGATTCGGTACTCACTTCGAGTGTTGGGATGATACCGAGGCTTCGAGGGTACTTCAAGACAGCTAGAGAGGGTATCGAGAGTGAGAGAGTGAAGGAATTAGCAACTATTAGCGGTTGCCTTTCAGTTTCTATTTATAGGGCTATTTTCTGGATTCACACCGTGAATCTCAAATATTCACGTCGTGAGTTCAGTAGTCATCAGGTGCGTCATCGCAACTTGGGTCTGTCAGGCTCCAAAAGACGTTATTAATGAGTTCACGTCGTGAACACTGTGTTCACATTGTGAACTCTAACATAGTGTCGGGGTTTGTGCCCCGAACTTCAGAAATTCATATCTTTCGCATACGAGCTCCATTTTCAACGTTCTTTATATGCACACATAGGTGAGATTATGCTCTACAACTCTCTTTTAGACTTCGTTGGCTAATTTTGACTTTAACTTTTAGTATATTATTTTTAGTAGGTCGGGACAGGAAAACTCCGTTAGGAATTCACAACTCCTTCATCTGACGTCCGTTTTTGTCTGTCTTTTTACTGTTGGACTACTATTGATGAGATCTTCGATTCTCGTTTAGATTGTTTCGACTAGAAACTGCTCGATCTCATATTCAAACTTTGGGCTGCATACCGCTAAGTCGAAACTTCGAAAAATCATAACTTCCTCATACGGAGTCAGATTTAGACGTTCTTTTTATGCATGCTCTCGGTTTAATGTATTCTACGACTTTCGTTTAGGTCACTAGGACTAAATATCACTCTATCGTAAATTCAATATTTAAGTCCTACAGCGTCGTGCCGAATCTGTTGTAAAACTTCGACAGGTCATAACTTCTTCGTTATAACTCGGATTTCAGCTTTCTTTATTTGTACGGAAACCTTGTGACATATACTACAACTTGGTTAAGATTATTTATTCTAAACACTCTTCTATCAAAAAGTCATTTTTGACGCTTATCTTCTCTAAATTGACTAGCCTGGATCTACGGGTGTTACAGATCCATCAGTTGGAATTCGACGAAACATGCGTCCATCTCTTTGTTTTTCTAAGGTCTACAAACCCCACCCAAAAATTTCCTGATCCATGCCCGGAGCTGCTAGCATCGCACCCACCTCTTCGTGGCTTTTCGGTCGTTTTCCGGCCAACTCTGACCACTTCTCGCGATTCTGACACCACCAAAGTGTTTCTTTTGTTCCAAGCTACAAATCCCCCTGATTGAAACTGAACATTCTCACTGAAAAAATTCGTCGGAACTTTGAGCAGCCGCTGTATTTTTTAGAAATCAGAGACTTCAAGGTTTTGGTGAGGGACTTACATTTTAACATCCGTGGGCAACATTCAAGCTTGGGATGTGAAATTCCAAGTCACGAATTTTCCAGGTCTCGTTTTTAGTTTTCAAATTCTGGGAACACTAACAAAACGGGTACATTCTTTCCTTAGCTATATTTTAATTGCATGCGGTGGAAATTTGATCACAAGTGGTATTGCTATGGATTTTGCTTAGGAATTTTAGTTGTGCCCGTATTGTTGAAACTTTGGTTAGAATTATTGGAACCTTTGTGGTGATTTGTGGAACCTTGATTATAATTAAGTAAAAGCACATAAATTTTAAAATGACCATTCAAGAAATATGAAAACCGAAAGTTTATAAGGGGAAAAAGAATTAGTATTGGCAAATAATGTTGCGATACATTATTATTTATAGCACAACACTAATATTATGTTATTAAAAAGAAAAGAGATGTTGCTTATGTTTCATTAGTTTCTTGCCACATTGATGCGAAGTGCAAAAGAAAGCTTTTTTAAATAGAGTTGGTGACAGACAATTTTACTTTTCTGAGAAAATGTTAACGTTAAGTGCTTGATGACACACAATTTCATTATTTTTGGCCAAATTGGACACGCAATCACGGCAATTAAGTGTTTGATGAAATGCATAAAAGAGATTACTTTTTTCTATTCTAGTATCGGATTAGATTTATGTTATTCTGATCATGACTCATTGACGAAGCCAAAATGGTTGTCTAACCAATGTTTGTACAGAGGATGCTCTGTTTGCTGCTAGGCTGTATTATGAGTGATGGATTTATCAAGAATGTGAATATGATACGTAGTTTAATGAGAGTTATATGTTACTTTTGGCATGCACGTATGTTTTTGCTAAAAAAAAAGTTGTAACTTATCTAATCAATTAACATGGTCCTAGGGACCTGGCCTTACTCTAGGCCAGTTTCAAACTTAATTTTATTTATGCATCTAGAACCAACAACGTGCTGGACTGCTGGGTAAATAAAATAAATTAAACAAAAACCAATAAAATAAATTAAACAAAAACCAACTCATGAAAATTGCATATGCTAATTTCTCTAAACAGCATACCGACATAACATCCAGAAATTCAGTGAGTTGCACTGTTTAACATAAAGTAATAAAATAAAGAGCAACTTAAATATAAGATACCATAGTTCATGAGAACTAAAATTCTCGCATGCATATAGACTCTAGATATTCCTTCATTGCGTGAACCTTATCAAGAGATGCATCTTGGTGGTTCTCGATCCACTTGATCGTGTCAGCAATGACGCGCTCCATTTCATTCAACCTCACACTGTAGGCCATATTTTTTATCTTCTTCTTCATGTTGTATATGCAGTCCTCTAAAGCATTGAATGCACTAACTTTCTTATTGTATTCTTCATCCTCGTGTTTGTACTTGTGAGCATCTTTTATCATCTTCTCAATCTCTTCCTTGGAGAGTCTTCCATTTTCGTTGGTAATCCTGAGTTCAGTCGTCTTGCCTGTTGATAATATCTCGACTGTGACTGTGAGGATACCATTTGCATCTATTTCAAGGCACACATCGAGTTTTGCAACTCCTTTTGGAGCCGGTGGTATTCCAGAAACTTTCAACATCCCCAACAAATGGTTATCTTTAGATCTAGCTCTTTCACCTTGATACACCTTGATATCCTCGAAAGTTTGGTTGTCAGCGCATGTAACATAAATTTTTGATTTCTTCATAGGTATGCGAGTGTTCCGTGGGATCACCACATCAAATCTTTCGCCTTGTATTTCTACACCAAGAGACAAAGGAGTGACATCCAATAACACCAAATCTCTACACCTTTGATCACTGCTAATACCACTTAACTTTGCACCCAAAACCGCTGCACCGTATGCAACAGCCTCATCAGGGTTTAGGCTCTTGTATAACTCCTTCCAATAGAAAAGTTTCTGCAACATGGATTGGATCTTTGGTATTCTAGTGGAACCACCAACAAGAATCACATCGCTTACCCATGAAATCTCCATCTTTGCATCACTTAAACATGTCTCTAGAGTCTTCATGCACCGATCAAAATAATCCATGTTGAGCTCTTCAAATTTAGCTCGACTGAATTTCATAGAGAAATCAATCCCCTCATGCAAGCAATCTAGCTCGATCGAAGTCTGAGTATCACATGAGAGAATCCTTTTTGCTTTCTCACAAGCACATCTAAGTCTCCCTAATGCTTTTTTGTTAGGTATCAAGTCTTTTCCCCATTTCCTTTTGAATTCTCCAACACAGTGATCCACCATGCGGTTATCGAAATCCTCACCTCCCAAATGTGTGTCACCAGCAACGGCTTTCACCTCAAACCGACCCCCTTTCAAAATGGTCAATATAGAGACATCAAAAGTCCCACCACCAAGATCAAACACAAGAACATTCTTCTTTTTCTCTTTAGTACTTTTGAAGGGCTCTAGACCATAAGCAATTGCAGCTGCTGTAGGCTCATTGATCATGCTAATGATGTTGAGTCCAGCAATGGCTCCGGCATCCTTTGTCGCTTGACGTTGTGAATTGTTAAAGTAAGCCGGAACCGTTATCACTGCATCTTTTACAACTTTTCCAAGGTATGACTCAGCAGTTTCTTTCATCTTCCCAAGAATCATGGATGAAATTTCTTCAGCCAAAAATTCCTTCTCTTCACCTTTGTAGGTGACAACAATCTTTGGTGTGTCGGCTGGCCCTTGTATGACCTTAAAAGGCCACGATTTCATGTCATCCTGCACTTTGGAATCACTGAACGTCCTTCCAATCAACCTCTTAGCATCTGAACATACAAAGTTAATTAATCAAGTCATGATTAGCAAAGTGAAATTATGGAAATCAATTACTATATCAGATTTTTAGTCCCTAGCTATATAAACCGGCCATCTAGGGGTAGATTTCTTTATAATGGAACAATGGGGTAGGTAATTAACGTTGCTTCAAAACTCAAAAGATTAGTTTATAACTTAACATGGATCAAAGACTTCGGTGGACTTAAAGATATTAGATTCCACTGTTGATGATTCTGATCTAGCGGACTGTTCTTAAATATAGAATTTCCTTAATCAGAATAATATAACAACATTCAATAAAAACATTTAAAAAAAAAAAAAAAAAGCTCACCAAATATTGTGTTAACAGGGTTCATAGTCGCTTGGTTCTTGGCGCCGTCGCCAATGAGACGTGCTTCATCAATGAAAGCAACACAAGAAGGTGTCGTTCTATTGCCTTGATTGTTGGGAATGATTTCGATGCGATCATACTTCCAAGCTGCAACACATGAATAGGTTGTTCCGAGGTCAATGCCGATGGCCGCCGGTACGTAGTCGTCACCTCTTTTCTCCATTCCACCCAAAATTCTAAATAAATCAATTGTTTGCTTTCACTTTACACCATGACTTGTCTATATACACTTAGAATTCGTATACGTATAGGATTATACTTCATATTTACTTTCCTTATTTGCTTTATCTACCAGCCTAAGTTTCCGTAGTTTCCTAGCTAGATAGGTTTTTTATTTAGTTTTGTTTTTCTCCTATTTGTTTTTTTTTTTTCTGTGAGCAACGGAAATTTGAAAACCCTAATTCCGTTAAACGAGAGAGGGAGGATGGAGTGACAGCTGAATCTTTGGAGGACGGGGGAGGAGTAAGAACCAAGCCAAATACGAGAACGTTTATCGGGTTCTCGAATCTCGGCGACCCACTTCCCCCACTTCCTTATCCTGATTCCTCTGTAGTAGGGTTTGTTTGTTTCAATTGACTGAATCTTCTTTCTCTTAGATGTTGAACAGCCGCCGTCTACCTCCATGTGTGGCGGTTGTGATTGTCGTATGGTTCATCTTCTGTTGTTGTTCCTGGCCGGCGTAGCTGCCGCCGTTTTGAAGCATTTTCTGCTCTTCCCCAGTATGTTGATTGTGGTGACTGTACCTTGGTTTGTGAGTTCTGTGGTGCTTTTTTCTGGTATGTCGAGAGGGCCGTTAATCTATCCACATCTGCACATCCGAGGTATAATCATTGTTGTAGGGTGGGAGTGTAGTTCTTCCTTATCCTTCTAGGTTTCCCCCTGATTTTGTTGCCCTGTATGGTTGGAAACGGGAGAGCTTCCACAGTACCACCACACTTCTCTTGCCATTGCCGATGACAAACACAAAGCCTTGGTAAGATACCTTAATAAGTTTATTTCTTTAATTTTTTCACTTTTCATCATATCTTTCTGTTTGTATAAGTTTTGTTTGCCTAATTGAGCCATAATACTAATTTCTTTGCTTCAGTTATATCTTTATGTAACGGTGTTGTATACAGATTACATGCAACTGATCTTTTTTATCAGATGTTGTACTTCAAGGTTTGTCTGCCACCTGCTCGATGAAATGCTTAAGAGAATTTTGTGTTTTTATTCAACATGCCACTATTCCTTAGCATTAAAAATGTCAGTTAGGTACTTAACAAGGTTAATGCCTTTTATAGGGACAAAAATATAAGGTCCCTGCAAATGCGATACAATTGGTTATCAGTTGTTTGTTAAGTCAGTGAATGATACAAGTAAGATTTATTTTAGAAATTTTTAATTTCTGTTTCTGCTCAAAGTCTCTAAAGGCTAACTTTTTTCACCAAGTATTTATTGTTTATATTGATTTGGAAAGGTAGGTAAATCCGTAACTATGCCATCACCAAGGTGGCTGAAGTTTCAGTTTTTCGTGTTTCATTATTTGACCCCTAATTTTTTCGATCCTTTTTTAGATTTGACGTTTGTAGGTAATTCCTTTCGTTCTCTTTGATTTTTAGTTCGTTTAAAGATCCCGGAAGCCATCACAGCCATAGAGAACCACCACCAGCAACCATATGACCACCAGTTGAACACCACATGTGGGTGATGTTGGGGCTGTTTTCCTATCACGGTGGTGGCTTGCTTTTGGCTGGTGTATCTCCCAAATGCTAGCCTAATATTGTTCATAATTAAGTACAAGAAATCCAATGTCAATAAAAGTCAGATTACTGAAATTATAAACCTATCAAAGGCTTTTCAACAACGTTGTAAATATGATAATTTTATAAATGATAAAGCCTATGGATGTATGCATCTTAATTACTACATCGAGGATGAGACAATGAAGCTATTTGTAATTAGGAAGCTCACTGTTAAATGAAAGTGTCTATATAAACATTTAATTCATCTTGCCATGCATGGAGTAATACATTAAATAGTGTGTATTTTAAAAGCCATATAATGTGAAAAAAATGTGAAGAATGTGGTATCTTTACACGTATTATATCATCGTCATGTTTTGGTCCTTATGTTATGGGTGTGTGATGTGTAAGGAATTTGTTGTTTAACAAAGAAGGGAATAAATATAAAATTTGTGAAAGAAGACTCTTATATCAATAAATGTGTGATTGTAATATAGTGAGTGATAAACTTACATAGATAGAAACTATTCAAGCCAGCCTGTGTCGTTCTTTGGTCTGTGTGGTTGCTTTCCCTTTTGGCATCGTGCCTGTGGTACTGTTAATCATCATCGACCTGACACTCTGTCACTTACAAGTTTCATGACTCTAATTTGTATGAACACTCAAAAATAACAAAACAAAGATTTATTGATAAAAGAGTTCCCAAAAAGGGAAAACTCTTACAATATTTTACATTTTATCCCTTCTAAGGGAGGAATTACTCACTAGACATTGAACTGAAAATTTAATAGATAGAGAGTGTTTTTTGTTGCACTCGTTATTGCGATGTCCCTAAAACAAAACATAACTCTCAATTTATAGATACATTGAGAGGGTCTGATCTTTGCCTATTATGTCAGGCATGACGTTTTTATCCACTAAATATTACATTATTGTGGACAACTGGAAAGCTCTTAATAATGGAGAAAAGGTATTATTATTTTGAGTGGCGGGGCCATTTGACACGTGAAGCATCTTTCTTTAAGATGATGAGGATTTGTCATCTTCAGAGGGGGGTCCCTCCTTTGTCTCCGAATCTTTGCTTTCGCAAAAGTGACAAAGATGTTCTTCGAAAAGTTGTTCTGCATGTCGGCAGAAGTGCTGGCGTGTAGCATTGGATACTTCCATGTTATTTTTCATGAATTTTTCTCCAAACTTGGAGGCTTGACGAAGATCTTCTTGGCTGGTGTTGTTGTAACTCCAGCTTGTAATTATACAATGTGAATCGGTATAATTAATCTTCTTTTTTGAACCAGAGATAATTTCAATGATTTTTTCTGATATTCTTCTTAAACCATTGATGCGATTGGGATGAAGAATTTCTGTGAAAGGTAAATCTTTATCTTCCATTGGTTGAGATTGTTCAATCTCTCTGTTGGCTTTAGAAAGACCAATTTCCAGAAAGTGGTATGGAGAAAGAGTTGATTCTTGAATCCATTCTGGGAGTGAAGAGATGCATCTGATGTAGATCGGATTATCTTTTGCTTTAAGTACTTTCTTTCGAAAGTTCTTAATGGATTCTACCATGCTGCTTGGGAAGAATTTGAGTTCTTGAAGGTTGCAACTTGGGTAGATATTGTCGATTAGTCCAGCTTGAAAGGCTTGGTAGACTAATTTTGCATCTGCTCCTTCGAGAAAGTTGAACAGACTTTTTGTTTTCTTGTCCGTAGTGAAAAAATTTTCATGAACAAGGTCTTCTGGGCATGCAGCTCTTGCTTTCTTCCAGATTGTTCTGAAATCTTCAAAAGAGATTTCAGGATAGTTAACCATTTGTTGAACGTCAATTGGAACGTCAAACCTTTGGTCTCTGTGGGCTTCTTTGACTTTTTGAATTTTTGGTCGAAGAAGTGGTTGGTTAGTCTTGCTTGTATCGTCTTGATAAGTGGCAAGGCTTAATCTTGCAGATGTTTCATTTCTGAATTTTTTGCAAGTAACTTTATCAACTTTACAGAAGGTTTCTGTAATTCCCCAGTCAGTATGAACACCGGCATGGGGTCCTTTATAGATTACATAAAATCTTTCAGCTTCTTTGTTCAGAGCTTTTTTGTAATCTGGTGTAAACTCCTGCACAGATTTGTTAGTGGGTGACAAAGTTGTCATTTTACTGATTCCTTCAGTACAAGGATTGGGATCAACCAATAAGCTAGTTTTTCCATTAGGAAGAGGAGTAGCTGTCTCCTTTATTATGCTTTTTAGCAAAGCATCAGCTTTCAACGGATTTGTTGATTCTTTACCATGTGCTGTTTGCACTGGAATAGCCTTTGTTTTTGAGCTTTCGCTTTCCGGTACATTGGTGACCGTTGTTACTTGTTCATACAAGTTGATTTTCTGCTCAATTGCAGATAGCTCTATGAGGAGCATTTGTTTCTTCATCCTCAAAATGTTGAGGTCTTCCATTTTTGTAAACTCAATTTTTGTTTACTTTTCTCTCTAATCTCCCCCTCTCTTTTTTGTAGGTGAAGTTTTTGTGAGGAAATATGTCATGAGGATCATATCCTTTTATAGGGCTCGAGAGGAGCGAGTGAGATCATGGATGATGTAAGGCATACCTGAAGTCACGAGTGAGGCAGTCTGCCAGTACGTTTTTGTTTCCTGCGAGATGTTCAACAGTGAATGTATATCGTGAGAACCACTCTTGCCATCGTATTAGCCGGCCTAATTTGTTATCTCCTGCAATCTTCGTTCGGAGGAAATAAGTAAAATTTTTATTATCTGTACGAACCAGGAAATTTACTGGTGTTAAATATACAGAGAATTTTGTAATAACTCTTTTTACAGCGAGTAATTCTTTTTCATTGCTATGGTAGTTTTTCTCAGCTGCTTTGAAACTGCCAGAGGTGTACCTGCAAATTTGTTCTTCGTTTTTGGGGTTTTTAGCTTTTAAAACACCTCCCCAAAATTCATCAGAAGCATCAGTTTCAATAATTAAACTGTCTTCAATGTTTGGAAGATAAAGTTTTGGAAAATTGATTAAAACTTTCTTTATCTTTTTTATGTAGTCTGTATCAGCACTTGACCAATTCCAAATGACATCTTTTTTTAATTTTGCTTGTAAAGGTTTTCTCATGGCTGCAAGTTTTTCAATATATGTTTCAGCATAAGTCAAAACACCAAGAAATCTTTGTAGTTGCTTTTTGTCTTCTAAAACATTTGGAAAGTCATGTAAATGTTCAAGAATATGCTTTTGAGGACAATGAGTACCCTCATTTATTTCTAAACCCAAAAAATTGATTTTTGTTTTGAAAAGATGAGCTTTCTTTTTTGAAAGTATTATTCCATATTTTAAAATAGTTTTGAGAACCTGTGTGACATGAACATAGTGTTCTTGTTCATTTTTGCTGAAGATCATGATGTCATCAACGTATACAGTGCAGAAACCTTCAAGGCCTCGAAGAGCGTTCTGCATGTGTCTTTGAAAAATACTAGGAGCTTGTTTAAGCCCAAAGGGTAGTACTTTCCATTGAAAGAGTCCATCAGGACATGTGAAGGCAGTGAGAAGCTGCGATTCTTCATCAAGTAGAACTTGCCAGAAACCTGACTTGCAGTCAAAACTTGAATAAATATTTTTTCCTCTTAGAAGAGTCAAGAGTTCGTGCATATTGGGAAGATTATGCGAGTCTCCAATAGTTGCATCATTGATTGCTTTGTAGTTGACAACCATGCGCTTCTTTCCTCTTCTTTTCTCTGCTTCTTTATTGACAAGAAAGGCAGGAGACATATGAGGGGATTTTGATTCTATAATTAGTCTCATATCAAGTAATTCCTTAATTTGTTTGGAAAATTCTTCTCTATCTTGTAAAGAGTAAACCATAGGTTTTTCTCTAATAACCGTCTTGGGATTAATAAGCTTAATTGAAGCTTTCATCCATCCTTTGGTTTTATTTGGATCAATAGGATTTTCAGAACAAACTTTTTCAAGAAGATCCTCAATCTGTTTGAACCTGGTAGTTTGAATAGAAATAATCTTTTCTTTATTAATCCCTTCATGGGTTATATTAGTACCTGGAATTTGTTTTTCTTTAGAACCTTTTTCTTGAGTTTCAAGAAAACCTGGTTTTCCTTTGCTATAGGCCTCTGTAACCTTTTTTATAATTACCATATCATTATTAAGATGAAAGGCGATTCTATCTATCCATTGTATGAATGGTCCATAAACTTGACAGAAGTTGTTCCCAATTATGATATCAATTCCTGAATTTTGTTGGTAAATAGTGGGAACGTTGAAATGTTCTCCTGAAAGTTCGAGATTAATGTTTCTACAAACTTTATTAATTTTTATGGTTTCACCATTTGCAATAGTGGCACTAATTTCTTTGGGAGCGTTTTCCCAGAGTTCATCCGGAATGATGAATTTGCTTGCAAGACATAAAGATGCACCTGTGTCTACAAAACAATGTACTCTAAATTTTTTATATCCTTTAAAGTTAAGGAAGGCAGAAACATAGATAGAGTTTGGATTAGTAAGATTCATGATAATGGAATCATCAATCTTCTGGAGGTTTGCGCAAAAATGGTTAATCTCCTCCTCCCTGAAAAGTGGGGTCTGTATGGGACTAGTCTGAGTCATCCGTTGTTGATTCGTATTCATCAGTGTCTGATGAAGATTCTGTCTCAACATGATATATAAAAACATGTTGTGTACCATCATACTCTTCTTCAAGAGCTTCATAGCCCCCATTGTTAGCGGTTTGTAAAACCTTGACTTTGTCAGGGTATTTCTTTCTATTTGGACATTCATTGGCGTAGTGTCCTTCTTCATTGCAGATCCAACACCTACATTTTTTCTTTCCTTGCGGACAGGAAGTAGTCTTCTTAGGTGTTTCTTTTGAAGGTTTTTTGAAGTATTTTCCTGGAGAAAATTTTCTTCTTTTCTTTTTCCAAAAAGATTTGAATTTCTTTTTGTTTTTATACTTTTTCTTATTATAATTTTTCTTTCCAATATCAAAGTTTTTGAAATCAGAGAGAATGCTACAACAATCTTTGCTTATTGTTTTAAGTTTTTGTTGTTTATATCTGTCTTGACAGATTCTATCAATTTCTTCTTTTGCAATTTTTGTTGCATAAGAAAGACTGGTTTGCTGGATTTCTCCAGAAACTTCTTTTTTCCATCTGTCTGTACAGGTTTCTCCAATAATTGGAATCTTCATGAGGTAAGCAGATATCCATTGTGCATATTCACTTCTTTGTGGAATATCATATAGATATGATTCATACATACAAGTGTATTTGTCGAGAAGACTAATATCATGTAATTGGAGTTTTGTCATTGAAACTCTTGCTATGTCAACTTTCTTATTAATGGTGTAGTCTTTATTAGAAATATAATCAAGACCTAAGAAAGTAGTGTATATGACATTTATGATATTATCAAAAAGATCTGAACCATGCATTTCTTCATTCCAATTATTATTTCTTAGGAATTTTTGTACAATTCCATCAGTTTTGTGTTCTAAAAGTAGTAGAACATTTTTTGCTTTTTCAAATTCATCTGGGTTTGTCTGTAAGATTAGTGAAATCTCAGTAACCCATTTTTCTACAACTCTTTCTCTGAGTTTTAGATCTTGGATACAATCAATATTGAGTACATTGATCGTATTGGATCCTTGACCACTATTTGGAATACCATTGTGGACAGGCATTTTGAACTCATATTTCTTTTTATTGCCTCTTCTTGTAGCTGTATAAGAAGATTCTGCTTCATCATCTTCCATATCCGAATATTCGAACTTAACAGTCTTTGTATTTGTTTTAAAGTTATCTTCTTCTTCTGATTCAGTGTCAGGTTCATTTATTTTAGTCATTCTAAAATATTGATCAAAAAGTTTGGGTTCTTTTTGATATAATTTTTCACATTCTTCAGTTTCTAATGATAAAAGTTGAATAAGTTTTTGGTCAGCTTTATCATAATCTTCAAATTGAAGGTTAAAGAAATATTTCTCGAGTTTCTCAGAGATTGTTTCTTTCATTTTTACTCTTTCCTGAAAATGTCAATTTTCTGGGAATTTTTTGAGCTTCCTAAGTCAGGGTTTCCAACACTAGGATTGGGAGGTGAGTATTTCTTAAGACCTGAATATTTTCCTGGCTTGGATTTTTGTTCTATGATGGAGATATTTTTGATGTGCTCAAGAATGTCTTTATTACAAGGGCAAGAGTCAATCTTTTCAGATAACTCCTTAATAATGTCTGCAATAATTTTTGCAGATGCTACTTCCAACTGGGCAATGGTTACGTATTTATTGACTATTAAGTCCAAGTTTATAATCAGACCATCTATTTTTTCATTAAGGAGGTTGATTGATCTATTGAGCTCGGGTATCGAGGTGGTTGATCTATTCAGCTCGGGTATCGAGGTCATCCTATTAGTTGTTTTAACTGATCATGTATATTAGTGATCTTAAGGTTGATTTCCTTAAGAGTGCCCTCAATATTTGCCTTTTTGGCGACTTCTTCAACAAATTGGTTGTTTTTTAAAGAGTTTTCTAAAAGAATAGAATGTTTGTCAATAGACTGGGTTAACTTGATAGTTAATTTATTTTGTCTTTCAATAACTTCCAAGAATTTTTCTAAATCTTTTTTATCAAGATTGTTTTTAACCATAAAGGCTAAATCGTTTTTAAATTGGTTAAAAGGTATTTTATTTTTTGAAATATCTTCAGAAATATCTTTTGAAATACCAAGATAATGGCTTATTTTTGAAGTTTTTAAGAGGCATCTTGCAATGATCTGGTTGAGATTATTGCAATGATTTACAATTGTTTGAATACCGGCTTTTCCTGAAGTAGAGAAAACGTATTCTTTCTTTTCAGTATTATCGTCAAGAGTTTTAATTTTGACTGTTTTACCTTTTTTATAGAAATGAGGAAAATCAATTTTATTATTCATTTATAATGTCAGTGATTTGTTTGATATTCTGGCGTAGACTATCAATTTTTAAAGACATGTTTCTTATTAAATTATTATCTTTTCTTTCCGAGCTTTCTCCTATGTGGAGTGAATCCATAGAAATTCTTGGTCTAAGAGTTTCTCCTAGAGCTTTTTTATTTCTAGCTATATTTAAAACCCAAGAGTTTTCTTGAGGATTTATGTCGCAGAATTGTTTATCTTTGACATGGCCTATTTCTGAAAAGACATCATCAAGTTCGATGTACTCGTCTTTCTTATAGTCTATGCTATGGTGACTGTTGGTCAGGGCATATCCTATAAGATATGTTATGGTGAATGGTTTATCACCTGGACTCATAAGGTCACTTCTTTCAAAGTGATGTATAAAAGATAAGGTTTTATCTATATTTGCAGATTTTAAATCCAGAGCAAACTTTGGATAGACTGAAAACATAAACTTTTGGTAAGCAAGGTTTCCCTTTGCAGCACCTAAGATGCAGTCCTGTCTGTCAGTAATTCTGTTATCAATTAAGGCCATTTTTATGGGAGAATTTATTCCTGCTTGGAATTGGGCCATTTTTGCCCCTCTTTTGTTTTTTGGTTTCCTCCTTGGTGTTGCAGGCAGTTTGCTCGACTCCGGTGTGCTTGAAAGCATTTATATAAAGTTTGTTCCTCATCGCTATAGTCTTGCTGCTTTCTTTGTTTTGGACCATTTTGCCCCTACTTACTTCTGTTGTTTCTTCTTACAACAGGTTGCCATTGGAACCTTGACTTTGCACTAAACAGGTAAATTTTCACCATTTGTTTAAAACAATTCCTAAAAGAGCAGTTTACTTATTCTTTTCGATTGATCAGCCACCGACGTCTTGCCTGGTCGATACCGATACCTTTGCCTTACGGAAAAGAGTATCCGGGCGTATTATATTGTTTTTGTTGTTCAAACTTGGCAGATTGAAGATGCATAGTAAGTGTTTGATGAAATGCTTTAAAGAATATTAGTTCTTCAAACAACAATTTTTTAATTCTTTTGTCAGATTTATCAACATGTGTTGCTTCACATAATAAATAGTGAAGTACATGCTGGTAAATTAAGTGTTTAAATGACCTAGAATGGAATTAATACTTGATGTACCTAATGCTTATGCATTTGTAAAGAATTTAGATTTCAGGTTGATAACAATTTGTGTGTCAGGGCCTTCTTTTTTACTGAAAATCTCCAATTATGATGGTGTTTCCCTTTATATATATTGCAGTCCTTGTACGAAATTTCTTTTTTCAGTAGGAAATAGGCATGATAGGGTATGCGATATCTCATCATCAATAGACAAAACCCCAACTGATTTATATATTTTTCTAATATAAATTTACACGCCCGACTTTCTTTTTTCTTTTGTCCCATTCAGGTTGAAATTTATGGATCTTGTGGTGATATTTTTAGTGTCAAACCGGACATTTGAGAGGAACTAAAAGCAGCTGGACTATTGCTTATAAAAGTGTTTATGATTTTAGCTGTTTGGTTTCTTTTTTTGGTTGCTATTTCAATATCATTGTAAATGATATTTACAGACTTCTACAAGAACGAAAAAAGAAAAAGAAGAAGCCAAATAAGGATGAAATAAAGTTTCCTAGGCGTGAAGAGATCAAATTTAGAGATGTTAAACTCCACCAAAGTTGGTCGATGTTCCCAAGGTTAGATTTCTTATTCTTGAAATTGGCTAAATGTCACATGATTATGATTATTTAAGGATAAAAACATGAGAAAAAGATTAAAATAGCCACTTTTTCTTAATGATTTTGTCAAAAATAACCAAGAATTTCACATATTTCTTAAGATAGCTTCATTTTGCAATGCCCTAATGGTGCCAATATATATATATATATATATATATATATATATATATATATATATATATATATATATTCTTTTTATCTAATACCATTTATGTCCACTTTTTTTAAAAAGGGACCTGTTATCCAGATTTTTTTAAAGATCCGCAAGTTACTTACTCTTGCTGCCACATTAAACGACTTAACACGTGCACTCAAGGTAAAAGGACAATGCATTGATTGAAATAGTGTGTGTACGTAATTATGTATATATCTGTTATAATCTGATTTGAGATTTTTTATAATGAATTAAATGAGAAGCTCCCACCAAATCATCCAACACTTAAATCAGATCAGATCACAGGCTTTTGGAGAATGGTGAGTGTGGCATGCCAAACTCTTAGAAATATAGATTGGAGACACGACAAGGAATGATATTTATCTCATGCTTATTCATATTAGATGGCTATTTCAAACTTTTGACTTAACATAACACACACATAACAACATGTTTGCATTTTCATGCTACTAAGGGAAACATAATTGAATATTTTATGTACCTTTCCCTTTAATAGCAACGTACTTTATTTTTTACTTTTAATATTAACTGATTACGTTTGTGTATCGGTTAAAAATCTTAGTTCATCCCTATTACAGGTAAAAAAAACTAATTACATTGATTATATCTACAAAAAAAAATTGCTATGTCCTAAAATTTACCGTTTTCTTTATTCATGGGCATTAGTAATGAGAAAAAAAGGTGAAAGAAACGAAAGTAGAATGCTATAATATAATACACAAATCAATGAAAGTAGTTTGTTATTTGTTGCAGAGTGCTGTGGACGAGGAGTTGGAGAACTTAAACGAAGTTGTAATGAAGCGTTATGACGGTGGAGAGTCAAAGGGAAACTTTGACCCCGAAAAGCATATATAGGCTTATTTACCTGTTAGACTCAATGAGCAACAAGTGACAAATTTATTGCAATGTATAATTCCCATTTCAATTCTTAGGGGTTACTTTGCTTACATGTCAAATTTCATTAAGATTGTTGCTCTTTTTCATCCCTCAAGTCGGTTAAGCTTTGGTAAGTAAGTCGGTTAAGCGGTGCTTCCAGTGGAGACGTTTCTAGACCTCAAGAGCTGGAAGCAAGTCGGTGAAGCTTTGGTGGTACTAACCCCGGTTGGAGGCGGTGTTAATTTGTGAGCAGAAGAGAAACAGCGTCAAAGGCAAAAGAAAAAGAGCATCGATCGCGAGAAAAGAAAGATAGAAGAAAAGAAAAATCTAGGAATGGTGGGTGATGTTGATGTGTTGGCGATGGAGGGTAACTGCTGTCTCTTTATTATAAATTAATGTATACGTACATTACACTATAGATTTTGCTTTCAACTCAAATATGTTTAAAACTATTATTAGAATGATTAGTTACTTAAAAACGATGATGATTAACCAAAAAATATCCAAATAAATGGTTTTAACTTGATTAACAGGTATAGTAGTTACAAATAATATTAAAAATCAAATTTAAATAGAAAAGATGCATAAAATCAAATTTATCTTTCTTTTAAAACACTTGCTGGTATGTGAAAAAAAAAGAATAATTTTTATGAATTATTCATCTTCCGATATATTGGTAGCAAGTTCTCTATAATATATGTTTTTTTTTTTTTCTTTATAATAGATTGTACTTTGGAAAATCCATCCAATCATAGCATTCAAAATTTATAAGTGGAATTTTAAAACTACAATTATGTAATGGATTTAATAAATAGATCATAGTATGTTGCTATTTCTTGCATGGATATTAATTAGCAGGTAATCCATTGTAGTTTTGCTGGCTGGTTACAGATTTAGAATGGGATTCTAACTTTGTAATGGTATATAAATTTTAGGAGGTTCCGACACAGAAAATGGAATGGAGCAGGTATATGATTTCTCGAGATTGGGTTGCTATTTCTTGCATGATAGTTATGGATTGAATTGTATTTTTATTCACCATTTTCTTTTTTGCAGGTTGTAATCAAAAAAGAAAGAGGCAATCCTCATCCCATTGTTACTTGAGTTAAATATGGCTGCCGGAGAAAAAGTTTGTGGTTCCATTGAAGGTGTTAATCTTCTTGAACCAAATTCTAATATTGACATGCTTTGTTGGCTGAAACAGATCTTGATTTATATTATCTTCACATTCAGGTACAAAATGGGTTATCGGCAAGAAATAATATCAAGATTTATATTACATAACGTAACATTCATATTTTGTGGATGATATCTTTCAGTCATGTGACGAAGCAAATGGCACAACTGCAACTCAGTTAAGCGTCTACCAACAACCCCTATGTGTGCTATGTTGCTATTTGTAGAAATACTTTTTTGCTAAACCATATATTACCTCTTTGCCCTCCGGGACCCGTTTATGCGTTTGGAACCGAAACATGAAGAATGGAACCGGGTTCATCCAAATGTGCTTCATTGGACTGATGTTAAGTGGGTTTTTTTTTTTTTGCATATCTTAGAATAAAATACTAAAATAGGGCAATGCATTTTCATTTTAATGTTTAGCTTAATGTCCTTTATTTTTATTATTTTAAGTATCAAAATTGTAAAAGGGTGAATTGCAGAGAATAGCAATATACTTAACTGTGGCTACCAATTAATACAATGTTCTATACTTGAATACAAAAGCAACACTTTCCAACCCCCACAATGCGGGGGAGCGTATCTACTTATTATTATTATTATTATTATTATTATTATTATTATTTTTACTTTTACCCTTGCATTAAATTTACAAAAACAAAGAAAAGAAGATAAATAGGTTTTATACGTGCCCCACCTGATAACATTTAAGCTGCCTTTTTTTTTTTTTTCTTGTTCAGAACTTGTATAACACAAATTAATATGTTTTCCTTTCTGTCCATCTTACTAACTGATGCTTTTTATCCCTCAATTTATTCATTTTTTTTTCTTATTTATCATTTTAATGAAAGTTAACAAAAGTTCATTTGTTTTCTCTTATCCATCCACGGTATTATCTCTTGCACCTGTTATGAAAATTAATTGTTTCAAACTAATACAGATGGTAAAAAAGTATTCAAACCATTTCATATCAAATCATTTTAAAATGTTTCCGAATAAAAATATTCGAATCATAATACCATCACATAAAAAATTGGATTTGTATTTAAATCAAATAAGTTGCTCTTAGACACTTCATTATTCATATGGAAGTCACCGGTAGAACTTGAAGGGTCGTGTGTTTGTGATGATTCTCCAAACTCAAATCTTGAAGGATCTAGTGCGGTAGAAGTTATTCCTCTTTTCTTTTTTGATTTTGGAGGTCTACTTTTAGGTTTATGAATCATTGGTTCAAACAACGCATCGGATTCGGTCAAAAGCTTGGTAATCATAGAAGTAGCAATTTCTTTTTTACTTAGACGCCACTTTTTGTATCTTGAAGACAACTCAGTAAGCAATTCATCAAATTTGGTGACACTATCATTTTGTGAATCATCTTCCGAATTCAGACGTTCCGAATTCAGACGTAATGTATCAATCCTCCGTTGTGGATGAATAAGATCCAAAGAAAGTGGCATTCCTTGCAACTGTTTTATCTTGTGAGCACAAGGAAGACCCATGAGTACCATAAAATGACTGGTACAAGCCGTCATTATACCTGAAAAAGCAAACAATTATTAAAGGTTAATGTAAAAATTAATGTTTTACAATAATCTAAAACTATAATCTTTGTAAATATTACCATTTTTTATTTTTTCACATTGCATATGTATCTTCTTTAATGCAAAATGAGATCTATGAGACAAAAGCCCTCTAAAAATCAGCATGTCACAATTATGAAGAACTTGAATTTTTTCACTTGCGAGTTTCACTTTAATCTCGTTGAATTCATGTTTAATTGCAAGAAAAATCTTTTCGTTAACTTATAATAAGCCACCGATATATACTTGTAGATACAACTTGAGTTTGAAATGAGCACCTTTAGCCCTTAAAGATGAATGATTATCAAAATGCAAGTAGTTTTCTGTCTAAGCAATAACAAACTTTTCTTTCCAAGGAAACCATGTGTTTTTCATATAATCGATTCCAACTTTCTTCGTCTGAAAGCAACTCAAATTCACCCTAATTATTATCAAAAATAGTTGTTGTAGTTGAATACACTACATTTATCCAACTTGACATAAATGTATTAAACTCTTCTGCATGTGCAAAAAGTTTCTTGCAATTCGCCAAAAAGTTCTTTTTAATATGCCAAATACACAAAAGGTTTGTCGTGTTCGGAAATACCATCTTCATAGCATTCAATAATGCCAACTCTCTATCAGACATAATCATAGACGGTTCACGATTTTCAAGAGTTTTCTTAAACACACTTAATGCCCAAATATAGCTCTATACATCCTCTTTCTCTAGAAAAACAAACCTAGAATAAAAAGATGTATGAAAGCATGAAACCCTAATGATATCAAGGAGAGGCATGTTATACTTGTGTTTTTTGTATGTGCAATCCATAACAAAGATAGTTGTGAAGGCGTTGGTAAATATAATTGACAAGGGATGTGCAATGAACAAATGATTTATATACCCTACTTCATTATGTAAAATATCATAAATAAAACCCTCTTTTTCAAGCTCTTCAAATAAAGCACTAACCATTGTATGATTTTTCATGTTTTCCTTGCGGATTTTCAGCTTCGGGTTGTATATAGTTAGAGAATTTGCTAGAAGGTTATGGTTTTTCTACTGCAAAGAAGAAATAATTTGTCTTGGGTGTCTGCTAGAAAGCGACATGTTTTTGACACTTTGTACGCCATCTGATGATAATCGACGAAATGATGGATGCCCAAACATATCAGTAGATGGTTCATGGTTATGAGTCAAGTTTTTAGCATTAACTGCCCAACAATCATCAATTCCTTTTTAACCTACAATCTGGAAGGGGCATTTGATCAAACGAGATCCGGTGTTTCTCTTTCTTTTATTGTCAATACACAATCTATCTCGATAGAAACTGCCTTGGTCACATTGCAACTTGACATATTTGTCTTTACTTGAATCTCGAATAGATAATTTATATCCTTTAGCGTAATAAAAGTCTTGTACATTCTTTAGTAATTTATCATATGAATCAAATTTGGAGTTAGATAAATAAAGTTCTTCTTTTTCTATCATATGACTTGATGAATCCATTCCAATTGTGTTTGAAGCATAATATAAAACATAAATCAAGTTAGTAGTTAGTGTATGATGCCTTATAACATAATATAAAACATAAATGAAGTAGGTTATCACTTTTACTTCATGTTCATGCAAAAGAATAAGCCTTTACGTGATGTTTATATTTGTACTGTACAAATTATTTCACCATTCATACGAATTATTTCACCATTCATACATGTTGTCTATGTATTAAAAGGTTAACTTTTACTTCACATTCATGCAAAAGAAATAAGAAACCAAAGAAATATGGAAATTGCTTCTTTTCCTCAGTTGATAAAGATATTTGCTAAAAGCCTAAAACTATAGTTATTGTACATGTAACACCCCGATTTCCCGAGTATCAATTTAAGGTTAGAAATTATCATGATTTTGAGATCTACTCGACGAGTTGTGTGACATCCCCAAAATCACGGCCAGAAAAGACCGGTTTTGTTTATACTTTATTTCAAAATCAGAGTTATCTTTTAATAAAAAGGGTTGTGGAATTTGTCCCAAAACAATAATATGATAAAGATTTATCAAAAGCATTTCCATAGAAATGTATTTCATTAAAAGACTCGGGATGTCATGTTCGTACAGATCAAAAGTATAAACAGTACAATATAAGCCTTACTACATTATTTCATATCTACAGGCCTATATCCGTAATCCCTCGTCCAAAACATCACACCTATGCTCATGCGCCACTACCTGTAATACATAAAATTGAGTGGGTCAGGCTTGGGAGCCTGGTGAGCACATAGGGTTTTCAACCCACAATAAATAAGTTTATTAATTTCATCAATCAACAATAACCCGATTACCCGTTCCCGTTATCCTCACTTTACGTCCCTAAACACCTATCATAAGGGACCTAGCCTAAGGATCATCATCGGGACGGACACTACTGCTAAGGGGATTCCTCAGCAATAAATATCCTAATAGGCAACCATGTGGGGGATGGAGTACACCGGTGAACACATCGTTCACAACACCTACAGGTTGCGAGCCTGCTAGTGTTCCACTGGACTGTCTAGAAGAGTCCGTGGTCGTCATCTATACTCCGCTAGATGACTGGATCAACAACAACAACAACATCAAGGCCTCTCTTCATTTTATCACGCATCACCTATTACATCTACCCATGTTTTACCCCAACATTTTCATAGATATAAAATACATATACAGTTTAAATCATTGAAAACATGTATAACAACGTTCATCTAGCATAGATAGCAAGTATTCAGATAATATGCACACATAGCATGTAATTTATATAAAATACTTCATATCTATGTGTAAGTTGAAGGTAACTATGCACTCACCTGATTAGGTGGTGACTCAGCACTCGGACAACACTTCGCTACTCTCAAAATGATATTCCTTCGATAAAACCTAGTACCAATACCACTAGGGTTTAGTCTAATGATAACCGCGACAAATTAATTATCTGACTATTATTATTATTATATAAGCGTTAATAACACTCAATATAACTCATAATAATAGCCCAAATAATTATTTTAAGGACCTAATAACATTCCTATATTAAAACATAAGCTAAACTAAAGATAGGATAGGTACAGCTCACTTACAGCGGGTTTTTTCTCGAAAACCGGGCTTCGCTGGAGCAGCGTTCCTGAGTCGAAAGGCTCTTTTCTCGAGACTCCAGGAGCCTCGGGGCTTCCTTCGGGTGCTAGGGGTTTACCTAGGCTTTTAGGGGGGTTAGGGAGCTTAGAGAGAGAGTTTAGAGAGAGAAAGAAGATGGGTGAGGGGTGAGGAAATGAGGGAACCCGGCACCTCTATTTATAGGGGAGGAATCTGATGGACTCGTCGAGTCTGAGTCATAACTCGCCGAGTTGGTCCATGTGGTGGCCTTCTGGTGGTGCCACGTGTCCAATTCTGGTGGTGCCACGTCACCCCCTATCGCGTATCAGCGTTCAAACTTAGAAAAATCATAACTTTCTCATACGAGCTCCGTTTTCGACGTTCTTTATATCCACACATAGGTAAAATCAAGATCTACAACTTTCGTTTAGACTCCATCGGCTAATTCTCGACCGATCTTAAATTTAACAGTAGGAGGCGTTTAGACTGTTAAATAACCGCGAAGAGTTCATAACTCCTTCATACGGACTCCGTTTTCGTCTGTCTTTTTACCGTTAAGTTCCTATTAATGAGATCTTCAACTCTCATTCAGGTCATGTAAGCCAAAAACCGCTCGAACTAAAATTCGAGTTTCGGGCCGTGCATTGCTAAGCCGAATCTTAGAAAAATCATAACTTTTTCATACGAAGTCAGATTTGGGCGTTCTTTTTATCGATGTTCTTAGTTTAACATATTCTACAACTTTTGTTTATATTGCTAAGGCTAAAAAGTCTTCTATCGTAAATTCACTATTTACGTCTCCCGGTGCCGTGCCGGTTTTGTCGTAAAACTTCGGCGGGCCATAGCTCCTTCGTTATAGCTCGGATTTCGGCATTCTTTATATGTACGGAAACCTTGAGACATATTATACAACTTTATGTAGAGATATTGGTATTATCTCACACTTTAATTTTGACGCTCATTTTTATTCTTTATTAATTATACATTTATAATTAAATAATAAACACATAAACACACATAATTCACATAATACTCAAATTTTCATATTTATTACTTCAAAAAGAGTTACAATAGTTGACCTAGACTATTACATTGACAAAAATGCTTAGCCCTGAAACTCGGGCGTTACAATTCTCTCCCCCTTAGGATGATTCCGTCCCGGAATCATGCATCAGCAAACAGATGTGGATAGTGACTCATCATATCATCCTCTGTTTCCCAAGTGAGATTTGGCCCATTCGAATGTTTCCATCGGACTAGCACTAAGTCGACCATCTTGCGTCGTAACTTCTTAGTCTTACGGTCAACAATTGCCTCGAGCTCTTCGATCAGCCTTTTATTCTCATCCATCCTTAACTCTGAAATTGGAATTATGTCGGGAACATCTCCCATGAATTTCCTCAAATAACACACATGGAAGGTGTTATGAATACCATTGAGTTCTTCGGGCAATTCCAGCTTGTAAGCTTGGTTCCCAATCTTCTGAAGAACTTTGAACGGTCCAATAAACCTTGGACTCAACTTTCCTCGTTTCCCAAATCGTATAAGTCCCTTCCACGGTGATACTTTAAGCAAAACGGAATCCCCAACTTCGAAGGTTATCGGTCGTCTTTTCTTGTCAGCATAGCTCTTCTGACGATCCTGAGTTGCTAACATTCTTTCCCTAATCACCTTCAATTTCTCAGCAGTCTCATGGACTATCTCGGGGCCCATAAACTGCTTCTCTTCGGCTTCAAGCCAACAAGACGGCGTACGACACTTCTGTCCATACAAGGCTTGATAAGGTGCCATCTTGATGCTCGAGTGAAAACTATTTTTGTAGGAAAATTCTACTAGAGGTAAGTGCTCGTCCCAATTCCCTTGGAATTCGAGGGTACATGCTCTCAACATATCTTCCAACGTCTGAATCGTTCTTTCGCTCTGACCATCGGTTTGTGGATGGTAAGCAGTACTCAAACATAATTTCGTACCCAATTCCTCTTGCAGACTCCTCTAAAACCTCGAGGTGAAATGACTATCACGATCAGATACAATTGTAAGAGGGACACCGTGAAGTCTTACAATTTCCTTCACGTAAGTATTTGCAAGCTTATCCATAGACCACTTTTCGTTGGCGGCTATGAAGTGTGCACTCTTGGTGAAACGATCCACGACTACCCAAATCATGTCGTGTCCGTTCTTCGTTCTGGGCAGTTTAGTCACAAAATCCATAGTGATGTCTTCCCATTTGCCCATGGGTACAGGTAAGGGTTCTAAACTCCCATACGGTTTCTGATGTTGTGCCTTAACCCTCGCACATGTTACGCACTCAGCCACATACTTCGCAACATCGAGCTTCATCGTCGGCCACCAGTAGTAGGGTTTTAGGTCCCTATACATTTTAGTGCTACCAGTATGAATCGAGTACATGGTCTTGTGTGCTTCTTCCATTAGAAGATCTCTTATTCCTCCCGTCTTAGGTACCCAGATTCGATCTTGGAATACCTTCAGTCCTCGACTGTTTGTATCGAACACTAACGTTTTTCCCAAACGTTCTTCCTTTCGGTCATTTTTCTCTAAGGCTTCTTCTTGAGCTTTCCTGATACTTTCCACAATCGTCGAGACGACTTCAATTCTTAACGCTCTTGGCCTTTTCCTTTCAAGATTGACTTTCCGACTGAGAACATCAGCAACAATATTTGCTTTACCTGGGTGGTAAAGTATCTCACAGTCGTAGTCCTTGAGAAGTTCTAGCCAACGTCGTTGCCTCATGTTCAACTCCTTCTGATTAAAGAGATACTGGAGACTCTTATGATCAGTGAAGAGCTTGCACTTCGTGCCGTAGAGGTAATGCCTCCATATCTTTAAGGCAAATACTACCGCTGCCAACTCCAGATCATGAGTGGGGTAGTTCTTTTCGTGCTCTTTCAATTGTCGAGATGCGTATGCTATCACCTTTTCTCTTTGGGTCAGAACACAACCCAACCCGACTCCAGATGCATCACTATAAACCGCGAAATCTTCGACTCCATCGGGTAGAGAAAGTATCGGTGCTTCACATAACTTCTTCTTTAGCTTCTCGAACGCCTCATCGTGTTTCTCACTCCATGTATACGTAGCTCCTTTATGGGTCAAAGATGTTAATGGAGCAGCTATCGAAGAAAAGCCTTGGATAAATCATCGGTAATATCCGGCTAATCCTAGAAAGCTTCGAATCTCCGTGGGACTCTTCGGACGTTCCCACTTCATTACAGCCTCGATCTTGGCGGGGTCAACCATTATTCCTTCTTGGTTAACAACATGACCCAAGAATTGGACTTCTCGTATCCAAAAGTCGCATTTGGAGAACTTTGCAAAAAGCTTCTCCTTCTTTAACACCTCCAATACTTCTCGTAGATGCTTGCCATGCTCATCCTGGCTTTTCGAGTAGATGAGAATGCCGTCGATGAACACTATCACAGATTTATCGAGGAATGGTTTACAAACCCTATTCATCAAATCCATGAATGTTGCGGGGGCATTGGTTAGTCCGAATGACATAACCAAGAACTCGTAGTGTCCATATCTTGTTCTGAATGCAGTCTTTTCAATATCCTGCTCTCCCACCTTCAGCTGATGATATCCTGACCTAAGATCGATCTTTGAGAAGTAGCTCGAACCTTGCAGCTGATTGAATAGATCATCAATCCTCGGCAATGGATACTTGTTCTTCACCGTTGCCTTATTCAGCTCTCGGTAGTCTATGCACATCCTCATGCTTCCATCCTTCTTCTTCACGAATAACACCGGAGCTCCCCAGGGTGATGAACTAGGTCGAATGAAACTGCTGTCCAATAGCTCCTGAAGTTGCGTTATGAGCTCCTTCATCTCCGTCGATGCTAATCGATAAGGTGCCTTTGCTATCTGTGTTGTTCCTGGTAACAAGTCTATACGAAACTCAACTTGCCTATCAGGTGGTAATCCGGGAAGATCTTCGGGAAAGACTTCCAGATAATCGCACACAACCGGTATATTTTGCACGTCTTTCTTTTCTTTCTTAGCATCGATTACGAATGCCAAGTATGATGCACATCCTTTGGACAAACATTTCCTGGCTTTCATCAGGGAGATGATTCCAGAATTTACTCTGCGTTTGTCCCCGTACACCATAAATGATTCCTTTCCGGGTGGGTTTATCCTAACTATCTTCTTTAGGCATAATATCTCGGCATCGTTGGCGCTAAGCCAATCCATACCCAAAACGATGTCGAAACAGTTTAACTCTATGGGTAATAGTTCCTCATGGAATTCGTTTCCGTTTAGGTCAATGACGATGTTCCTAATACGATTACTAACAGGTATGAATTTGCCACTGGCAACTTCTACAATTAGGGCGTTATCAAGTTTTTCTACAGGTAATGCTAATTTCGCACTAAATTTATGCAACACAAAGGAGTAGTTGGCTCCGGAATCAAACAGCATATTTACAGGCAAACCATTTACAAGAAAGGTACCTGAAGCGACGTCTGCTGCCTCCTTTGCAGCCTCGAGCGTCATCTGGAAGGCTCTCGCCTTCGGCTTTGGTGGTATGTTGGGTCTTCCTGCCTCCTTCTTCTTCGGGTAGTCCTTCAAAATGTGCCCTTCTTCATTACACCCATAACAGGCCTTCTGGTTAAGGGTGCATTCATTGGCATAGTGCCCAGGCTTTCCGCATTTGTAACAAGTGACTCCTCCATCACACTTCCCAAAGTGCTTCTTCTTGCACTTGTCACACCACTTTGCTTCTGATCCTCCTCCTCTCAAACCAGACTTCGAGAATTTACCTTTCTTACCGGACCTCGAGGATCCGTCAAATTTCCTTTTCTCTCCCACTTCCGCTCTCTCCAGACCCTTTTCTCGTATCTGGGTCTCCACATTCTTAGCAGCCCAGATGGCGGCTTTCAGAGTGGTAGTTTGCTTGACCATTGGACCGAAGTCCGCTGGTAATCCGAGGGCAAATTTGTTAACCTTGGAGAGTTCAGTTGGGACGAGGTGAGGAACAAGCTTCATTTTCTCAGTAAAGCTTGCAGCGTATTCAGTAACGCTCATTCTTCCCTTCTTCAGATTCTGGAATTCGTTGTTGATCTCCAGAAGATCCTGCTCAGAGCAGTATTGCATCTTCAACTGTACCAGAAAATCCTCCCACGACATTTTTCTTGCTTCACCTTTGGGCATTAAATCAGCTAATATCTTCCACCAGCTTAGTACTCCAGATTTCAATAGAGGAACTGCGAGAGCGGTCTTCTGCCTATTGCTACACTCGCAACTCTCAAACACTGTCTCCATCTCAGAGATCCAGTTCATGACTTCCACCGGCGTCGGGCTTCTAGATAGACTCGGTGGCTTGGATGCCATGAAATCCTTGTATTTGCATCCACGTCCATCATTTCCTCCATCCTGGTGCTTTTGCCTAACTATCGGTGGGTTGGCTTGACCAATAGTCCCACTATAGTTTCCTTCTTCAGTCTACCCTTCGTTCAACTCGGGCTGTTCGATCTAAATAGTCGCTTCCTCTCGATTTTGCTGGAGCAAACGCCTGGTTTCCTCCATTTGATGATCCAACATTGCTTGGATCATCGCTTGCACTCCGACCATAGTTATTGGTCCGGCAGCGACTTCCACAACTGGTATTTGCTCGATCACGGGGGGTTGGTGTCTGTTCCCATTTGCGTTTATGTTTCCGCTACGGGTCCTTGCCATCTTGATCTATACACCGAATAAGGTGAATTTAGATCTTTATTTAGGACTGATGTTAAAATTATCCTTATCTCTCCGAAACGTTTATATGCTAGTTCTAATATCGTAGTAGTACGTTTAGAATCCTAAACACATAAAGTTTCCAGATCCGGTCGGCAGCAGACCATAGATCCGAACAAAATAACAGCATATCATGCATAAAGCATTTAGCACATAAAAGCATTTTAGGCACAATTCCTAAAATAAGCTAGTGCTCACACCTCACAATCATCGCTTAGCATTCTAAGTTTAAGTATAGAAATTCTACAAATTCCTAGTTCGCTTAAACTAATGCTCTGATACCAACTGTGACATCCCCAAAATCACGGCCAGAAAAGACCGGTTTTGTTTATACTTTATTTCAAAATCAGAGTTATCTTTTAATAAAAAGGGTTGCGGAATTTGTCCCAAAACAATAATATGATAAAGATTTATCAAAAGCATTTCCATAGAAATGTATTTCATTAAAAGACTCGGGATGTCATGTTCGTACAGATCAAAAGTATAAACAGTACAATATAAGCCTTACTACATTATTTCATATCTACAGGCCTATATCCGTAATCCCTCGTCCAAAACATCACACCTATGCTCATGCACCACTACCTGTAATACATAAAACTGAGTGGGTCAGGCTTGGGAGCCTGGTGAGCACATAGGGTTTTCAACCCACAATAAATAAGTTTATTAATTTCATCAATCAACAATAACCCGATTACCCGTTCCAATTATCCTCACTTTACGTCCCTAAACACCTATCATAAGGGACCTAGCCTAAGGATCATCATCGGGACGGACACTACTGCTAAGGGGATTCCTCAGCAATAAATGTCCTAATAGGAAACCATGTGGGGGATGGAGTACACTGGTGAACACATCGTTCACAACACCTACAGGTTGCGAGCCTGCTAGTGTTCCACTGGACTGTCTAGAAGAGTCCGTGGTCGTCATCTATACTCCGCTAGATGACTGGATCAACAATAACAACAACATCGAGGCCTCTCTTCATTTTATCACGCATCACCTATTACATTTACCCATGTTTTACCCCAACATTTTCGTAGATATAAAATACATATACAGTTTAAATCATTGAAAACATGTATAACAACGTTCATCTAGCATAGATAGCAAGTATTCAGATAACATGCACACATAGCATGTAATTTATATAAAATACTTCATATCTATGTGTAAGTTGAAGGTAACTATGCACTCACCTGATTAGGTGGTGACTCAGCACTCGGACAGCGCTTCGCTACTCTCAAAATGATATTCCTTCGATAAAACCTAGTACCAATACCACTAGGGTTTAGTCTAATGATAACCGCGACAAATTAATTATCTGACTATTATTATTATTATATAAGCGTTAATAACACTCAATATAACTCATAATAATAGCCCAAATAATTATTTTAAGGACCTAATTGTTGGATAAGGTGTCTAAGTTCATAACTATTTCTGGTATGTACTTGACCCGACCCGGCATGGTCCATTTGGGTTGCATGGCACCATGCAATTGGATAGACTAAATGAGAGAAATAACACTTGGAGATTATTAATATATTATAAGTTCTAATATATTAATAATATTATTTGATTAGTTTGATCAAGAATTAATTTAGAATTAATTAAGTGATCAAAAGATAACTAATTAAATATATGGGTTGATTATGTAAATCATCCATATCTTGTATAGTGGGCTAAAAGGCTCCATGGACTATCAAGTTGGGTTCCACCCATAGGATGCTCCATGGATGCTCCATGGGAGTTACAAACCCATGGGTCATGGAAATGAAGAGTCATGACACATTAGGGTTTAACCCTAGATGTGTCAACACTATATAAGTAACATGTTCTCCACCCAAAATCGGCTACACTAAGAAATAAGAGGGCTTGGCCGATTTTGAAGAGTGTGTGTTCTCTCATAAGTTCTTCCAAGAGCATTTGGTGTTGTGTGAAGCATTTGAGTCATCACACTTGGGGTGCTAGGCTCACAAGGTTTCAAGGAACACAAACAACAACAAGGTAAGTTATTCTATCTATACTTTATGTTAAAATTGTTCCCCGTGTATGCTAGATAGGAATATAACCTTGGAATTCAACTTTGCATGACAATTAGAAAAACATAGATCCAAGGTTATTAGGGTTGCATGTACACTTAGGAAGTGTTAGAATGCTCAAAACCCATCAGTGGTATCAGAGCCAGGTTTGTTTGTTCTTATTTGTGCTTAAAAGTTGAAAACAGAATCGAAAATCTTGCTGTCTGCGAATGGACTCGTCGAGTCTATAGGGGGGACTCGTCGAGTCCATGAGTATCTTCAACCAACTCGGCGAGTCAGTTCATGCACTCGGCGAGTAGGGTCGACTGAGTGCAGAATTTCGATTCAGTTGCTGGAAATGAATTAGAAACATTACCCTAAACTGTTTTGGTAATTGAAAAACTTGTTTTTGGTGGTGTAATGTCTTTGCTAATTCATTTACAACAACTAGTTATCAAAATTACAAAGTTTTATGTAATTTTTGATTGTGTTCATATTCATGTTCTTGTTCTTATGATGTTTTAGATGATCATAGGAATTATTTGTAACCTATGTGGTAGATTAATTCTTGATCATAATGTGTTTTAATGGAGTCCATAACTTATCCTTAAGTTATGGAAAACCAAGAGTCACACTTGAGTTAAAACCATTAAGAAAACACAAGAGTTAGAAAAATGAAGAGTCTTCATTTTATTACTCTATTAAACTCATAAGTTACAAGAAATGAAAAGTTTTGAAAGTTACAAAACTTGCCCTCAAGTTTTGGAACAAGTAAAGTTAAGTTAAAACTTTAAGTTCCAACCCCTAGAATTTTAAAAGTTAAAATTCAACCCTTATACTTATATTATGATGATTTAATAATTATATATATATATGTATAAGAATAAAGTCGTCTTACCGCTAGTACGCCTCATTCACGAAGCCGGTCTATAAGGTGGGTATAAGGTTGTTGCCTATAAAATGGTGACTTAATGGGTGAATATTCTCACCCACCGCTTGCTTGACTGGTGGAGGGTCGTTAGCCGAACGGGTAAGACAAGGACTTATAAATTCTCATTCAAAGTATGATGAATATAATAAAGTAACTAAATGTTTATTAAATTCCCAATCTTAGTTACTTTAGGAAAAATGTGAATAAGGTGCTAATCCATGAAATTACACTTTACACTTTGTCTAAGTCGTTGGTGGAGCGTGTGTGGTTAACCGGCACACTAACTTGGACTTAACAAGGTAGGTAAAGGGTGACTTAAGGTTTATTATAGTATCGGTGGAGCGTGTGTGGTTTACCGGCACATCGATTGAGTGATAAACTTTAAGGGTACCAAGTGATTTGCATGGTTACTTCACACCTCATTTTGTGATCCTCGGCATCCCAGTCACAAAACTTGGAGGGCACTCCCGAGATTGAAACATGCCTTTGAAAAGTTCATTGGATCTCAAAGAATCTAGGAATTTCTAAAACCAATAAAAACTAAATATCTAATATTTCGGTTTTCGTGGTGGAAATTGGTGAATCGTCATTCACCTACCTTTCAAATATGGTATAGCTTAGATTACGGCATACCTCTTCTAAGTTATATTATATTGTGATTGGATCCTAGCCTTAATATTACATTTGGGTGTTTTATTAAGGACTCTCTTAAATCTGTACTAAACTTGTCCTTCCTTTTCAGATGTCTTCAAATAATGCTTCTGGCTCGAATCCTAATGGCTCCTTTACTCTTATGAGTCTGTGTGGGAAAGTCACCTTTGATGGATCCAACTTCAATAAATGGATCAGAAACATCAGGATGATTACCCGCTACGAGGACAAAGAATATGTCCTTGACAAGGAGCTTAAGGAAATTGATGAGTCCACTGCAACTCCACAGGAGATCGCTGATTTTCATACTCATGAAAGAGATGCAACCAAGGTGGCTTGCATCATGTTGGCCACCATGACAGCTGAACTCCAAAAGTCTTATGAGGATTTCTACCCTTATGAAATGCACCAAGATTTGATGGAAAGATACCATCAAAGTGCACGACAAGAGAGGTACGAAGTCATCTGCTCCATGATAACAACCATGATGAAGGACGGAGAGTCCGTCACGAGCCACATGCAGAAAATGCAAAGGTATGTGGATCGTTTGCTGAAGCTCAATGTGAACTTCCCTGAGGAGCTTGCAATAGATATCATTTTGCACTCCTTACCATCGTGCTATGATCAATTTCGCATGACATATCACATGAACAAGGAAGAGGTCACCCTCAGCAAACTTCAGGGACTTCTCAAGACCGCAGAAACAGGTCTTAATGGGAAGTCGGTTGCTATCACTCCTACTCCAGACTCAACTCCGGTCTTGGCAATCGGGCAAAGTCGAGGGAGGAAGAGAAAGAGATCATTGAAGGGTACCAAGGCTCGGACCCTTGATGGCTCTTCTTCAAGTGGAACCAAGAAAGGTTTCATTACTCCTTCTTCTGACCCAAAAGAGGCTGAATGCTTCTATTGCCATGAAAAAGCTCATTGGAAGCGGAACTGCCCAAAGTACCAACAGGATGTAAAGGATGGGAAAGTCAAACCCAACCATGCAGGTATTTACACTATCATTTCTAATAACTCACCCCATTCGAAATCTTGGGTCCTTGATACCGGTTGCGGTATTCATATTTGTTGTGACTTGCAGGGACTAGGAAGAAGTGAGAATGTGGAGCAAGGAAGAATAAACTTAATCATGGGGAATAGGAAAGTTACACCTGTCACCAAGATTGGAGTTTATACTTTATCGCTAAGTAGTGGGTTAAATTTAGATTTGAATAAATGTTGTTATTCGCCAGAAATGGCAAGAAATATTATTTCCTTTCATGCATTGTACAAACAAGGTTTCACCTTTTCGTTTGATAATGAAGTTGGTTCGATTAATGCTTTCTTTAATAATGTTCTTTATTTTAAAGCATTACCTTGTGATGGTGTGTATGAAGCTGTATCTATTGTAGATAACTTAGGAAATAATGTTTTGTGTATTGATTCTACTAATAATAATAACTTGGATAAAGCATCATTATGGCATTGTCGTCTTGGACATATAAGCAAGAAACGCATAGGCCAAATCCAAAAGGATGGAGTCTTGGAGTCGTTTGACCTAAAGTCAAATGATAGTTGCGAATCATGCTTACTTGGAAAAATGACAAAGTCACCCTTCACAGGCTCGTGTGAAAGGGGTGAAGGTTTGTGTGTGGACCATTCAAACATGCCACAAGGGATGCTAATCGTTATTATTTGACTTTTACTGATGATTACAGTAGATATGGATATGTCTACTTAATCAAGCATAAGTCAGAGACTTTCGAGAAGTTTAAGGAATTTAAACAGGAAGTCGAGAATCAATTGGGCAGGAACATTAAGATGCTTCGATCCGATCGAGGTGGTGAGTATCTTAGTTCAGAGTTCCTCGACTATCTAAAGGAATGTGGGATTGTCTCACAATTGACACCTCCCAGGACACCGCAATTGAATGGTGTGGCTGAGAGGCATAATCGAACCTTGTTGGACGTGGTTCGTTCCATGATGAGTCGAGCTTCGCTACCAATCTCATTCTGGGGGTATGCCTTAGAGACTGCCGCCCATATCCTTAATCTAGTCCCTACAAAGAAAGTTGCCAAAACTCCTCACGAGATGTGGACTGGTAAAGTACCTAAACTAGACCACATCAAGATTTGGGGTTGCGAGGCTTTCGTGAGACGCGAGACTCATGATAAGCTCGAACCCCGAAGCGAGAGGTGTATTTTCATCGGCTACCCACAACAATCCTTTGGTTACCTCTTCTACAGACCTAGTGACAATGTGGTCTTTGTAGCAAGAAGAGGAGTCTTTCGAGAAAGAGAGTTTATAAGCCAAGGAGACAGTGGGAGGCAAGTTGATCTTGAAGAAATTCAAGAGTCAAGTGGTGAAGGAACTTCAAACTCTAGCCCTCAACTTGAGGAGGAAACTCCTGTTGAGCCAATTGACGAATCTGTACCTCTGAGGCGTTCCACGAGAGTTAGGAGTGCACCTGAGCATTACTATGGATTCCATATTACTGCAGAAGGTGAGACACTTATTAGTGACGAGACACTAGTAAGTCAAGATGACCCTAACAGCTACGAGGAAGCCATGGCAGGCCCCGAGTCTGCTAAATGGAAAGAGGCTATGGATAGCGAGATACAATCCATTTATGACAATCAAGTTTGGAACTTGGTTGAGAATGTACCAGGTCGAAAGACTGTAGGGTGCAAATGGGTCTTCAAGAAGAAGACCGACATGGATGGTAAAGTACACAATTATAAGGCTAGACTGGTTGCAAAGGGCTTCTATCAAATTCCTGGAGTGGATTATGATGAGACCTTTTCTCCGGTAGCCAAGATTAAGTCTATTCGGGTTCTGTTAGCCATAGCCGCATTTCATGACTATGAAATTTGGCAAATGGATGTCAAAACCGCTTTCCTTAATAGGAAGTTGGCTGAAGATGTTTACATGAGTCAGCCAGAGGGTTTTGTCAGCAACAAGTACCCTAATAGAGTGTGTAAGCTTGAGAAATCCATTTATGGATTAAAGCAAGCACCTCGCAGATGGAATCTTTGCTTTGATGAAAAGGTCAAGGAATTTGGCTTTTCTAGGAGTGAAGATGAATCTTGTGTATATGTCAAGGCTAGTGGGAGTATAGTTAGCTTTTTGGTATTGTATGTGGATGGCATACTACTCATAGGAAACAACATTCCAACCCTGCAGGAAGTAAAGTCCTGGCTTGGAAAGTGTTTCGCTATGAAGGACCTTGGTGAAGCTGCCTATATTTTGGGGATAAGGATCTTGAGAGATCGGAGTAAAAGACTAATTGGACTTAGTCAAAGTACCTACTTGGAGAAGGTTCTGAAGAGATTCAGAATGCAAGACTCCAAGAAAGGAGAGTTGCCCATCCAGAGTAGCGCCAAGTTGAGTAAGACACAAAGCCCTAACACTGAGGCTGAGATAGTAGAAATGAGTCGAGTACCTTATGCTTCGGCTGTATGTTCGATCATGTATGCTATGACGTGTACTCGACCTGATGTAGCCTTTGCCTTGAGCATGGTTATCAGGTTTCAGGGGAACCCTGGCAAGGCACACTGGACTGCGGTAAAGACTATTCTCAAGTACCTACGAAGGACTAAGGACTGGGTCCTTACCCTCGGTGGGAGTGATGACTTGAGAGTTGTAGGGTATAGTGATGCTAGCTTCCAGACTGATAGGGATAACTTCCGCTCTCAGTCGGGCTGGGTCTTTACCCTAAATGGAGGAGCAATTTCTTGGAAGAGTTCCAAGCAAGAGAAAGTGGCAGATTCTACTTGTGAATCAGAGTATATTGCAGCTAGCGAAGCGGCAAAGGAGGCGTTATGGCTGAGGAGCTTCATTGGAGACCTTGGAGTTGTACCAGCTATTAAAGAGCCAATGGAAATTTTCTGTGATAGTGAAAGTGCTGTTGCCTTAGCCAAGGAACCAAGGGATCACGGGAGATCCAGGCACATCGACAGAAAATACCATTTCATCAAACATCGGATCGAAGAAGGACTCCTCGTGGCAAAGAGGGTATCATCAGATGAGAATCCGGCAGATCCCCTCACGAAGGGACTGACTCGGATTAAGCATCTCCAGCATGCTCGGAGCATAGGGCTGAAGGATGATATTAGATTTAGTAGTTAGATAACCTCGAAATTTGTAAAGTGTAATTGACATTTGATGATGAATAAAAGTGTTTTATTTATGAGTAAAGTGTTGCTATCTCTTGTCGATCGTTTAGTATATTTCTTTTGCATGTTTTGACTTCCAGAATAATTTTGTTTGGTATAACATATTATTCAAACCTCCACAGTCGGTCATATGTCGGAAGTAGGTATGAATCAAGACTGTCATGGTTGGTTGTAGAGGTCTGGGACAAGGCTACAACAATCATGAGTGCTCATAAGTTCTGAGCATTGGACTCAACCCACGCTCACTGGAATCACTTCATGGAATTCTATCTCGAGTGATCGTGAGACGGTAATATCATATAAGTCTTTAAACCTAGAGATATGATTTGTTACTTACAAGTTGGTTATGCATTGATTGTACGAAAAACGCATTGGTAACTCGATGTTATAAAATCACGCTCTTGTGTGTAATTCAATGAGTAGTAGAACAAACATATGAGTCGAAGTTTATCTGTTCCTTCTTGGATTAGAAGCTGATATCTGGGCCCCTCGATGATTTTGTTTTGACCTATGTACCGGGCCCGGTCAGAACTAAGTTGATGTGTTCAATTAAGTTCCTTGTCAAACAAATCGGAAATCGGGAAACAAACTGTTGGATAATAAGTAAGACATTGTTCCATGTATTTGTCCGACTGATATCTAGAACAGAGGTTTATATGATCACTTATCTTAAATGGCGTACCATCATCTTCTCAGTTTTGAGAAACCTTGAAAAGAGCTACGATTGCCGATCGGTTCCTGAAGTCATACTTGCAGTAATAGTTATTAGACTTATCCAAGTGGGAGACTGTTGGATAAGGTGTCTAAGTCCATAACTATTTCTGGTATGTACTTGACCCGACCCGGCATGGTCCATTTGGGTTGCATGGCACCATGCAATTGGATAGACTAAATGAGAGAAATAACACTTGGAGATTATTAATATATTATAAGTTCTAATATATTAATAATATTATTTGATTAGTTTGATCAAGAATTAATTTAGAATTAATTAAGTGATCAAAAGATAACTAATTAAATATATGGGTTGATTATGTAAATCATCCATATCTTGTATAGTGGGCTAAAAGGCTCCATGGACTATCAAGTTGGGTTCCACCCATAGGATGCTCCATGGATGCTCCATGGGAGTTACAAACCCATGGGTCATGGAAATGAAGAGTCATGACACATTAGGGTTTAACCCTAGATGTGTCAACACTATATAAGTAACATGTTCTCCACCCAAAATCGGCTACACTAAGAAATAAGAGGGCTTGGCCGATTTTGAAGAGTGTGTGTTCTCTCATAAGTTCTTCCAAGAGCATTTGGTGTTGTGTGAAGCATTTGAGGCATCACACTTGGGGTGCTAGGCTCACAAGGTTTCAAGGAACACAAACAACAACAAGGTAAGTTATTCTATCTATACTTTATGTTAAAATTGTTCCCCGTGTATGCTAGATAGGAATATAACCTTGGAATTCAACTTTGCATGACAATTAGACAAACATAGATCCAAGGTTATTAGGGTTGCATGTACACTTATGAAGTGTTAGAATGCTCAAAACCCATCACTAATAACATTCCTATATTAAAACATAAGCTAAACTAAAGATAGGATAGGTACAGCTCACTTACAGCGGGTTTTTTCTCGAAAACCGGGCTTCGCTGGAGCAGCGTTCCTGAGCCGAAAGGCTCTTTTCTCGGGACTCCGGGAGCCTCGGGGCTTCCTTCGGGTGCTAGGGGGTTTACCTAGGCTTTTAGGGGGTTTAAGGAGCTTAAAGAGAGAGTTTAGAGAGAGAAAGAAGATGGGTGAGGGGTGAGGAAATGAGGGAACCCGACACCTCTATTTATAGGGGAGGAATCTGATGGTATCGTCGAGTCTGAGTCATGACTCGCCGAGTTGGTCCATGTGGTGGCCTTCTGTTGGTGCGATGTGTCCAATTCTGGTGGTGCCAAGTCACCCCCTATCGCGTATCATCCTTCAAACTTAGAAAAATCATAACTTTCGCATACGAGCTCCGTTTTCGACGTTCTTTTTATCCACGTGTAGGTAAAATCAAGCTCTACAACTTTCGTTTAGACTCCGTTGGCTAATTCTCGACCGATATCAAATTTAACAGTAGGAGGCGTTTAGACTGTTAAATGACCGCGAAGAGTTCATAACTCCTTCATACGGACTCCGTTTTCGTCTGTCTTTTTACCGTTGAGTTCCTATTAATGATATCTTCAACTCTCATTCAGGTCGCGTAAGCCAAAAACCGCTCGAACTAAAATTCGAGTTTCGGGCCGTGCACTGCTAAGCCGAATCTTAGAAAAATCATAACTTTTTCATACGAAGTCAGATTTGGGCGTTCTTTTTATCGATGTTCTTAGTTTAACATATTCTACAAATTTTGTTTATATTGCTAAGGCTAAAAAGTCTTCTATCGTAAATTCACTATTTACGTCTCCCGGTGCCGTGTCGGTTTTGTCGTAAAACTTCGGCGGGCCATAGCTCCTTCGTTATAGCTCGGATTTCGGCATTCTTTATATGTACGGAAACCTTGAGACATATTCTACAACTTTATGTAGAGATATTGGGATTATCTCACACTTTAATTTTGACGCTCATTTTTATTCTTTATTAATTATACATTTATAATTAAATAATAAACACATAAACACACATAATTCACATAATACTCAAATATTTCATATTTATTACTTCAAAAAGAGTTACAATAGTTGACCTAGACTATTACATTGACAAAAATGATTAGCCCTGAAACCCGGGCGTTACAAGTTGGTTGGCTGACTCGCTAAGTAGCAGCGGGTGGGCCACACGTTTAAGTGACCTACTCGTCGAGTCCAAGAAGGGGCTCGACGAGTAGGAGATGGTGGAGGAAAAACCCTAATTCCGGGGTTTTGCACCTTATTTAAAGAATCATTGCCCCCCCCCCCCCCCAGCCTCCCCTTTACAGCCTCTTGACGATCCAAAATCCTAATTCGTATGTGTATGCTACATTGGTGTGTATTTAAGCTTGAAGAAGGATTTTAGTGAGAAGAGCTTAAGGAAAACAAGTAGACTGAAGCAAAGGACTCATGGAGAATCAGAAAACTACTTTGGTGGGTACTCATTTGTAGGTATCAAGCTGTTATATGGCTCATTTCTTCCTAGATCTATTTTGGTGCTTTTTAGGAAGCTTTTCTTGTGATTGAACTAAGATCTGAAGTTTGCAACTTCAGATCTTAACTCTCTCGGTCTCTAAGGCCATAAAGTTGCCAGCTTTGACAAGTATGGACATCCCCTCAAGTGTTAGACTTCATTGCAATCTTAGCTTTGTCATTTTAAGGCTCTAAAGCTTTGCATGCACGTAAAGTTTGCAACTTTACGTGATAAGCATGCTTAGGAAAGTTGGATCTACAATACGGAGCTTTTGCATGGCTTAAAAAGCATCTGTATGGAAGAAGGTCTGAAGGGAATCGGCGAGTGGTACGGTCGATTCGGTGAGTCCGATGAAGATTGTCGTGGGCTCGGCGATTCGGATAAATGACTCAGCGAGTCCGATGAAGATTACCTTGGGCTCGGCGTGTCAGGCGAGTGACTCGGCGAGTTGGCAAGTTATGCAAGGAACTCGGCGAGTAGTTGAGAGTACTCGACGAGTTGAGGTCAACATGGAGTGTTGACCTTGACAGTTGACTTTGACTTTGACCAAGGATTGACCAGTTTGTCTCCTGAGGGTATTTTGGTTATTCGGGAATTTATGAATTTGGTCCTATGGTGGTTATAGGTGGTGGAGTTCGGGACTGTGACTTGGGAATTTATGAATTGATGAATTTGGTTACTTTTAATAGTATAATTTATGGTTACTTTTAATTTCTTAATTGATTTTTTAAGAGAAATCACACAAATAATCCAAACCTATTTTTATAATTAGATATTTCATATATAAAAAAGTTTTTTTAAAAAAATTTATATAGAAAAAATAAGATTTTTATGTGAAAATATGTTTTTTTTTTGTATAAATATGAGTTTTAAAGAAAAAACATATTAGAAACAAACTTTTGAGAAAAAAAGTTGTAAAGAAAACTAAAGTTAGGATGAATTCATAATAAAAATCCTAAAATTTGGGCAAAAAGGGTAAATTTTGGACCAAATTTGTAAAAAAAAATTAAAATCAAGGCCAAAATTGTAAATTTTGGACCAAATTTGTAAATTTTGGACCAAATTTGTAATAAATTTTTAAATCTGGCCCGAAAATGTAATTTTGAAAGTTGGATGACCTGTTGACCGGATCAAAGGGTTAAATTGAATACGATTACCGGTACTTGGGACTTAATTGAATAAAAAATATATATAAGGGCTAAATCGATTATGAGGCTAATATGTAGGGATTTTATTGCAGTTTTCCCAAAAAAACTCCACGTTTTTCACTGTGGTGATGCGCAATGGTCAATGTGAACATTATAATTCTACAACTTTTATCATACTAGGTGTGGTTTATTTTAAAACTAATAATAATAAATATGAAACTTTAACAATTTAAAAAATTTGAATTTATAAGAAAAACGAGAAAATTTTTCAATTTTTAAAATTAATGAGGTTTTAATATATTACATATATAAACTATTTCTGATAAATACCTTATATATATTACCTTACATATTAAATATGAATTTTTAATTTAATAAAATGAAAATACAATAAAATGATAAATATAAAATAAAAAAATCAAAATTTCTAGAAAGTATCCAAATGAAGAAGAAGACATGTGGTTAGAGAGGATCATTTGGTTTTTTGGTTTTATTTTTTTATCTTTGTTTTACTTTTAACCCATTAACATAATTCGTCATAAATACACAATAAATGGTATATAACTATATATTAGTTGTTTACGAGCTCAATGGGGAGTCAGCAGTGGCCGCAGTGACTGGGACTCCATTTTTTTTTCATTTGGATATGTGATTCTGTCTTAGCTATTCTTTTAAAACACTAAATCCTACCATTTTTGCATTTCCTAATTTTGTGGCTGAATTTAGGACTAATGAGGGTTCTATTGCTTTCAACAATTGGAACTGTTGTCGGCATTACCCCCACCCCCTCTCTTAAATTGAGTACGTTTGGTTATGTTTAGTAGTTTACTAAGTTATAACCCGTGTGCAACAAGATTGACAAATTGCAAAAATGGTTCCTGTGGTATGCAATTTTTTGGGATTTTAGTCCAAACAGTGACTTTTTTGGTTTCGTAGTCCTTTTGGAGTAGTTTGTATGTGAAAATGGTCCCTCCGAAAACTAAAATAACTATAATACCCTTGGGGTATTTATTTTTCATTTTTCTTTCATTTTCTTAAAATTTAATAATTATTTATTCATTTTAATAATTAAAAAATGAAAGCTCTCTCTCTCTCTCTCTCTCTCTCTCTTCTCTCTCTCTTCTCTCTCTCTCTCTCTCTCTCTCTCTCTCTCTCTCGTCAGCAAAGAATAAAAAAACCGCACCCCATCTTCTTCTTCCCCAACGCTTCCCTTTCTTATCTATGGCTAGTAAAATATAATCAAGAATTTCATTTGTGTGTTCTTAAAAAAATAACCAACATACCATTGTTTTTAGATTGAAGGCCTGGTTCAAAAAAAAAAGATGAATATTGGATCGCCTAGGAAAAATGATGAACAATAGGTCAACGAAGACGGTAGCTACACAAACTATTACGATTAGAGACCTCAAAAACTCTCTCTCTCTCTCTCTCTCTCTCTCTCTATCGTTAGTAAAGAACGGAAAAACCCCACCCATCTTCTTGTTCCCCAACCAATCGCCTCATAAACCCTGATCCTGTTATCCCTCTTTTGTTGAAACCTGCAAATCGCTAATTGAACAAGTGATCCCAACGTTTTGAAGTATAGGTCATATCTATTCTGATCATTGCCGACATGAGCTTTGGTACCAGAAATTCAAGATTAATCCAAGTTTTCGAAATCTAGGGCTTCCTTCTCTGCCATTCTATTTCAAGCTAAGCATCAAAAAACGCCAATAATAGCAAACCCTTTAGGAATTGATGATGGAATAAGGAGTTACCTGGAGGAAAAAATCAGAATGCTGATGCATCAATACTGGAAGTAGGAGTTATCGGATAGCGGTGGTAGGCATGAGGACCTCTACCTCCCCTAATGCTTTGCCTGTAATGTGTAGCCGGTAGGGATAGGAGCTCCACACAGGTTAATCCCTTAACATTTCGTTTATTGCTTCATATGTCATCATCTCTTATTTGTTTCAACTTATGCAAGAGATAAGCCTCTTAAGGTTGGAGAAGAAAGTTTAAAAAGGCAGAGGTAATGGTAAGGGGTGCAGTAGTGTTTGTGTTGTGTCGCCGGTAAAGGAGAGAGAGAGAGAGAGAGAGAGAGAGAGAGAGAGAGAGAGAGAGAGAGAGAGAGAGAGAGAGAGAGAGAGAGAGAGAAAGAGAGAGAGAGAGAGACCTTTCATTTTTTAATTATTAAAATGAATAAATAATTATTAAATTTTAAGAATAATGAAAGAAAAATGAAAAATAAATACCCCAAGGATATTATAGTCATTTCAATTTTCGGAGGGACCATTTTCACATACAAACCACTCCAAAAGAACTACGAAACCAAAAAAATCACTGTTTGGACTAAAACCCCAAAAAATTGCATACCACAGGGACCATTTTTGCAATTTTGTCAAAAAAATATATAATAAAAACAATTTATCTGATCATACATTGACAAACAAATATTTGTATATAATCTTTAAAATAAACACAACAAATTATGATACAAATAACTCAAAAATTACCAAAATTAATAAATAATTTAACATTTTCATACCAAATAACCCAAAAAATAATAAAATTAAGAATTTTTAAAAGATTAAAAGTATTAACAAAATAATTTGCAGGGCAATATAATTTTATACCAAATAACCCAAAAATTGCATGGCATTACTTTTATATGAACGTTAATACATATAACTAAATACTTAAATGAAAAAGTAATATATCCCTATTATAATAAAAGAGTACCCAATAGCCATTAGCCATGTGTTTTCTCCTCAAGTCCCTCCCAACTAATTTTCCCACCTAAAATGTCTCAGTTGTTTTCCCTAAATGCCCTTCTACCGTATTAGAGGTATATTTCTCATCTCTAAGGGGCTGTTTGTTTTTTGTGTGAAGATCTGCGCAACCACTTTTGTCTGCGCCGCGCAGACAACGCGCAGACATATGCCCTCGCAGATTGTTTGTTTTTTGGAAGTGCGCAGATCAGAAAACGTCTGCGCGAGGTCTTCCTGACGCAGACATGGGCCACTGTCTTCAAAGGTCTTCAGACCTCATTTTAACCTAAAAAAAAAAAAAACATGGCCACCATGCAGTTTTTTTTTTCTTTCATTTTTTTGTTAAAAATACATTTTTAATGTTTATAACATGAAACTAAGTTTAAAATTTCAATTTATTTTAACGGCCCGCAGACGTTAAAAACAAACAGTCTTTTTATTGCAGACTGCAGACATTTGGTCCACCTCTTCTGCCGCAGAGTCTTGCAGATGTAGTCCGCAGACTGCAAACATTTTGACTTCAAAAAAACAAACAGCACCTACATATAGATTCTCTCTTCCTTCCACAAATCTTTAAAATTATCAAGAATCTTTTAAATCTTGGTCTAGTGATCAACCCTATAAATCAGGAACCTATGAGCAATATTATTCTGTTTTTAGCTTAGCTAACTGCAAGAAATCAGGAAATCTTATCTAAATTTTAATTGGATCTACAAATGGTTCGTATCTAAACTGAGTCTCCTATGTTACGCTTCCAATTTTCATCACTTCTCCTTCCAATCATTAGTAACTCATCAAATCCACTTGAATTTTTTGGTCGCCATTTCTTAGTTGAAGTTACAACTCGACCTCACCCTCAAACCTAAAGACCCCTCTTTGTATTTCTTATTATGCCTTCTCATATTGAATGACGTACAGTTTTTTTTTTTTCAAATACATATTTCTGATTCTTAGTGGTGAAGTTTCTCTTAGTTTCATATTTAAAGATCAGATATATGAAGGATATATAGATTAACGGGAGTGGCCGGATTGAAATAGTACGCCTTCATCTACTTATCCATATGTTTTTTGGTCTCTTGAATCAGTAATTTTTTTTGCACACTACATGTTTGATAAAATGACTCAACCAAAATTTATAATAAGCAAATCATGTAAATGAGGCAGTGGGATTGATTTATGTAGACTTTTCTATTTAAGTAGGTTTTAATGTTTGTAACTTTAAATTTACATGGCTTTGAAATGTTGTTGCTTTATTTGTCATATAATAATTTCTCGCTTATTCTCTTTTTATCCTAGATAATGGGTACAAGGCTTCAATGCTTTAACGGTCAATTTTGGCCAGGTAGACCTCTTTTTGTAACAAAATATATATTGTTTTTTTTTTTTTTTTTTTTTTTTTTTTTTTTTTTTTTTAATGTTTTTATCAATCTTTGAGTGAAATTATTTATGTATTCAAAGATGCTTATGTAATGAAGGTTTCTTAATCAGTTTTAAGCTTGGAATTTTATGCGACTTTTCTGTTCCAAAGTCAAATAATTTAAGTCTGAAGCATGATTGTAGTTGTGCTATCTGGTTTCCTTGATTTTTTTATTATACATAGCATCTCACTTTTCCATGGTTTTGCATTCTTACAAGCAAAAAGAATTTTATCAATTATTTTTTAAATAAGTTGTTTATAAATATGGGTAAAATAGGAAGGGATGAGTTGCTTATGATATTGGTTTTAATGTCTTTATAGATTTTGCTCATTAAGCTATTTGTAAGATGAAAGATATGTAAATAAAGTTACAGTGAATCAAGAAAAGATGCAACATGCCATTTCATGATCTGGTATGGTAAAGAAAAGTTGAGTAATTTCTCTATATAACTATGAAGAACGATGATTAATTTGTTTGGCCATTTGATAAAAATGGACTGTTTTTTTTATGAAATGCTTTTTTAGTAGACAATTTTTTGTCATTTGAAATCATCAACTTTAATAGACATTTTTTAGTAAATCGGTATGTATAATATTTTCTTTACGGTTTTCGGTTTCAACATTTAAAAGATGTTAAATCCAAGGATGTACAGAAATATAGAACTACACATGAAAACATTAAAAATAAACTGTACCGAAGGATGGTATCTCTCTAAAGTCGTTAGCTATAAAAAATTTGATGAGCTATATGCAAGAAGAAACATTTTACTTTGTATTCTTTTCTTATTATAACATTATACTCTTAATTTTCTTTATTATTATATTTAGTTTTAATTTTACATTATTGTAACAATAAATAACAATTTACTTTAAATTTTGGTGCATTATAGCATTGTACTTCATTTCTTTGTATTAGAAAAAAAGTATATTGTTGTAACAAAAATAAATGAAATTAGGATGTTGTAATTCAAAAATAATTACATATGTATTAATGTGGGCATGCATGAATTATATGACATATATGATGGACATACAATTCCTTTTATGGCCATCACACAATAGGCCATTTAACGAATTAGAAACCATTAATATTTTTTTTTTATAAAACGGAGGACAGAATAGTAATTTTGCTAGTGGATTACCAACCTTTGTTTCTTATAGAGCAATGAAGGTGTTGCAGTGACAAGTAGTGGGCGGGGTATTTGAGAAATTAATTTTTTACTTTTTATTTTATAATTTTATAATTTAATAATATCAGCCCTTGTGTAAATGTTTATTTTTAATTTATTATATGTTTTCATATGTTACTTTCAGTAACTTAAATTTTAATTTGTAATATAATAATTCCATTCGATGATTGATGGTGGGTTTTTTTGTCTACTCAATTTTATATTTAATTATTCAATATCATCATTTTTTTCATTAATTTACATGTAAAGAATGTCTTTAATATCTTCAAAACCATTATAAAGTTATAGACAAATCATATAATATGTAAATTAATAATTGTTTTAAAATAATTAATTAATTATTATGATTTTGACTATCAATATTCGTTTAATCTGTTAACCGTGGTTTCCACGGGTTATAACCTAGTAATAGTAATAAATTGATACAAAGAGGTGGAAAAGAGCATATAGGTTTCGAAAAAAAAAAACCTTAGTCTCAATGATATTTATATTATTATTTTTTTAAATAACACTTTTATTATTATATTTAGTGGCTGGAAAATAGTATATATACAATTAAAATGTTAACTACACCAAATTTGAATAAACCATGATTCATTAAATGAAAAATTAGAATGCTAAAAAACCACACACCAATTAAGGCTTGACTTGTAATGGAAGCAAGATGCTAGAACCATCTTGTACAAAAGACTTTAGAAAACTTTCGGCACCAATAGCAAAGTAATTTCAGGACCTTTACTGTAATAGATGTCCTTGTAATCCGTGAGCAAACCAAAAGTAACATTCTAATTTCTTAGTTGTACCAGAAATAATATTGTATTTTCATGAGAAAACCAACAATAACATTATACATTAGGTATTAGGAAACCAAACATCAAAGTTGGTGAAAAAGTATGAATGAGTTAATGAACTCTACCACTTGAGCTTATCTCTTTTTGAGAAATTTGAAACATTTTGTATTATGATGTAGCCGTGTATTTTGATAAACTTCAAAACTTCATGTTGAAAGCTATTGAACCCGACAGGTAAATTTGCATAAAAAACTTGTGACCATAACGTCAATGAAATATCATTAGGATCCGGTCATTGTAGTATTGCCCCAAAAAACTGAAAACCTTCAAACACCAACGAAATATTGTGTGAATTATGACTGTTTGATATTCCTTTAATCTTCTTCTATAGGATTTTTTTAGTCTGATGCCATTTCAAACAAACCAAACTGTCATGACTACACTAACAAATTACAATAAGTAAAACACACATCAACCTCCCTCTCCCCCTTCCCCCCCCCCCCCCCACCCCCCCGCCCCCGCGCGCAGCCAGATACACCAAAACTAAAGAAGTTTTGAGACAACTATATAATTTTTCTCTTCAGGTTTGGTTCAACAATCACAGTTACACAAACTTACAGAGATAAGCATTTGAAATCACTATTCTTTAATCTTGACATATATGGATAATACCCAACATAAAGTCGTTGATTTGACCCTCACATTTTCAGGGTCACTGCAAATATTGTTTACAATCTCCTTGATTCCAAGGTCTTTAACCATCATCTTTCTTGAAATTTCACACATAGAATTCAAACATGTATACGAGGCTTCATAGAGAGAGAAGGGTGGGATATATCTTTCGCATTCACAATGTTGACAGTTAAATCAAAACCAAAATTACGATTCTAAAACAAACCTTTCGGCTTCAAGAAGAGGAAACTTAGAATATCTTTATCAACAACGTTAAAATCAAACGACTTCAAATGGATTATATGTAATCGATGTACCTCTCATTCTCATCAAGAAAGCAAATAATCAGATACTTGGTTGGTAAATGAAAATCCATGACCGTAAAATCAAAAATAGAATAAAAAAGCTTGAACACAGAAAGGAAATAAAAAAAATAAATAAAAGCTTGAACACAAACATTCGTATACATGTAAAGTACAATAACCAAACGTCAAAATTTTGTGAAAGAATTCCAAAAATTCTTCAAGACGCTTTCACCTATGGTTAATTGGGACACCTTCAAGAAACCAAAATCATTAAAAAAATAATAAAAAAAATAAAAATAAATAAATGAAATGAAATCATATACGAAAGAAATAAAGTCATCTGACCTCAAATATAACCATGAGAATTGAGCTTTCGATTTTAAGCGTCATGTTCATGTTGAAGAAAGAGAAAAGCGGAGATGGTTTTAAATTTGAATTATTGAATGTAGATTAGGGTTTGAGAGTAAATGGGAGCATATGAATTTGATTAGTAGATGAAAAGTCGTATAATTATGCTACAATCACGGTGACGGATAGAATCAATTTCAAATTATGATATAATCTTGCATAATAATAATATGGATGAAGTTGGAGTAGATGGGAAACCAAAAGGTAGGAGAATATGAGGAGGACATGTGGCATTTTAAGGTATTAAAAAAATTGACATGTGACAATTTAGGATTCATTTATTAGAAGTAAATTCACTTTTATAGGCCTATACATGGTTATTGTAGAAAGACAAACACAAAACAAATAAAAGATGTTGGTCAAATCTTCAGGGCGGTAACAAGAATGCATTGGAAAGATTCTTTAGACAATGATTAATATGTGAGAATCATGTTTGGTTGTCGTAGGTTCGTTTTGTTCATTCCTAATATCTTTAGGGCTAAGTTACAATATTTTAGGGGGTGTTTGGATTAGTTTTTTAGCTTATTGTTTATAGCTTATTTGTGGTGGGAATAAGCAATAAGCAATAAGCATGGGGAGGAATGCTTATTAAAATTAGCTTATTTAGCTTAATAAGCTGAATTTCATCTCAACACTCAAATTAACTTATTGTGGGAATAAGTAATAAGCATATATTTTTTTCCTATCCAAACAAACTGATTGATAAGAAATTTTAACGCATTTGCTTATGTCGTCTTTGAAGGACGATTTGAACTTACAAGGTTGCTTCAGATTTGGTATACAGTTGAAGGAAAATCAGGTTTTTTTAAACACCTGGAGATTTGGCTTACTTTGTCTACCTTCTAATGTAAGAGTTAATTACACGAATGATCCCTACGGTTTAGGATAATTTGCGCGTTTGATCCCTAATTTATTTTTTTAATTCGGAAGGTCCATACTGTTTATTTTTGTTACTCGCTTTGTCCATGTCTTATCTAAAAAGACTATTTTCCCTTGATTTTTTTAATTTATTTAAATAAACACACCCCCAACCCCACCTCTCACCTTATCTTACCTACTCTATCATTTTTTCCTATTTAAATAAGCACGTAACAAAAATAAATAGTATGGACCAATCACGTAATAAAAAGAAATAATAAGGATCTTCCAAGTTAAAAAGAATAAGTTATAGACCAAGCACACAAATTACCCCAAACCATAGGGACCATTCGTTTAATTTACTCCTAATGTAATAAGTGAGGTGGACTATATAATGTTTAAAATATGTGTACTACTTTGGCCATTTTATAATGAGTTATATAAATGATATTTTAAATTAATATAGGATATTATACCTTTTATACAAAAATATTTACTAATTATGATTTAATAACAATAATATCTATTTTTAATATGTTTTGTAATGAAAATAGATAAGAACCAATATATTCATTTGGTTTGTTACGAGACATCCAATTTTCACTTAAGGTTGACTTTATGTTGTTATATCGAGATTTTAAAGTAAAAACTGATTAAAAAATATTAATGATACATAAAGATGATATTGTATACTTCTCATTCATGATTAATAAATATGTTATATACGTTATTTTAATTCGTTAACCGTGTAATACACGGGTCATAAAAACTGTCCAATATATCTTTAAAAATATTTTTATATATTTATTTGAATCAAAGATTATAATTTTACATAATTAAAAAACATAAATCTTATAATTAATAATTTATTGAAAGTAATTAATTAATAATTAAGAGTTTTTACTATAAAAATTTAATTAATTTTGTAACTGTTGTTCCTACGGGCTATAACATCCTTCTTAATAAATGAATGTTTTTTTTGCCACATGTCAACCTCTCATTAATTTTAACACTTGTCATTTTGTGGTATTTTTGAAATAAATATTATCCACTTGTCAATTTTTTGTTTATTTCAATTTTTAAAATTAAAGTCATATACTTATATATGTAAAGTATTAAATATGATATATATGATATTAAATTGCAATAAATATGTATCTTCTTTATTTTAAAGTTATACATTAAAAATTAATTTATGTTTACATTTTAATATTTAATCTTTTTTTTTTTAAATCAACTCGTGTAATACATGGGTTTCACACCTAGTAGTACATTATAAGTTACTGTTTTTCGTTTTTTCTCATTATGAAAACCAAGATGTCATACAATTTTGGAAATATTGATTCATTATATAGGGGTGGATCTTGATTCATTCCTACAGAAGCGGTACAAATCATTCTCACTTTACATCATGGGCGGACGTAGGATTTCATAGTAAGGATGTCATGAGAAAGTCAGGGGTTGCACAATAACAGTAAAAAATCGAAAATTTTTGAAAACTTTTACACTATGTCCGGAAAAGTCAGGAGTTGCACATGTCACTATTTGCCCTGTACTAAAACCGCCCGTGCCTTACATCCTCACCTTACATGATATATCAATTAATTGATTTTTGTATCATGAATTTTTCTTTGTTTGTTTTTTTATATGATTAATAAGTTTAAACTAAGACCCCGTTTGGTAGACATCTTTCGAGGTCCAAACAGATCTTTCTGGCTTAATGGACCGGAAAGACTATTTGATATGCACAAAAAATGGTTCTTTTCCAGAAAGCTCAAAAACCTTATCTTTATAGCAGAATAGGCTGGAAAGACCATTGTGTCCCAAATCCCACCTGTTTCTTTCTTTGATTATTAATTTAATTTCTTTTTTATTGGATTGGTATTTTTTATTTGATTATTATATATTAATAAATTTTATTTTTAATATATAATATTTATGTATTAATTAATATTAATTTTTTGGATTATTAATTTATTTTAAATGGTTCTTTTTTTATTTCCTTTCTATGGATTAATTTTTTTTATTGGATTGTTATATATTAATAAATACTATTTATAAATATATAATATTTATATATTAATAAATATTAGTTTATTGGATTATTAATTTCTTTTAGTTAATTTTTTAATTTATTTTTATTGGATTAATTCTTTTTTTTGGACAACACCACTATCATCTTAATATACTTTTTATTAAAGTGTAAATTACTGAAATCGTCCATGTGGTTTGGTTAAAATTGCACGTTTGGTCCCTAACTTTTTTTTTGCACTCAAATCGTCCCTGTAGTTTTGTTGCGTTTTTCGTCCTTGTGGTTTGATTTTGTTGCATTTTTCGTCCCTTACATACATAAAGTTAGGGACCAAACATGCAATTTTTAGCAAACCATGGGGATGAAAAACGCAACAAAATCAAACCACATGGATGATCCGAGTGCAAAAAAAAAAGTTAGGGACCAATCGTGTAATTTTGACCAAACCATAGGGACAATTTCAATAATTTACTCTTTATTAAAAAAAAATTCATTCATCTCACCACTATCAGACATAAACCAAGTCAAGAATCACATGTTGAGTTATAAAAAAAAAACTAAAATTACTAGAAAGAATAAAAACATAACATCAACTTGAAAAAAAACTAAAAACAACATAATCGACATTCTATTTGGATTTTTAAATGATTATTGTGCAATTTTGATTTTGTATGACAAGCTGTATGTTTTTATATTTATTCAGCAACTTCATCCATCACAGTATAGAACAGCAGGGTAATATTTTCATTATTCATCATTCAGCACAGTTAATAAGATGTACAATCAAACAACAGTTTCTTTCCCATTCAGAAAACTTTCCTATACAACACTTTACCGGACATAAACTATCAAACGACGTCTAAGCGTATATTAATGAAAATGATCATTATAAACGGATTACTTAATAAAAATGATTAACTTTTTTGTTTGGATAAATTGCATATTTGTCCGGAAACATGGCCGACCCAAGACCAGGGTGAGCTCATATAACCCATGGAGCAAACTAATAGGGGGCATCAGATTGTACGTGTCACACCCCCAAACCAAGGATGGCGGAAACGTCCGGGGGTGGGGGACTTCATGTATAGTATGATAACCAAAATTTCAATAGTAATTTAAGCAAACCCAACCAACATATATATATAATTGAAAAAGTTACATCACTTGTATGAATTACATGTTTCAAAATCAATTACAATATGTTGACAAAATATGAAAAGTTTGACGCCTTAACGTCCCATCCTCAAAAGCACTTGATTACCTGTTTAGTGATTTCCTGAGAATATAAGTTGTTTGAAAAGTGTCAACACAAAGGTTGGTGAGTTCATAAGCTTTTATTATAAAACTTAGTAGAAGTCTTTCACATGTAAATGTCGCGTTTGTTTCAGAAAAATCCGATATTTTCCTTAAAATCCGTATAATGTAGCCTTATAACCAAAGACCAAAATGTATAAGAAATCATTCTTACTTAGTAGAAATGTCGTGAGTTTGAATTGATATGGAAAGTAAATTTTAAATCAACCTAAAACCTACTTAGGTTTTAGGAAATCCCGTAAACTTTATGAATTGTTATCTCCCTAGGTGAGTCGCTATAATCATACTGTGACTATGTGAACCTGCCACAACGTTTCTCAGGCGTCGCGAAAATGAAATGACATTTGTCACCCGTAGACCTGCAGGTCCCACTGTAGCTAGCAGCAAGGTGTGGGGTGTCAAACCCAATATAGATCTATATACAAGTATCACGTTCTCCCTCAAGGAGATTCTGATTATAACTACCAGGAATTATATCCCGCACTCGGACGTACGGGGATAGACAGAGAGAGAGTCTCACAATATAGGTTAACAAGTTTACGTGAAATGTGTGTGAATATAAATCTTTTCTGTATGAATGTACCCTTTCTGTACGAGTGTGTTGAGTGATGTATCATAAACTATACCTATTATAGTTTATCTAAAATGTATGTAATATGTATGAACTCTTTTATGGATATGTATTAGTGTTATGAATTTATCAACTATACTCTTTATAGTTTATTATACTTGTTCTAAAATGAATGCATAATATTTATTACGAATGACTTAGTTTCAGTTCATGATGATAAACCAACAAAGAAACACATTCAATAATTAGAACTTATGATTATACACTTTGCTCAACGTAATACAAAGTGTTATGATATTTATATGCTGTTGGCTAACTTTAGCTTTTCTTCACTGTTTTGGAAAAATCATAGAAAAATCATACGAAGTTGAAAATTAGATCCGTAAATTCTGAGAGTTCAAAAAATGTGTCTAGTTTACTCATAATTTTTATCACGATTTTTAATGACCTCCAACTTCGGTGAATAAGTCCAAAATCACGGACTGGTCCGGATTGTTGTTTGAAATGATAGGCAGTTTTGTAAAAATCACCATAAATGGTAGAAAAATCGTATGGAGATGTGCAAGTACTCATTTTAAAGATAAAAACTTGAACTATTTTCACCTTGTACAGTTTTGAAAAAAAAAATGTTTAAGATGCCCAAAACATTCCGTGAATGGAGTTGAACTTTTCTGATGAAGGCTGTTAGAAAAACTCACCTTGAGTGATTTCAGTAGATAAGTGTTGAAGAAGAGAAGTGTTCAACCCAAGAACACTTGAAGAATCACTTGAAGATTCGAAGCTCTAACACAACCATGATGGAGTTTGTGTAAGATATCCATGATTTGAGTATAACAAGTGAAATAATCATAAGGAGGATGAATTAAACTTACTAAGAGTGGAAGAAAACTTGAAAATCAGCCTTGAATCTCGAAATTTGTGGAGAAAACGCTTGAGAGAAAAGTGGTGCTTGATACTTAGTGAAATGAGAGCAAATGAGAGAAATGAGGAGAGAGGTTGTTTTGTTCCAGCTCTAAAAACGTGGGAATGGGTAGAAATTGAGTGTAAGGGACATTGAAGTGACCTAGGTAAGGTGGGGAGGTGTGGCTGGTCATAGAGTGGGTGTGGGAGTGGTTGCTTGTGTCATAAGGTAAAGCAAAGTCAACACTCCACCTCTTTGTACTTTACCCACTTACTTTTATTATTTAAATAAAGATTTTTATGAAAATATGATTAAATTGTAAATATTTGGGGTTTATTATGTTAAAATATGATTTTAGGTGAAAATTCCGCGTTAAAATAATTAAAAACGGGCCTTAAACGCAAAACTACGCGAAAACCGGGAAGAAAGGCATTCCCAGTGAGACCTCTGGGTCCTAGGCCGAGGTTCGGTCCCTAGGCCGAGACTCGGTCCTTGCTGAGGTCTGTAGCCGGAAGCGAAGGGAGGCGAGGAACGAGAGGGGGCGAGGAAGCGAAAGGTGCGAACCGGAAGTGAGAGGCGAAGGCGAGGGGTTTGGTCCGGAGATAAGAGGCGAAAGTGTCAGACCCGAAATGAGCCGAATGAACAGTAGATGAACAGTACCTTCGGGTTCGGTTCCTATTGGGCTCGGGTTCGGTTCCACCTGCTCTCGGGTTCGGTTCCTCTTGGGCTCGGGTTCGGTTCCACCTGCTCTCGGGTTCGGTTCCTCCTGGGCTCGGGTTCGGTTCCACCTGCTCTCGGGTTCGGTTCCTCCTGGGCTCGGGTTCGGTTCCACCTGCTCTCGGGTTCGGTTCCTCCTGGGCTCGGGTTCGGTCCTGAGAGGACCTTCGGCTCAGGAGGGTTCGGCTCTTGCTTGCTCTCGGTCCCTAAGAGGACCTTCGGGTCCTAAGAAGCTTCTCTCTTCTCGAGAGGTTTCGGTTCCTAATGTCCATTTTTCTCGTTTTTACCCCGTTTTAAGCCGTTTTTGACCCGGTTAAGGGTCGGATTGACCCGAATGATTCTAAAAAGTTACGGGAAACTTTGGAGAGAGATTTGGGAGAGATTTCACATACTTGGAGAGATTTGGGAGAGATTTGACATTCTTGGAGAGATTTCTCATACAGAGAGATATTTGAGAGAGATTTCACATTCTTGGAGAGATTTGGGAGAGATTTGACATTCTTGGAGAGATTTCTCATACAAAGAGATATTTGAGAGAGATTTCACATTCTTGGAGAGATTTGGGAGAGATTTGACATTCTTGGAGAGATTTCTCATACAAAGAGATATTTGAGAGAGATTTCACATTCTTGGAGAGATTTGGGAGAGATTTGACATTCTTGGAGAGATTTCTCATACAAAGAGAGTTTTGGGAGAGATTTCACATACTTAGTGGGATTTCAAATAGAGAGAGATAGAGTGAAAACGATTAAGAGAGGTTTCGAGTGTGTCATTTGTGAGTGTCCGGCTTCGCAATGCAAGGTTCGTAAACACTGTTAAGCCTTGTTTAAGGATCTTACACATTCCCGATGAGTATGCAACATGGTTTTTATCACTTTAGTCCATTGATTTGCTCTAAGGCTCAGGAAATTTTAACACAAGATTTTTCCCAAGTGATGTTTTCCCATTAATATAGCAAGTTATACAGTATGAACATAACACAAACCCTAATACACAAGGTTTAGTCGAGTTGACCGGTTTGACTTGATGACTCGACTTGACTCAAGATTGACAATTGTCACATCATCCCCCCGTTAGAGGGAATTTCGTCCCGAAATTTAAATTCAGCTGGGACTTCAAGGGTTTGGGAAAAGATACGGATACTTTTGCTTCATTTGATCTTCGCGTTCCCAGGTAAACTCAGGCCCTCGTTTCGCGTTCCAACGAACCTTCACTATGGGAATGCGACTATGTTTCGTTCTCTTGATCTCTCGATCCATGATCTCAACGGGTTCCTCCACAAAGTGAAGATTTTCATTAACTTCGATTTCATCGAGCGGTATTACGAGTGTCTCGTCAGACAGACACTTATTTAAGTTGGATACGTGGAAGGTAGGGTGTACGTTACTAAGTTCTTGTGGTAGTCGAAGTTTGTACGCCACAGGACCAATCCTAGCAAGGATTTCGAACGGTCCGATGTATCCTTGGGTTTAGTTTCCCACATTTACCGAAATGTATCATTCCTTTCTAGGGGGAAACTTTTAGTAGTACTCGGTCTCCGACCTGGAATTCTAAAGGTTTGCGTCGCTTATCCGCGTAACTCTTTTGTCGATCACGAGATGCCTTCAGTCTTTCCTGAATTTGAAGGATCTTTTCTGTGGTTTCCCTTATGATTTCAGGCCCAGTAAGGGTGCTATCATGGATTTGCCCCTGGCTAACTGAGTATCCCCGACTTCGTCCCAACACAAAGGTGATCTACACTTGCGACCGTAGAGAGATTCGAATGGAGCGACTCCAATGCTAGTGTGATAGCTGTTATTATAAGAGAATTCAATAAGTGGCAGATGGGTATCCCATGCCTTACCAAAATCTATCACACAGGCTCTCAGCATGTCTTCTAATGTCTGGATGGTTTTCTCGCTTTGCCCGTCAGTTTGTGGATGGTAGGCCGTACTCATGTCCAGCCTAGTTCCCAGGCACTTCTGTAGGGACTGCCAGAATTGCGAGGTGAATCTACTATCTCGGTCAGAGATAATGGATGTTGGTACACCATGCAGTCGCACGATCTCTTTAATGTACGTCCTGGTTAACTTCTCCATCTTGTCCGTTTCCTTTATTGGCAGAAAGTGCGCGGACTTGGTCAATCTGTCCACGACAACCCATATGGTATCCATCCCACCTGATGTTTTAGGCAGTTTGGTTATGAAGTCCATGGTTATTCGCTCCCACTTCCACTCGGGTATATCTGGTTGTTGAAGTAGTCCTGATGGCTTCTGGTATTCTACCTTGACCTTGGCGCAAGTGAGGCACTTGCTTATATAAGTAGCAATTTCAGCCTTCATGTTTGGCCACCAGTATAACCTTTTGAGGTCTAGATACATCTTATCTGACCCAGGGTGAATGGAGTATCGAGTCTTGTGGGCCTCGTTCATTACAACGTCTCGGTACCCACCGAACTTCGGTGTCCAGATTCGATTCATGAAATAACGAGTTCCATCCCCTTTGACTTCCAAGTTCTTGTCCATCCCTCTTAGTGCTTCGCTTGCCATGTTTCCTGGTTTCAAGGCTTCTAATTGGGCATCCTTGATCTGAGTGGCCAGTTGGGAGTGGATGGTCATGGCTAGGGATTTTACTCGGCGACTCGAGTATTCTTTCCTGCTTAAGGCATCGGCTACTACATTGGCCTTGCCCGGGTGGTAGCGAATTTCACATTCGTAGTCATTCAGTAATTCCACCCATCTTCTTTGGCGCATGTTAAGTTCTTTCTGATTGAGAATGTGCTGAAGACTTTTGTGATCAATGAAGATGGTGCACTTGGTGCCGTAGAGGTAGTGCCTCCAGATCTTTAGGGCGAACACCACCACTCCCAGTTCAAGGTTGTGGGTTGTATAATTAACTTCATGTGTCTTCAGTTGCCTTGATGCATAAGCGATGACTTTTCCACTTTGCATGAGCACACAGCCGAGGCCTTGATTCGAAGCATCGCAATACACCACAAAATCATCGGTTCCTTCTGGAAGAGACAAGACTGGTGTGCTTCATAGGGCTTGCTTTAGTGTCTGGAAGGTGGTTTCTTGTTTATCTTCCCATTCGAACACCATGCCTTTCTGAGTCAAGGTGGTGAGAGGCTTAGCGATCTTGGAGAAGTTTTGTATGAATCTTCGATAGTAGCCTGCAAGTCCCAAAAACTGTCGGATTTCTGTTGGCGTTGTAGGTGTTGACCAATCTTCAATTGCTTTGATCTTTGAGGGATCCACGTGTATTCCTTTCTTGCTTACTACGTGGCCAAGGAATCCTACTTCACGGAGCCAAAACTCACACTTTGAGAACTTGGCGTAAAGCTTCTCAGTTCTTAAAATCTCCAGAACTAGTCGTAGGTGTTGTCTATGCTCTTCTTCGCTTCTCGAATAGACCAAGATATCGTCGATGAATACGATGACGAATTTATCCAAGAAGGGTCGACACACTCGGTTCATCAAATCCATGAACACCGCAGGCGCGTTTGTTAACCCGAATGGCATCACTACAAATTCGTAGTGCCCATAGCGAGTTCTGAATGCCGTCTTGGGGATATCCTCTTCCTGAACTCGTAGTTGATGATAGCCCGACCTCAGGTCGATTTTTGAAAAGTAGCTGGCTCCTTGGAGCTGGTCGAAGAGGTCATCGATTCGGGGTAGGGGATAACGGTTCTTGATAGTGAGTTTGTTTAGTTCTCGGTAGTCTATGCACATGCGAAAAGATCCATCCTTCTTCTTTACAAATAGGACTGGTGCTCCCCAGGGCGAGAAGCTTGGCCTGATGAACCCTTTTCTCAACAGTTCATTCAACTGGTTGGATAGTTCTTGCATTTCTACCGGTGCTAAGCGATATGGAGCCCTGGCGACGGGGGTAGCTCCTGGGATTAAGTCGATCCGAAATTCAACTTGCCGTGCGAGTTTTACACCTAGCAGATCGTCTGGGAATACATCAGGGAAGTTGCATACTTCTGGAATTTCTTTGATGTCCTTCACCTCTTGTTTCTTGTCTATGACGTGGGCTAAGAATGCATGGTATTGCTTTCGGAGGTACTTTTGGGTTTTAACACAAGAGATGATTTGTAGGTTCACACTAGGTTTATTGCCATAAACGGTGAGAATGTTGCCATTCGGCAGATTGAGGCGGACGGCCCTTTCGTAACATAGAATGTCGGCACGATGAAGGCTTAACCAATCCATACCAATGATTATGTCGAAACTTTTTATGGTGACCGGCATAAGGTCAATTTTGAACAAATGGTTGTCTAGAGTGAGAGTACACCCTATGTAAATATCGTTAGCGCGCTCAACCTTTCCATTTGCCATTTCTACGACGTAAGAATCTTCTAGTGGTTGGGAATTTTGCTTAAGTATATGTTTGAATTGGTGACTTACGAAACTTCTTTCTGCCCCACTATCGAAAAGTACGCATGCATAAGAGTTATTGAGGAGGAACGTACCAGTAACCACAAAGGGATCCTTGACTGCTTCTCCCTGCCCTAAAGTTAGGACTCTCCCTACACCCCCAATATTAGGGGCTCGTGCCTTGGGGCAGTTCCTCCTGAAGTGTCCCGTTTCACCACATCCATAGCAGGTTTGGCTTGCTCCGGTGTTGGCGGTCGTAGTGGCTTGAGCGGCGGGTTGGGTAGTCGCTCTACAGAATCGTGCGGTGTGTCCCTTCTTGTTGCAGTTATTGCAGTGTAACTCTCGACAAGCACCGTTATGGTGGTAGTTACACTTGTTGCACTTGGGAAGAGTTCCCATGTACTGTTTCGGCGGCGCTGGAGTGACAGCAGTAGTGGCGGCACGGACAGCAACAATCTGTTGCTTTTTGGCGGGGTCCTGCATTGGTTGTTTCTTTTTATTGCCCCAGAACTTTCTCTTGTTGTTCCCTTCTTTTGTTCGGTCGGTGGTGGTTATCACGGCTAGCCCTGTGATCTATGAGTTGTTGTGCCAATTCCTTGGCACTCTCAAAGGTAGTGGGTTTCGAGGCCAATACACTATCTTGAATCTGGGATGACAGTCCCCAGAGGTATCGTTCCACCTTCTTCTCTTCTGGAGTGACCATTGTTGGACAGAGAAGTGCTAGGTCATTGAAACGGGCAGTATAAGTTTCAAGATCAGTGCCTGTCATTCTGAGGTTCCAAAGTTCTTCTTCAAGTTTTTGTATTTCGCCCCTCGGGCAGTATTCCTTTAACATTAAGGCTTTCAAATCCTCCCAGCTGATAGCGTTAGCTACTGCAGGAGTAAGTGATTTAACTCGGCCATTCCACCAAGTAAGTGCTTTTCCAGTGAAAGTGAATGTCGCATACTTGACCTTGCTCGCTTAGGGACAAGCACAGATTTCGAAAACTGCCTCGGTCCTTTCGAACCATTGCACCAGCGTGATGACGCCCCCGCTTCCATTGAAAGGGTCGGGTTTGCCATTCGTGAAGTCTTTGTAAGAGCACTCCCTCGTACGCCCCGTGCTGTCCCCATGAATGGAATTGGTAGCTCCTGATCCAGAACCGCCAGAACCATTGGTACCCATTTGCGGCATTGCTGCCGCCACGGCTGCCGTTACTGCAGCCTGAAACATCGCAGGATCAAACTGCGGGGGTGGTGGTGGAGGCGGCACCGTGTTGTTGGAAGGTCTTGGTCTTTTCCTTGGTGGCATGGTTCTGTCATAAAAAAAATGACCAGTCGGTAAGACTTCAATAGTGATAACGAGTCGAGTGTTACTGGTTTCATCCCTCTTGTATTTTATCAAAACTTTATTATTCATAAACTGTTTGTGTGATCAGGTTAGGATGTCTAGTGCCAAACATTCAATAAATAAAACGCATGCCAAATTTCATTGATAACCTTTAGTACATAACGTTTAGAGGGAAAAGTTTGACACATAAGAGTCTACATTACATCGTTACAAAAGATAGCTTTGGCATTACAAAAACCCTTTGAATAGTGTAATCACTTAGTCGCAGGGTCGACCTACATACAAAAGAGTAGCACCAACGCGTACTCATAAAATTTTATTACCAAGACATGAGAATAGTAACGAGTTCTAATCACTACGACCCTTCTTTGACGGAGGCTGCGATGATGTCGATGCGCCCTGTAGTTCCGCCAATCTCCGTTCGACTGCAACCATTCTCTCTTCGAGTGCCATGTATCTTTCCCGATACTCTCTTGTTTCTACTTGAGCAACGAGAAGGTCTTGAATGAGTTGGTCTCTGTGGTGGGAGTCTCGTTCCAGGTCTCTGGTACGATCAGTAGTAGACTGTACGATGGCGCTTAGCTCCCGGACCTGATCTGTCGTCGTCCTACCACGATCATCCATACTTGCTATTCGCTGTATCGTGACGGGGAGAGCTTTGTTAGCCGGTCCACCATGAGTGAAATTATAGTAACCTCGTTGGTAGCCATATGGTGACCGCTGACATTGTTGTCGGCTCCATCTTTCGATCGTTGTTACCCAAGGGGGTTCAGGTCCGTTGTATCCAAAACGGTGCGTGGGTACCTCGCAATGTAGGGAGGGTTGAATACTTCTGGTGGTTCCTCCATTTCGTTCCCAAACATGACTATCTCATCATCTTCCTCTTCTTCCTCTTCGTCTTCCTCCTCTTCTTCTTGGTCGTCTTCCTCTTCTTCTTCTTGTTCGTCTTCCTTCTCGGGCTCCTCTTCGGGATCCTCATCAATCCATCCCACGTTTCCCTGATTGGGAAAATATGGGTCCCCAGGTATATGAAATCCTGCCATGTCGTCTAAACGAGAAACGGGGGGGGGGGGGGGGTTAAGAAGCACATATCGGAAAATAATAACCTGGCGCTATAGAAATGTACAAATACTCCTATAGTATTTTTAAATGTTTATATTTGGTTCTTAGCGTGTTCTTTATGGAGTGTAGTTAGGTTATCAGATTTGTCGCTCATTACGACTATTCCTTAGTGTGCGTAAGTTACTTCTCGGACGGATATAGTTGATCAGGCTATATCCCTCCCAGAACTGATTACACATGCTAAGGCGTACTAATAATGTTCGACTCCTCCTCTTTCAATTTATGTTCTCCTAAGTTATGACACCATGCGAGTATAGAATGCATGTAAGTATACTTTAAAACAAGAAATTATTTGTTTTCTAAAAGTACAACTCGTTAAAGCGTTTTAAGAATCAGAGACTTTTAGTCCCAAATGTGTTTATAGTTTGTATATCTTATGTGGTTTGACATACTTAATTCACTATAAACCGTGCTCTGATACCAATCTGTCACACCCCCAAACCAAGGATGGCGGAAACGTCCGGGGGTGGGGGACTTCATGTATAGTATGATAACCAAAATTTCAATAGTAATTTAAGCAAACCCAACCAACATATATATAATTGAAAAAGTTACATCACTTGTATGAATTATAGGTTTCAAAATCAATTACAATATGTTGACAAAATATGAAAAGTTTGACGCCTTAACGTCCCATCCTCAAAAGCACTTGATTACCTGTTTAGTGATTTCCTGAGAATACAAGTTGTTTGAAAAGTGTCAACACAAAGGTTGGTGAGTTCATAAGCTTTTATTATAAAACTTAGTAGAAGTCTTTCACATGTAAATGTCGCGTTTGTTTCAGAAAAATCCGATATTTTCCTTAAAATCCGTATAATGTAGCCTTATAACCAAAGACCAAAATGTATAAGAAATCATTCTTACTTAGTAGAAATGTCGTGAGTTTGAATTGATATGGAAAGTAAATTTTAAATCAACCTAAAACCTACTTAGGTTTTAGGAAATCCTGTAAACTTTATGAATTGTTATCTCCCTAGGTGAGTCGCTATAATCATACTGTGACTATGTGAACCTGCCACAACGTTTCTCAGGCGTCGCGAAAATGAAATGACATTTGTCACCCGTAGACCTGCAGGTCCCACTGTAGCTAGCAGCAAGGTGTGGGGTGTCAAACCCAATATAGATCTATATACAAGTATCACGTTCTCCCTCAAGGAGATTCTGATTATAACTACCAGGAATTATATCCCGCACTCGGACGTACGGGGAGAGAGAGAGAGAGAGAGTCTCACAATATAGGTTAACAAGTTTACGTGAAATGTGTGTGAATATAAATCTTTTCTGTATGAATGTACCCTTTCTGTACGAGTGTGTTGAGTGATGTATCATAAACTATACCTATTATAGTTTATCTAAAATGTATGTAATATGTATGAACTCTTTTATGGATATGTATTAGTGTTATGAATTTATCAACTATACTCTTTATAGTTTATTATACTTGTTCTAAAATGAATGCATAATATTTATTACGAATGACTTAGTTTCAGTTCATGATGATAAACTAACAAAGAAACACATTCAATAATTAGAACTTATGATTATACACTTTGCTCAACGTAATACAAAGTGTTATGATATTTATATGCTGTTGGCTAACTTTAGCTTTTTCTTCACTGTTTTGGAAAAATCATAGAAAAATCATACGAAGTTGAAAACTAGATCCGTAAATTCTGAGAGCTCACAAAATGTGTCTAGTTTACTCATAATTTTTATCACGATTTTTAATGACCTCCAACTTGGGTGAATAAGTCCAAAATCACGGACTGGTCCGGATTGTTGTTTGAAATGATAGGCAGTTTTGTAAAAATCACCACAAATGGTAGAAAAATCGTATGGAGATGTGCAAGTAGTCATTTTAAATCTAAAAACTTGAACTATTTTCACCTTGTACAGTTTTGAAAAAAAAATGTTTAAGATGCCCAAAACAGTCCGTGAATGGAGTTGAACTTTTCTGATGAAGGCTGTTAGAAAAACTTAGTTATGTTCTTGGTGTTTTAACTTGTATCCCCCCCCCCCCCCTTAAAAACTTGAGAAAACATGAAAATGTAGGGGTATGAACTCACCTTGAGTGATTTCAGTAGATAAGTGTTGAAGAAGAGAAGTGTTCAACCCAAGAACACTTGAAGAATCACTTGAAGATTCGAAGCTCTAACACAACCATGATGGAGTTTGTGTAAGATATCCATGATTTGAGTATAACAAGTGAAATAATCATTAGGAGGATGAATTAAACTTACTAAGAGTGGAAGAACACTTGAAAATCAGCCTTGAATCTCGAAATTTGTGGAGAAAACGCTTGAGAGAAAAGTGGTGCTTGATACTTAGTGAAATGAGAGCAAATGAGAGAAATGAGGAGAGAGGGTGTTTTGTTCCAGCTCTAAAAACGTGGGAATGGGGAGAAATTGAGTGTAAGGGACATTGAAGTGACCTAGGTAAGGTGGGGAGGTGTGGCTGATCATAGAGTGGGTGTGGGAGTGGTTGCTTGTGTCATAAGGTAAAGCAAAGTCAACACTCCACCTCTTTGTACTTTGCCCACTTGCTTTTATTATTTAAATAAAGATTTTTATGAAAATATGATTAAATTGTGAATATTTGGGGTTTATTATGTTAAAATATGATTTTGGGTGAAAATCTCGCGTTAAAATAATTAAAAACGGGCCTTAAACGCAAAACTACGCGAAAACCGGGAAGAAAGGCATTCCCAGCGAGACCTCTGGGTCCTAGGTCGAGGTTCGGTCCCTAGGCCGAGACTCGGTCCTTGCTGAGGTCTGTAGCCGGAAGCGAAGGGAGGCGAGGAACGAGAGGGGGCGAGGAAGCGAAAGGTGCGAACCGGAAGTGAGAGGCGAAGGCGAGGGGTTCGGTCCGGAGATAAGAGGCGAAAGTGTCAGACCCGAAATGAGCCGAATGAACAGTAGATGAACAGTACCTTCGGGTTTGGTTCCTACTGGGCTCGGGTTCGGTTCCACCTGCTCTCGGGTTCGGTTCCTCCTGGGATCGGGTTCGGTTCCACCTGCTCTCGGGTTCGGTTCCTCCTGGGCTCGGGTTCGGTTCCACCTGCTCTCGGGTTCGGTTCCTCCTGGGCTCGGGTTCGGTTCCACCTGCTCTTAGGTTCGGTTCCTCCTGGGCTCGGGTTCGGTTCCACCTGCTCTCGGATTCGGTTCCTCTTGGGCTCGGGTTCGGTCCTGAGAGGACCTTCGGCTCAGGAGGGTTCGACTCTTCCTTGCTCTCGGTCCCTAAGAGGACCTTCGGGTCCTAAGAAGCTTCTCTCTTCTCGAGAGTTTCGGTTCCTAATGTCTATTTTTCTCGTTTTTACCCCGTTTTAAGCCGTTTTTGACCCGGTTAAGGGTCGGAATGACCCGAATGATTCTAAAAAGTTACGGGAAACTTTGGAGAGAGATTTGGGAGAGATTTCACATACTTGGAGAGATTTAGGAGAGATTTGACATTCTTGGAGAGATTTCTCATACAGAGAGATATTTTAGAGAGATTTCACATTCTTGGAGAAATTTGGGAGAGATTTGACATTCTTGGAGAGATTTCTCATACAAAGAGATATTTGAGAGAGATTTCACATTTTTTGAGAGATTTGGGAGAGATTTGACATTCTTGGAGAGATTTCTCATACAAAGAGATATTTTAGAGAGATTTCACATTCTTGGAGAGATTTGGGAGAGATTTGACATTCTTGGAGAGATTTCTCATACAAAGAGAGTTTTAGGAGAGATTTCACATACTTAGAGGGATTTCAAATAGAGAGATATAGAGTGAAAACGATTGAGAGAGGTTTCGAGTGTATCATTTGTGAGTGTCCGGCTTCGCAATGCAAGGTTCGTAAACACTGTTAAGCCTTGTTCAAGGATCTTACACATTCCCGATGAGTATGCAACATGGTTTTTATCAGTTTAGTTCATTGATTTGCTCTAAGGCTCAGGAAATTTTAACACAAGGTTTTTCCCAAGTGATGTTTTCCCATTAATATAGCAAGTTATACAGTATGAACATAACACAAACCCTAATACACAAGGTTTAATCGAGTTGACCGGTTTGACTTGATGACTCGACTTGACTCAAGATTGACGATTGTCACAGTACGGAGCTATTACGAGTATTATGTCATTTAGGCAAAATCTTTGATCCATAAAATTAGGAGTGGGCAAAAACCGAACCGGCCAAAAAAAACCGATCAAACCGCAATAAACCGCATCCGAGAAACCGAAACCGATGCAAAAACCGATGGTGCAGATTTTATTTTTACAAAAACCGAATTTTTTGGTGCGGAGCAGTTTTTATCTAGAAATTGATCCACCAAAACCAAACCGCACCGCAAGTGTTTAAACAATAAAATAAATCACTAATTTATATTATATACAATTATACATATTATTTAGAAAAGAAATAAATTCTACTGTATAAACTATAAAATAAATTATAAAATTATACATAACATTATATTTGGTGGATCGTTATTACATAATATAAATATTAGACATAACTGCACAAATGGTCGCTGTGGTTTGCTGAAAATTGTCACTTTGGTCCAAAAAGTTTTCGACTAGCACCACAGGTCCAAAGTTTTCATTTTGTTGCAAGTTTGGTCCAATTTACTTTAAAAAAATTTTGTAATGACGATTTTACCCTTCTTTTTGTTTTTTTCAGTTTTTTTATTTATTTAAATATTTCGTAATTAAAAGAAAAATAAAATTCTCTCTCTCTCTCTCTCGCTCTCTCTCTCTCTCTCTCGATCAAGGGTTCCAGACTTCCAACATTCACTATTCCCTCTCTTGTTTCTAGGAAACTCAGATGATGTTCTTCAAACTTCATACATTCCCAAACACTTGATTTAAACCCATCAATTTATATCAAGCAAAACAAAGCACCAACCTAAAGCTATTGATTTAAACCCATCGATTTCTATCAAGCAAAACAAACAAACACCCATGGATCCCCTATAAAACATTAACCCCAAAAATCCTTTCCATTCATAAATTTCTATCACGAATCAATCCCAAACACCCACTTAAGCATATCAATTTTAAAAAATAAAATAAAAAAGAAGAAGAAGTAAACGACCTGTGAGCATTCGACCAACCCACGAGCCTCCCCACGTGCACCGATGTTTCATTGCTCTTTCCCTCATCCCCTTCACGATCCACGGCTAGAGTAGAAACAAGCAACCAAGAACTGCTTTAGCAACCCTCATTGAACCCACCAAGTTCGACGACAGCCTCACTGCCCCGTTCTTCTTCCCTTCTTCGGTTCACTCAAACAACGAGGGTATTTCCCCTTACTCATCCACGACCCAACAGCCCCGAAATCACAATCGCTCGCTCCTTCTTCCCACTTGTGTCGCTTTGCTCTCGTCGACCCGGAGACTTCTCCCTCCTCACGATCTACAATCGCTGATACCTCCCTCGGTCCCCTTTTTGACCTGCGACGAGCAAGGAACCAAGGATCGAACCCCCCAAAATCGAAGTTGGTGTTCGATTTCTCCTCTACTTGCAATGATGGTTCCATTCCTTCTGGTGCCTTGTATTCATACGTGTTTATCCATTGCCCGATCATACATTGAACACGGGAATGCCATTAAAAGCCCTAATTTCATTTTAGATTGTGAAAGTAAAAAACATTTAGTCGGAGAGAGAGAGAGAGAGAGAGAGAGAGATAATTATTTTCTTTTTTATTATTCTTTTAATTATGAAAATATTTAAATAAATAAATAAAGCTGAAAAAAAAACAAAAAAGAAGGGCAAAATGATCATTACAAAAAAATTTAAAGTAAATTGGACCAAACTCGCAAGAAAATAAAAAAATTTGGACCTGTGGTGCTAATCCAAAATTTTTTAGACCAAAGTAGCAATTTTCAACAAACTACAGGGACCATTTGTACAGTTTTGTCTATATATTACTTAGATAAATGAATTATATATATATATATATATATATATATATATATATATATATATATATATATATATATATATATTTTGCTGTTAAAAACATGTTTGGTAGTAATTTATTTTAGTTATTTATATTTACTTTATCATAGTAATAACTAGATGAGAAACCCTCATTTGTGGTGTATGGATTAGCTACTTAAAAGTAAGCATTGATTGATTACACTACACCTCAGTTGCCAGGCCCAAATAAGCAAACATTCATCTTGTTAGTGCTTCAATTGCAAGATCGAGGAAAACATCACTTGGCACACGCATACATCACACAAACAACAGACAAATAAAAAATAGTTTTCAATATAATACAAATTATTATTATTATTATATTGGCTGTCAAAGTCTTTTTCACGATGTTTGGATGCTTTTTTATGTCTAAAGGTGAATCATCCAAATCCATGGTTTGTAGCTCTTTAGGTTGTATCTTTCATACATCTGCTCATCAAAACAGGAAAACATTAGGGTAGTGTTTAAATAATATATAGAATAGGTAGTGTTTTAAAACTATATCATATATTTCCATCTAATAGAAAAAATAATCACATGAAAAAGATAAGTAATTGTTAATGTATATGTAGAAAAGATATCACTACTAGAAAACTAGGGCAACAGCTACGGCACAATCCGCAGCTATTCGGTAGGTATATGGTAAAACCTACGGATTTGCTACGGAAAATACCATGTAGCATAAATGCCTGTGGGAAATTTATACCTACAGAATTGCTACGAACTAGCTACAAAAGTAGCTACGGTAGGTATGATACCTACGGAATAGCTACAGAAAACAAAAGGTACGGGTTACCCACGAGAGTCAAGTTTGATTATTTCCTACGGAATTGCTACGGAAATACATAGCTACAGATTTCCTACGGATTACCGACGGAGCCCATTTTGACCACCATTGACTTTATTACCTACAGATTTTCCGTAGGTAATCCGTAGGTAATTACTTTTATTATTTTTTCTAACAACAAAATATTATTAAAAAAATCCAGTTTTTTATGTCCAAATTATTGAAAAAAACCCATTACATTAAACTTTAACAACCACAAAACAAATAACATTATAATAAAACTAATAAACCTAAAAAGGTATCAAATACAAATATATATTACTAATGAACATTGTCTAATAATACATTAAATGTGTCTAATAATACACATTAAAAGTGTCAACTACAAAAGTTTAACTAAGTGTTTACAAACATAAAATTGAGAATTATTTGGTGGATTACTTGGCAAATTATTGGGTAAGTTGAATTGATAAAGGCACACAAGTGTTCTTCAATTTAAGCTTTGAATCAAAGGACAACAATTGTTCTTGTTTCAATACACCATAATCAATGGTCACAAAAAAAATACAAATATAGCAATGTACTTTCATTTATTTGTTTATTATAGCAATAATTGGGAACATTTTTAAAGTACAACACAATATATAAGACAAATTGAAAATAGGATATTATAATAAGCATGTATATCTTTCATTTAAGTACAACACAATAAAAACGCATTTCCTTCCAAGACTACCAAACATACCTGATGCCTTTTGAACTTGTATTTTCGTGAAAATCGAAAGCATTTGTAAAGAGGATTTTCGAGCCATATTACGCCCCTGCACAAATCATGAAGAAATATCATATAACCCATAAAAGAATATAATATTGTTTGCCAACTTAACCAAAATTAGCAAAATTCAAAAACTGAAGTTTGAAAACTTGCAATTAAGCAAAAAATAAGATGCTATTAGCATTAATTATTGACATTCTAATATGTCACGCGCACTAAGTAAGATTATCCAGAAAGTGTGGAATAAGGAACATACATTTCGCCTTGATTCATGAGAAACATTTTGGGGTTCTTCATATCTTTACTATCTTATAAAAGAAATCTAACTATTTCTAAAAATAGATTGATTATAATAATAATATTTTTTTAAGACGTCCAAATAATGAAGCTGATAGTACAAGTAAACATTAATAAAATAATATTAAATCTTAACTACATTTTGAATTCAAATATTTATCATCAAATCTCCTTATATTTCTCAGCAATTTGATATTGTTCCCTAAAATCCCGGATTCATTCAAATTTTGAACCCTTTTAGATATCCTTAAATTTAGCATGTTGATTCAAATATCCCTCCAATCGCATATACCTCTTTGTTCCCTCATCTGCTATAAAGCCCACCGTGTAGGAACAAAAAATGACTTCATCTCCCAAATAACACCATAGTTTGATTATTTTGTTTTCGACATGTACTTTCTTTTGTAGCATAACATTTTTGTAGAGGAAACATATCACCGAAAGAATTTACACACCCCGCCGCTTTGCGCGGGTACGCTGCTAGTATATATATATATATATATATATATATATATATATATATATATATATATATATATATATAAAATACCAAGTATATTAAATATCAGTATCTTAAGTTCCAGTTATGCATACACATTTACAAGACTGACTCATTGCCGTTGCCAATTATTACAAGAAAAAATGGTTTTAAGATGCAAATCGATGAGAGATAAATGGATGCTTAGATTCATAAGCTACTATGAAGACAATATACAAAAAATAAGATGCTATTAGCATTAATTATTGACATTCTACTATGCATACACATTTACAAGACTGGCTCATTATATATAAAGAAGTAGTTTTCGGCAGCAACTATATTGAAGAAAACCGTGGCAGATGAAACATCCATCACGGTTGTATCTGACAATATATAAAACCGAGTTTTTTTGTAAAAATAAGACCTACAATATGTAAAAGATAAGTAGATTTTAACTGCCAAACTAACCCCTACGGTTGCATTTAGTTACGGAAAAACAATTTTCATTTTCCGTATTTTGTTTTCTCTTTTCTCTTTTCGTTTTTCGTTTTCATTTTTCATTGAAAAATTTAGAAAACGCGTTTAGTTAAACTTATTCATTTTTCATTTTCAATTTTAGAAAATTAGAAAACGTGTTTAGATGTGTATTTTTCCATCGGTTTTCATTTTTAGAAAACAGTAGCGGTGGTAGGGTATGGGTGGGGGGGAGGTGACGGTAGCAGGTCGGCGGCAGTGGTGGTGATGACAGGCGATGGTGGTGGTGGCGGCAATTGTGTCGGTGGTGGTGGTGATGGTGGCGGCAGCGGTGGTGGTGGTGCTAGTGATGAGTTAGTGGTGGTGGTGGTGGTGGTAGGTCGGTGATTGTGGTGGTGGTGTTGGGTGGGTGGGGGTGCGAGTGTGTGTTTGTAGGGGTAGGTGTGGGTTTGTGCGTGTATGGGTGTGTGTGCCTGTGAGGGTGAGGGTGGGGGTGGGGGTAGGTGTGGGTTTGTGTTTGTGTGGGTGTGTGTTTGTGGGGGTGTGGGTAGGTATGTGTGTGAGTGTGTTTGTATGTGTGTGGGTGCGTTGGTGGGTATGTATGTGTGTGTGTGGGTGAGTATGTATGTGTGCGTGTGTTTGTGGGTTCGTGTGTGTGTGTGTGCAGGTGGGGGTGTGTGTGTGTGTGTGGGGCGGGGGTATGTATGTGTGTGTGTTTGTGAGTTGGTGTGTGTGTGTGTGTATGTGTGTGCGGGTGTGTGTGTGTGTGGGTATGTATGTGTGTGTGTTTGTGGGTTTGTGTTTGTATGCGGGTGGGCGTGTGTGTGTGTGGGGGGGGGGGGGGGATGGGTATGTATGTGTGTGTGGATGGGTGGGTGTGTGTGGGTATGTATGTGTGTGTGTTTGTGGGTTTGTGTGGGGGGGGGGGGGGGATGGGTATGTATGTGTGTTTGTTTGTGGGTTGGTGTGTGTGTGTGTGGGTGGGTGGGTGGGTGTGTGGGGGTGGGTATGTATGTGTGTGTTTGTGGGTTGGGGTGTGTGTGTGTGTGTGGGGGGGGTATGTATGTGTGTGTGGGTGAGGGGTGTTAAGGCAGGGGTAAGTAGAGGTGGATGAGGTGGGAGTGGGTGTGTGTTTATATATTAGAACAATTTTGGAATTAGAAAAATGTGGAAAATAATGATTATCAGTTTTACAAAAATTTCCAACCTCTTTGTAATTTTAAAAAACAGAAAATTTTCATTTTCCGTGAAAAATTTAGAAAAATAAACGAACTAAACGTGTTTTCAAAATTCTCATTTTTCTTGGAATTTTTTTTCCGGAAAACGGCTTATTTTTCCCAACTAAACGCACCCTAAGAAATTCAAAAGTGCAGAATTCATAGATCAACCAAAAAGAAACTAAGGAACTACTTGCATATCCTATGATGTAAAATGGATATACCAACCAAAAAACATAATTATAAATTAAACATTCATATATCCAAGAAAAAGAATACAATAACCTTAAAAAAGAGCTTTAGATCCAATTGACAGCATGTTCTTCAAATCGTACTTGGTAGTGGTTTCTTGGCTTATGATTTTTTTCACAGCAACATTGTTAGTTTAACAAAATCGGAACTAAATTGGAAGGACGATGAAAACCAAATGACAATGTTGTGAACGAGGTTTGTAAGCCGCGCGTTGCGGCGGAAGTTTATACAACAGTTTTATGATACAGTATTTTTTTGATGTATTAAGATATCACACTTCAAAAATCTTATATCTTTATAAGTTGCATTTCTTTTTTCTATTCATCATATAATTGTGAAACTCTAAGATGGTGTTTGGCAAAGCTTATATAAAATATCTTAAACATTATAAGCTTATCAACATATAGCATATGTTTTTGTGTCGACCTAGGTTTAGACTAAAAGGTATATTTGTCAATTTTTTTTGAATGGTGAAATAATGAGTTTTTGATAAATATGTGGTAAATGACTTATCAAAAAATGACTATGACTTATTGGATGATCCAAACAATTATAAGAGGGTGTTTGGGAGTGCTTTTTATACTTAAAAGTGCTTTTTTAGAAAAATACTTATTGGCTTATGGTTTTTTTCTAAAAGCAGTTTTAAAAATGTTTAAAAATGTGTTTGGATTGGTTTTTAAGATGGTAAAAACTAAAAAATCAATAAGCCCTAAAAATTCACGATTCTCTTGCTTTTTAAAAACTGTTTATTCTCCTTTACCAAAAAAACCCTTTTTAAAAGTACTTTTCACTTACCCAAATACATTTTCAACTTATTTGCTTCTTGAATAAGCAAATAAACTAATAAGCTTTTTTAATAAGCAATCCCAAACACCCCCTAAGCTGTTTTATAAAAAGACTTTAGCCAAACACTTTTTTGACTTGTACCATTGTGGAAGATTTGCCAAAAACCCTCTAAAAATGTGATAAGGTTGTTTACTTTGCATGTGTTTTAATAGATTATTAATAGATTATGAGAATATTCTTCTAATTAGCACCAAATTTAACATAAATTATGACCATCTCGAAAGCAATGAATTGTTTTTTTGCCATTGATTCTTTTTCCCATTTGTAAATGTAATTTGCTTCGGATTGAGCACCCACCGCAAAAGCTCTCAAAAATAAGTTGCGCAGATACTAAAGGAATTTCCACACTCACTGAATATTGTTAGATGTAATTTGCTTCCCAACTCGATATAAATATTAAGTAGAAAGTATTCTTAAGTAAAATAGTTGGTAACTCTATATTTTCTTAGTTTACGACTTCATTTACAATTAACCAATCTTTTTAATTAAGATATATACAGCTTTTACCATGTAACTTTTTTTAAGGTATGTGATATTAAATTATTAGAGTTTCACCAAATATAAGAGATTGACGTTGTACTGGTTTCACCTCTTTTACAAAAAAAAAATATAGTTTAATTCATTGTAATACCAAAAACCAAACAGATGCAAACACATGAAAATGAAGCCAGAACTATAAACCAAAAAGCCAAAACCAAAAACGTTGAAATCAAATAACGAAGCTAAAATCTCAGCAACCCAATACAACCACCATTAAGGACTTCAGGCCAGAAATAAAACTCCAACAACAGAAATTATTCCAAAACATCGTGATAGTTTAAACAGTAAAACAGATTGGTGAATTAAAAGCACCTACAACAGTAAAAGATAAATCATTAAAAAACTTGAACCATGAAAGCCTTGTCAATACAACAACTAACTTTAAATGAAAGAACCAACTGGACTTCTATAAACTACCTTTAAAATCATGCTCTAAATTTATTTCCATTCATCGACTCATTGTTTATCATAATTTAACAGCAACTACATGCATTTACACATTACCTTTCCTAGATATTTTAAATCAAGTATGGAGTATCAAATGATCAAAACAAAATATAAAAATAGTTTTGTATTTGATGTTCATTTTAACACTACTTTCATATAAATCGTACCTCATGCATGCAACTTCAATTTTATAGCCTCCTCAACTTCAACACACATACTTTTAACTGCCACTACCATACCTTGTTGCTCTCTTATTATTTATATACACTCCCTTCTTATTATCATCATCGTCATCATCATTATCATCATCATCATCATCATCATCATCATCATCATCATTATTATTATTATTATTATTATTATTATTATTATTATTATTTGTAACACCGAATCCTGGATGTGAAACTTGAAGAATTATAGTGCATTTTAGAACCTACTCGACGAGTTGGTTGGTCCCGACTCATCGTGTAGGAGCTAAGCTGGTTGCGCAAGTTATGAAGCCAACTCGACGAGTCGAAAGCTGGACTCGACGAGTTGAGTCTGTGTTGAGAAAACCCTAATTGTAGGGCCTGCACCTTATTTAAAGAGCCTTAAGTCCTCATTTCCGCCTCCCTCACTATCCTAACCCTCTTAGAGAAACCCTAATCGAGTTTTAGTCATTTGTGAGAGAGAGGAAGGCTAAGATTATGTGGTTCTCGTGCATTTTGGGATGAGGATTAAAGAGCAAGAAGGTTTGGAACGAGAAGAAGCTTTGGATCCGGTGTTCTTTCAGTTCTAGTTGTCCATTGGAGGTATAAAGCTATCTCCTTGATCATTCATTTGTTAGATCTCTTTCTAAATTTTTTTAGGGCTTTATCCAATCCATATTTTGGTTTGGAGTTATTGAGCTATTCATGGAAGTTGAGACTACCGATCTGAGCCTTATGAGTCCATATGAGCCCAAAGATCTGAGCTTTATCAAGCTTTGGGCAATTCCCTATGCATGGCGACCTTTATGGAGTTTGCTTTGGCATTTTGAGACCTTTATTCCATGCATGAACGTAAAGCTTGTAGCTTTACATGGTATCTCAACCTTGGGAGTCTAGATCTAGAGTTTGGGGTTGTAACTCTGCCTTAAAACGTCCAAATGAGAAAATATATTGAGGGACTCGACGAGTTGATGAGTCAACTCGACGAGTCGGTCAGAGTTTTACCCCGATGGTTTGGATGCGTCACATACTCGACGAGTTGACGAGACAACTCAACGAGTTGAGAGGGTTTTACCCATCTTTGGAATCGGAGCGGACTCAACAAGTTGATGAGACAACTCGACAAGTCGGTAGGGTTTTCCTGATCTTTTGGACACTGCATGAACCCAACGAGTTGGCTAGCAACTCGATGAGTAGACTCGGGTTTTTGCGATTTACTGAGTTATGAGGGACTCAATGAGTTCATAAGTTGTACTCGGCGAGTTAAGTCAACATGGACTTTTGACTTGAGTATTGACCTTTGTTGACTTGTAGAGTTGGGTCAGTGTTGACTATTAACTTTCGAAAGGTCTTGGTCAACTGTGGATTTTTTAGGCCATAGAGGGGTGGAGATTAGACCAACGGATCGAATGAGTGATGCATTGTTTTACTCTGTGAGGTTAGTCTTCTCAGTATACTTACTTGAGTGGTAATTACCGTGTAACCGGAGGGTCTTCATTAGAAGAAGAAGTAATAGAGAATCTTTCGGTTCTAGTTCTCTGTCAAATATAGAAAGTAGAGGAAGAAGGAACAATAGAGGACAAAGTCAAGGCAGGTCAAAATCTTGGAAAAGATGGCAGTCTAAGAATCGAAAGGATATCGAATGTTGGAACTACAAAGAAAAAGGTCACTTTAGAAACCAATGCCCAAAACCTTAAGCTGTAAAAAAGGAAGTAAACAATGTATCCTCTGAAGAATCGGGAGATTTTCTCATATGTTGTGTTGAGAATTCAGTGGAATCCTGGATTATGGATTCGGGTGCTTCTTTCCATGTCATCTCATGCCCGGAAATGGTCAAGAATCTACAAACAGGTAATCTTGGAAAAGTTTGTTTGGCTGATGATCAAGTGCTTGATATTACAAGTATTGGAGATGTAGATTTAAAGACCTCCATAGGAACCACCTGGACATTGAAAGATGTTAGGGTTATCCCAAACTTGAGGAGAAAGTTGATTTCAGTTGGTAAGTTGGATGATGAAGGTCTTAATGTTCATTTTGGGGGTGGACAATGGAAATGATCAAAGGCAACCTAATGATTGCCAAAGGAAAGAAAAAAGACACTCTATACATGGTAGAGATACCTGGTGATGGTGTTCCTCCTATAACCACCAATCCAAGTCCATCTAATTTATGGCACCAACGACTCGGATACATGAGCGATAAGGGATTAAAGATGTTGGCTCAGAAAGGGAAGTTTCCAGACTTGAAGAAAGTTGAAACTGAATTTTGTGAATCTTGTGTTCTCGGGAAACAGAAGCGCGTTACTTTTGTAAAGACGGGAAAAACACCGAAAGCTCAAAAGTTGGAGCTTGTTCACTCAGATGTATTCGGACCAACACCAGTTTCATCTTTAGGAGGTAAAAACTACTATGTAACCTTTATCGATGGTTCAACACGCAAGTTATGGGTCTATTTTCTTAGAAATAAATCTGATGTATTTGATACTTTTAAGATATGGAAATCTGCTGGTGAAAATGAAACTAATTTGAAGGTAAAGTGTCTGAAGTCAGATAATGGTGGTGAACACATAAGCAACGAGTTTGTTGATTATTGTGCCAAGCAAGGGATAAAGATGATCAAGACGGTCCCAGGAACCCCTCAACAGAACGGTGTGGCTGAGAGAATGAATAGAACTCTAAATGAAAGGGCTAGAAGCATGAGGTTGAATGCTGGTATACCGAAGACATTCTGGGCTGATGCAGTTAACACTGCAGCCTACTTGATCAACCGTTCACCGTGTGTTCCCTTGGATTTTAAATTACTAGAAGAAATGTGGCAAGGGAAGGAAGTAAGTCTTAAACATCTGAAAGTTTTTGGTTGTAGCGCTTACAGTTTGCTAAAAGATAGTGACAGGGATAAACTTGATTCAAAGATCAAAAAGTGTACATTCATTGGTTACGGGTCAGACGAAATGGGTTACAAACTTTGGGATAGTGAAACCAAAAAGTTAATCCGAATAAAAAATGTCACCTTTAATGAAACGGAGTCATACAAAGACAAAAAACAACAAAAATACAGAAGTTAAGAAGGAATATGTTGAGTTTGAAGGTGATGAAAAGAAGATAGAAGCTTCAATCGAAATCCCTAATTTTGGGGATGATTCAACTAACAGTAGGAGCTTAGGGGATAATTCAAGTAATGACTCTGAAGATGAAGAAACCAGTCCTCCAACATTAGGAAGTAGTTAAATGGCTATTAAGATACTTGAAGGGAACTTCAAAGAAGGCATTGAATTTTGAGAGGAAAGATGTCATTCTAAGGGGTTATGCAGATGCATACCTTGGTGGTTGTAAAGATTCATACAAAAGCACCACAGGGTATGTATTTACAATGGGAGGCACTGCAATGAGTTGGATGTCTAAACTCCAGAAAAGTGTTGCTTTTTCAACCACAGAAGCAGAGTATATGGCAGTTGCTGAAGCAAGCAAAGAACTTATATGGTTGAAGAACTTTCTCGAAGAACTTAGCAAGGAACAAGTTGATTGTGCACTATTTTGTGATAATTAAAGTGCAATAAACCTTGCAAAGAATCCTGTCTTCCATTCGAAGACAAAGCACATACAGCTGAGATGTCACTTCATCAGAGAAAGAATTAATGATGGCACTCTAATATTGAAAAGATCAAAGGAACTGAAAGTCCAGCTAATATGTTGAATAAGGTTGTTACCTTAGAGAAGCTGAAGCTTTGCATAGCTTCAAATGGTCTTCAGGTTAATTGAAGAGAAGGCTAGGATAACTAGGAAGGAGCTAAGATCAAAAGTGTTTACAAAATACAAATACACAGTTGAAGCACTGGTGAAGATTGTTTTGTGGCTTCAAGTGGGAGATTGTTGTGTGTGAAGCCATTTATTGGGTTGGTCAAGAATAAAGAAAACAGGTAGCCAGAATTTAAGGGCCATATCTTTTTTTTTTTTTTTTTTTGGTGAACAACCGTATTGATGACATGCTTTATGGTTCCCTAATTTTTGTTTTGACCAGTTATCATTTCAGTCTCTCTATATATACGAGACTACTTTGTATTTGTAAAGAGTAGACACAAAGAGAAATAAAAATTCCTAGTTACTTGTGTGTGGATGTAGGTCATCAGACTGAACCACCTTAAATCCTTGAGTTCTTGGTTGTTACAGCTTGGTAGAGTAATGTTCGTGTGTTAACTGTCTGTCCGTAACAACTTTCATGTATGCTCTTTGTTTCCATTGTTAAGCACACCACTGTAGAAAACTTAAAGTTTCGTAAGTGAACTTTGAGAACTAAAATCATCAATGGTACAACGAGAATACATAAGTGAAAGATTGATTATCCTAAATAATGGGTGGTGTCAATGGAACTGCAAGTATGAATTCTATCCTGTAACTTCCAGTTATAACAATTATAGGTCCTTTACATTCCATTCCATCAAGTTAATTTCTTCTCTAACTCTAATTCTGTCTACTAATTTATTGAATTTATGACTATTAGATCCTTTGTTTGCAGAAGAATGTGTCACTGGAGTAAAGAAAGGCAGAAATGGCATTCTTATGAAATTCAGTTGTCACCGTGTTTTGATCGTTGCCCTGTTTCTCTACACACCACCTTGTTTTCTTAATTTGGTCATTTTAATCTCTTATCTCTTTTTCATTTGTTAATTTTTGCTAATACTTCTGCTTTTATTGTATGAAATAGTGATCTTTCGAATTTGGAACATGGCTTTGACAGGTGGGATTTGGAAGGGAAACTGTCACCAACTATGAAGGCAATACTTACCAAGGAAACAACATGCTTCCTTCAACTAATCACAGTAATACAACTCTCATCAATAAAAGCAGAAGTATTAGCAAAAATTAACAAATGAAAAGGAGACAAGAAATTGAAATGACCAAATTAAGAAAATAAGGTGGTGTGTAGAGAAGCAGGGCAACGATCAAAACACGGTGACAACTGAATTTCATAAGAATGCCATTTCTGCCTTTCTTTACTCCAGTGACACATTCTTCTGCAAACAAAGGATCTGATAGTCATAAATTCACTAAATTAGTAGACAGAGTTAGAGTTAGAGAAGAAATTAACTTGACGGAATGGAATGTAAAGGACCTATAATTCTTATAACTGGAACAATCACACTCTGACGGTATGTGTTGTTGTTTATTTTAAGTTTTACAAAGTTTTGCAATTTCTGATACAAGAAGAGATCATGGATTCAATTTAAACTTGGGAATTTCAACTACTTCTATTGGTGAAGGTTCAAGTGGAAATGAAAATTCAGAACAACCCCATTTGAATTACGCCCATCACGCTTGAAGATTGCAGGTAACGAATAATCCACAAATCATAATACAAATTTAATAATTTTTTATATTTTAATCGTATTTTGCAAAATTCCACCTATTTATGTTATGTTAAAGCAGATGGAGAACCCCGTTTCAATAGCAGTAGACTATATGTTCATCTTTTATCTTCATTATCATTGTTTAAGTATGTATTGATTTAGCAGTGAGTTTCAGCATCACTTGATAATGAGTTTCAGCATCACGTGATAATGAGTTTCCGCATCACTTGATAAATATAAACTAATTATTGTTTTGGAAATTTATTTCAAAAGAAAGTCACTTCTTTCTCTTGTATATTTCCGCAATTTTTTGTTTTAATATTATTATTCTCTCATTTTCACCTATTACTATGCGAGATAAACTTGAGTCATTGTATAGGGAGCTACAATGTGAGGACAAAATGTTAATGGTCAGCTTTTTTGTTTATGCACCGATTTGGTTTATTTTAAAATTTAATAGTTGTTTATTTATGTTTGTTTCAACTTTACCAAATATATTCAACAAAACATTCCAAAACTTTGGTGGCTTATGCTTCCAATAAGATTGTTTCGACATTATCAAATCATAAATTCATAATCAATAAGATTTTTTTTCTAAAAGTTGGGTGGTTTCTAATGAATTCTTCCAAGTTTTGTATATATTTATATAAAATGGTTATCATTTATTAGCACTAGAATAATCAAACTTAAAATCAAATAATCATTTGCTTATTCTTAGAGTGCTATTGGATTTATCACTTATACACTCCTTTGGTAACTGGGGACATACGATTTGTGTTTAATGTCATTTATCGCTGGTTCTTTATTTCCCTTTTAAGTATAGGGTACGTAATAATTATATATAATTCATTTTACTTGTAAAGAACCCTTTACAAAAAACCCAAAAAACAAAGTGACACGCGGTTGACCACAGGTTTACTTACTAATTAGATTATGTGGTATGGGCAACTTGAAGTGGTGGTATAACAAGAAGCAACAAGATGAGGGGGTGGTGTTCATAGTGTTATAACACCATGTTAAGAGGAGAGAGATAGAGAGAGATAATTTGGCAGCCAATAGATGATCACGTTTCTTCTTATCATGGAGGCAACAAGAACCACCACAACAAGATGCAACAAGAATGAGGGGTGGTGTTTTTGATGTTGTAACGGCGTTATGGGCTGCCAACTCAGCCACAACAAGAACCAACATGACCCACACCGTATGCTCTTATATATTATAATCCAACCTATAAATGGTAAAATCGGGCTTTTGTAATTAGCTAAAGCGCTTTTGTCGTTTTGTCACTCTTTTTTTTAAAAAGAACTTTTTTAATAGATCATGTAATCATAATCATAAAAATGTTGTTAAATATTGTTGGTATTGTCAAACTTGTCATTTAAGGTTTATGCAGGGTTAATAGTGGAAATTAGTTAAAGTTGTCGGGTCAAGGCGCGGATCTTTATATCCGGTTAACCGGGGTTATAAATCCAGGAGATGAGGTACTGTGGAAGTATTCGTTTAGTCTCTAAGTACTCGAAGATCCTCTCAGTTCTTGTTTTAGGGTTTTATGTGTTCGTCATCTGTTCTTCGTCTTTCATCATTTTCTGTTTAGTAAATAGATTAGGATGAGTGATTGTATAAGAGAGTAGAGTAGGATTTATGTAGTGAGGTTTTGTTGTAAGTAATGAAAACCATCTGTCTATTTGTCCTAAAATGATATAATAGATGATGATGTTGGGAAGATGAGTTTCTAAGTTTTTTACATGGTATCAGAGCGTTAGGGATTTCGATCTCTACTTGAAGATTTTTCTCATAAAGGTATTCTTTATCTCATTTTGTTTGCTTGAAGATTGTTCTTCATAAAGGTACGCTTCATCTCGATTTCTATTTTCTTTTGTTAGATCCTTGTAGATCTTCATAGCTGGGTTCGTACTGTGATTTTCGTTGAAATCTCAGAAATCTGACTCTTCTGTGAACATCTAGGGTTCTTTTGTCATTTTTTTGGTGATTATCAGTTTGATCTGAATCATCTTTTTGGTCTTTGGTTCTTGAGATTCTGGTACTGCGAGTTTCTTTGTAATCTTGCAGGTTTATCTTCAAGTGGAGATCCTTGAGTGATTGTTGTCATCATCAAGTGGAGATCCTTGGTTGATAAGTCGATTCTTCATTTCCTGGTCGATTAATCCTGTTCTCTGAAATAACTCTAAACAACGGATTTCATCATCGTTGTTTCTTAAAGAGAACGGAGTAACAGGAGTCGATCCATTTCATCCATCTGCTTATAGCTCTGTGAGATGTTCTCTTGCCTTTTTCTTCCTCTTTCTTAGCTATAGATGTGAGTTTCCTGGTTGTCTTATGTACACCAGATAGTGTCGTTCATCTTCAGTGTTTTTTTACTCTGTGATTCTTGTCTTGGGCCCCGACATACTGTGGTGACCATCTGGACATATAAGGATCATAGGAGTTTTTTGTTGTTTTTATTTGTCATTGGATTGATTTTGTGTTAGTATGGCTGATTCTCCTCCTGAGACTGGTAGTAGTTCAAAGGTTGATCCCTTGAACTACGATGATCCTCTTTACATACATCCATCTGATAATACTGTAACCACAATTGTGAGTTTTAAATTGACTGGGACAGATAATTTTCGTATATGGTGTAGCTCTATGATTAGGAGTCTTAAGGCTAGAAATAAAATAGGTTTTGTAGAAGGAACTGTAAAGAATGATTCCACTGATACAATCAAATCCTCAAAATGGGAACGAGCCAATGCTGTAGTGTGTTCTTGGATTCTTGGGTCTCTGTCTGAATCAATTTATTCTGGTCATGCTTATTCTGAATCTGCTGTAGATATTTGGAATGAACTCTTTGAAACATACAATAAGGCAGATGGATCTGTTATTTTTAATATACATCAAAAAATTAATGCACTTAAACAGGATGGTTCCTCTCTGTCTGAATACTTTAATAAGCTAGATACACTTTGGAAAGAGTTTGATGGTCTTACTAATCTTGCTGAATGTACTTGTGAGGCTGCTGCTAAATATAATGATCATTCTAAGCTTATGAAGCTAATGCAATTTTTAAGTGGTCTTGATGACTCTTTTAATCAAGTAAAGAGTCACATTCTTTTGATGGAACCTCTTCCAAATGTTAAAACTGCTTTCTCAATCATTTCTAGGGAGGAGTCTCATCAAAAGAATGGAGTTTTAACTTCTGTTTCTAATGTGTCTAAAACTCAATCTTCTGCGTTTAATAGTAAATTTAATGATAAGAAAAGTTCTAATTCTAATTCTAATTCTAATTTTACTAGAGGCAGAAATCAAAATCTACAATGTAAAAACTGTGGTTTAAAAGGACATCTTATTGACAGATGTTATAAATTGATAGGCTACCCAAAGGATTTTAAGTCACTTAATGAAAATCAAAGAAAACAGAATAAGACTTTTTCTGTTAATTCTTCTTCTGTTCCTTCTAGTAGTGTTTCTTCTTCTAGTGTTCCTGGGAATGATGGTACATATTGTTTCACAAGTGAACAATATCATAAACGGTTGAGTCTTATCAATGAAAAATCCTCAACTTCTGAGGATACTTCAGTCAGTGCTAATATGGCAGGTATTCCTTTTTTTAATGTCTGTAGTTCTACTATTAATCATCAAAAGTGGATTGTTGACTCAGGTGCAAATCAACATATGACTTCATCTGAGTCTTTGTTACGAGACACTGTTGATGTTTCTAAATTGAATCTTCTTGTTAATCATCCTAATGGTTCTTCTGCTAAAATTGAAAAAATTGGAAACTTACAGTTTTCTGAAAAATTAACACTATTTGATGTCTTTGCTGTTCCTGGTTTTAATGTAAATCTTCTTTCTGTTCACAAGATATGCAAAGACACAAATTGTGAAGTTGTTTTTAATGAATCTTGTTGCAAAATTCAGGATTTACAATCCAAGAAGGTTGTGGAGAGTGGTAGAGAGTCTGGGGGATTGTATTATCTGAATGCTTTTCCCTCAGGTATTAGTTCTTGTAATTCGATTAAGTGTTGTGTTTCTAAACTTACATGGCATAGTAGGTTAGGTCATCCTGCAGAACAGTCTTTAAATTCTTTAAAAGATGTTCTTTGTTTTGATAATTCTTTTCTTCCTCCTTGTGACATTTGTCACAAAGCAAAGCAAACTCGTGAGTCTTTTCCTCGTAGTGATCATAGTTCTTCTAAACTTGGAGAACTGGTTCATTTAGATGTTTGGGGTCCCTATAGGGTGTCTACTAGAGAAGGCTATAAGTTCTTTTTGACTGTTGTGGATGATTTCACAAGGGCTACTTGGGTTTACCTTTTGAAAAGTAAAGATGAAGTTTATACTAGTTTTACTTCTTTTTTTCATGTTTTGATAAATCAGTTTGATTCTAAAATTAAAACAGTTCGTTCTGATAATCGAACTGAGTTTTTAAATCATAAAATGGAATCTTTTCTTAATCTTAATGGTATTATTCACCAGACTACTTGTGTTTATACACCCCAGCAAAATGGGGTTGTTGAAAGGAAACATAGGCATATTCTTAATGTTGCTAGGTCTTTACTTTTTCAGTCTGGTCTTCCAATTAAATATTGGGGAGAGGCTATCCTCACTTCAGTGTTCTTGATAAACAGAATGCCAACTTCAGTTTAAAAGGACAGTCTCCTTATGAGTTAGTGTTTAAGAAAATGCCTGTGTTTGATCATCTAAGAGTCTTTGGCAGTTTATGTTTTGCTACCAAACTTAATAATTTTGATAAGTTTTCTGAAAGAGCTGAAAAGTGTGTTTTGTTAGGGTATTCTTCTGAAAAAAAGGGTTATAAACTTTTGAGTCTTGATACAAATTCTGTTTTTGTTTCCAGGGATGTGAAGTTTTATGAGTCAGTCTTTCCATTTAAACTGAAATCAACAACTGTTGATAATCGATTTGTTTCTAGAGATTTAGTAGACCCTTTTTCCTACGATGATTATGATAATTCTGATTATGTGAATGATTTAATAGATCTCAATGACTTGAGTGTTAACCATCAAATGGATGGCTCTAATGCAGCTCAGGATCTTGGTGAAACTTTGGTTGATACTACTGTTGATAGTCATAACCAGACTAGCGAGGTATCTGAACCTTCATTTGATAGGACTATGCCGAGTCATTCAGATTCAACTGAGGAAAATAGTCATTCAACTTCATTGCCTTCTCTAGGACAGTCAATAGGGGCATCTAGGTCTAGAAGAGAGTCTCGAATGCCTGTTAAATTCAGTGATTATATTGTTGAAGGGAAGCATAGATATGGAATTGAACATATGATGAATTATTATGTTCTTAGTGCTGAAAATAAGTGTTTTTGTTCTAATTTAAATAAAACTGTTGAACCAAAGACGTTTGAAGAAGCTTGTGCAGATCCAAATTGGATTGAAGCAATGAATAATGAAATGGAAGCTTTATATCGTAATCATACCTGGGATATTGTAGAACTTCCTAAAAAACGTAAACCTATAGGCTGTAAGTGAGTAGAGAGGTATAAGGCTCATCTTGTAGCTAAGGGTTATAATCAAAGAGAAGGAGTTGATTATCAGGAAACTTTTTCTCCTGTAGCAAAAATCGTTACAGTTCGTATAGTTATTACTTTGTCTGTTAATAATTCTTGGCCTTTATATCAGTTAGATATTAATTATGCTTTTCTTTATGGAGATTTAACTGAGGATGTGTATATGAGTTTGCCTCAAGGGTATCATACTAAGGGTGATACTAGAGTGTGTAAACTAGTTAAATCTTTATATGGGTTAAAACAGGCTCCTAGAAAATGGAATGAAAAGTTGTGTTTTGAACTGTTTAGTTTTGGTTTTATTCAAAGTATAAATGATTACTCTTTGTTTATTAAACAGAACAGTAGTTCAATTGTTGTTCTGTTGGTTTATGTGGATGATATTATTCTCACAGGAAGTAATGAAATTGAAGTTCAAAATGTTAAAACTTTTCTTAACTCAAAGTTTTTGATTAAAGATTTGGGGAAGTTGAATTACTTCCTTGGAATTGAAGTAATAGATACTAATAAAGGAATATGTTTAAACCAAAGAAAATATTGTCTTGAATTGTTACATGAATTTGGTATGTTGGGTTGTAAGCCTGCTTCAACTCCTTTAGAGGCAAATTTTGTTCCTAAAAGGAGTTGTGATAGTAGTGATCCTTTACTTGAAAATGTTACTGAATTTCAGAAATTGGTTGGAAAGCTTATATATTTGACTATTACAAGGCCGGATATATCTTATTGTGTTCAAATTCTTAGTCAGTTTATGCATAAACCACATAAGTCACATTTAAACATTGCTTTTAGGTTACTTAGATATTTAAAAAATAGTGCTGGTCGTGGTGTTTCTATTGTTAAATCAGGAAATTATGACTTGGTGGGTTATGTAGATGCTGATTGGGCTAAATGTCTTAATTCAAGAAAATCTGTCACTGGATATTTTGTTTATTTTGGAAATTCACTGATTTCCTGGAAGAGTAAAAAACAAGCTACTGTATCTAGATCCTCTACAGAATCAGAATACAGAGCTTTAGGTTCTATTACATGTGAAATTATTTGGATTTTAAAATTGTTATTTGATTTGGGAATGAAAAGTTCATTACCTGTTTCAGTTTTTTGTGATAGTGAATCTGCTATTAAATTAGCTTTAAATCCTGTGTTTCATGAAAAAACAAAGCATTTTGAAATTGATTTACATTTTGTTAGGGAAAAAATTACAAATGGAGTTTTAAAAGTTGAAAAAATAGGTTCTTTAAAACAAAGAGCTGATATGTTAACTAAGTTTTTAAGTGTGTCACAACATAATTTTTTAATTGATGAAATTGGCTTAATAAATCCTTTTTGTTGATATTGTTTTTTTTAATTTTAAATGCCAAGTTTGAGGAGGGGTGTTAAATATTGTTGGTATTGTCAAACTTGTCATTTGAGGTTTATGCAGGGTTAATAGTGGAAATTAGTTAAAGTTGTCGGGTCAAGGCGCGGATCTTTATATCCGGTTAACCGGGGTTATAAAGCCAGGAGATGAGGTACTGTGGAAGTATTCGTTTAGTCTCTAAGTACTCGAAGATCCTCTCAGTTCTTGTTTTAGGGTTTTATGTGTTCGTCATCTGTTCTTCGTCTTTCATCATTTTCTGTTTAGTAAATAGATTAGGATGAGTGATTGTATAAGAGAGTAGAGTAGGATTTATGTAGTGAGGTTTTGTTGTAAGTAATGAAAACCATCTGTCTATTTGTCCTAAAATGATATAATAGATGATGATGTTGGGAAGATGAGTTTCTAAGTTTTTTACAAATGTTATAAAGTAATCGGTGTTCAAGGATCCCCTAAGCAAATTCAAGAACCCCAACACCATATTTGTATTGATGCCATTTTTTATACATAATAATAATAATAATAATAATAATAATAATAATAATAAATATGAGAAGTTGAAGAAATGGAAACACAAAATATGAAGTTTGAAATGTATTATATAAAGAGACCCGACAAAATGAGACTAGAAGATGCATATGATATTTGGAAGTCGGAACAGAAAATTTGATATTAGAGAACATGAAATATGATATCATTTTTTAATTTGTGATTCAAACAGGAAAAAACATCATCCCGTTGATACACGTCTAAGAAGGTAAAAAGGTCAAAAGATGTGCAAAAAAAATGAAAAAAAAAAAAACTCTTAAAACTATTTTCATAAAACTGCTCACTCTTTTATCGGCGGAGAACGTCGACCTGATGGAGAAAGCCAACCGCCGGCGGCCCTTAGTTTCCGGTACCCCTTTTTTGCCGATTTCAATCCACGTTCCAATGGAGCTTTGACTTTGTTCAAACCAGTGTTGACTGCTGCCATCGAGTTTCCCATCGTATCCATTGCAATAAGACGTACGACGGTTGAGTAACAAAGAGCGAATATGAAACAAATAGCTATCTTTCCTGGTCTCTGCTGATCATTCGTAAACAACAACAAGCAAAAACCAGTCTGCATCATCAAAAGCGATATGAGTAGCATAACTGTTCTTGACCCAAACAATAGCCCCCTCAATTTGCTACTTCTAATTAGAAATAAAGAACAATCCGTATATATAACAATCATCGCGCTCCCAAATGCAGAGCAAGCTAATCCTAAATAGATGGAATATAAACTGGTATCCTTGGCGTGGATTCCCCAGAATTGATGTATAGCGCTAGTTGCAGTAGCTAAAAAGATAGAACAAGTAGTGGAATAAACTGTTCCAGCGTTCCTGTCAATTGCAGTAGAATTTCTGTCCACGTAACGATAGTGATCGAGTAAAACTAAGATCCCAATTACGATAATCCCTGCGTATACTACAGCACACATGATAATACTTTGCGTAAACTCGTCTACGCAAGAGATGAACATAAAAGAGGTATGAGTGAAGATGATCGAGATCCAGAGAAGTATCTCCCTCAATAGCATCATTAGTTTCTTAACAATTGGACTTCGTGTTGTGGTCAACAGGACGAGATTAGTATAGATCGTAAGGATGGAACTGCAGATTGCAGCAATTGCGAACCAAACATAGACCGTAAAAAGAGTAGATTCGGTTTTTACCGCTTTCGCGTAGAACTGGTGTACACCAGTTACGGATGAAATTAGGAAAATAGCGATGGATAAGGAGTACGGAGCCCCCGCCAACTTGTTGTCGACATCGCCAGGTTGATTTTCGTTTCCTGAGGCAGCTCCCCCTCCAATCTCCATTGATTGGAATGAGCGTGAAGTGGAATCGGATTCTATCGTCATTTTTCTCAATGATTTGCAGAATGTGAAGGTAGGTGGTGATGTAGCAGAGAGCAGATATGTATATACTCTAACCAATAACGGATTTAGCCACACACCATACCTCATGCAGGGGGGGATGATTGTCTTTTTAGTTTAGGCACATTAATTTCCAATGATTTTTATTTACACCCCTTTCAACTTTTAATAAACAGTGTCCATTCATTTAGTGTATATATGTCCCATCCTCAAAAATTCAATTTAAGTGGACTATTCTAGATTGCATGTGCTTGTACATTATGCTTTGCTAGAGATAAATTAGTGTGCCAATTATTTATGTTACCTGGATTAAATTTGTATGCTTCCCCTATTAAAGTGCGATTTATTGAAGAATAAATTTTTTTTTTAACCGGTAAATATATTATAAAAAAGAAAACAGGAGAAAAGAGTTACAACCACACGTCAGTGGCAATACTGATTGTCATAACAGAAAATAGGAGAGAAAAAACAAAAAAAAACATACAAATTAATAGAAAAAATGGCATTGAGACCATTTTGCCCAAATCAACTCCATCTTGATACCCCTGTTCTTCACCCAATTGAAAGTCATAGATTTAACATAATCGATTACTTTATCAGGTGGTAGCCGTTTTTTTATAAACAGTATCATTTCTTGCTATTCAGGTTCTCCATAGTGTAGAGTAGCAAATTGCCAGGAATATCTTTCGTTTATTTGTGCATGTTCCCCATCTGTTGGCAAAGTTCAAGACATCCGACACCGCTCGAAGATCTTCCATGTTTATATTCACCTTACACCACCTCATTATTCCTTCCATGACCATCTTTGCATAAGAACACTCTACAAGAACATGATCAACACTTTCTTCTTTTTCATCACACATCTGGCATATTGAAGTATCAATATTCACCCCTCTTTTTACTAACTCCATAGTTGTTGGAATTCTACCCAAATTTGCTCTCCAAATGAAGCAGGAGACTTTCAGTGGGATTTCTTTTATCCATTGGAATTTCGTATTGGTCAATGGAGGCCGGTAGTCCCACTTTAATCTGAGAGCATTCACAGTGAAAGATCCATACGGGGTAAGCCCACATTTCCAAGTGAATCCGTTGTTGGCCGGTCGCTTGACTAACACTGTCTTAACATGGATATTCTTTTTCCTTAGATCCTTTTCAATTCCATCTATGTCATTCCATACCCCCGGTAGTGACTTTGCTGAGTAACATTCATCAGGTTTTGACCTTAGATTATGCACACTTGTTATCACAGCAGCCCATAAATTATTGAAGAATAATTGGATATGCATATGGCATTTGTACATGATAATTAAAGAAAAATAAGTTTGTTTGGATATACATAATATGTGATTGGAGCAAGTAAGGAAAAAAAATTCAATACATTTCACTTGTCTTCTTTGTCACAAATGAGTTTTTTCTTACAGGCTTGTACATCATGTTTAAAAAAGGATAAAACTGTAAAAATAGTCTCTGTAGTATGCATTTTTTCTGAGGTTTAGTTCAAACCTCGACTTTTTTGACTTTGTGGTCATTTTGAGTTAGTTTCGTTGCGGATTTGGTCTCTCAGTAAACTTGAAATGAATTTAATATCCTCAGGCTATTTATTTTCTAGTTTTCTTTCAGTTTTTTATGTTTAATACTTATTATTTTTTTTTGGAAATGGAACTTCCCTAACGAGGGTTTTCAGGTCAGGTTTTGCGCACCGACTAATCCTCCGCTGCAACATGAGGTTTTACCTCATGCCCTGGAGCTACTGCAGGCGAACCTCCATGGCAACAGAGGCTAAGTAATGCCAGTATTTGAACATATGTCAATAGGTTATCCACCATATCTTCCACATGCCTTACCAAGTCACCAAATGCCATGGAGTCATTTTTTTAATTCATTTTATTAATTAAGAAAATAAGAGGATCTCTCTCTCTCTCTCTCTCTCTCTCTCTATATATATATATATATATATATATATATATGTATGTGTGTGTGTGTGTTTATGATTTCTGAAAACGAAAATTCAACATCACATAGATCAGGGTCAAGTTATATCTTCTCCCTCTAATTTTTGTTGGTCTAAATAACTTTGAAGAACATCATATTCAAATTTGAGTACAAGTACATATGATGTTTAGATCTGGGGTTCAAGAACAAATCCTTAAAACAGATGTGGAAACAAGTTTTTGGAAATGAGCTTCAAGAACAAACATTAAGTTGCTTCACATGCTTCCAAAGAACTTGAATCCCCAAATCCAAAGTAGTAATAGATGTAGAATCAGGCGCCTGAAGTTGCACGAGGTGAAGAATAAGGGTTCACATCAGATGTTCAAAATCATGGCTTCCACCAAATCACCCTTCCCAACTTCAGATTTGTTCATATCTTGAAGACAAAACAGATCCGTTGGAGGTCTTTATCTCCTCTCAACACCATTTATGGCAGCTCAAACGGTTTTTCAAATCCACCGCCATTTTGGGTTTCAACCACCCGTCTCTCTTCTTCTCCGGGGATGTTGTCGTTATAGCTCTGAAACGATGGTTTGCAAGCTCAAAAAGAAGGAAACTACACCGTTTTTCCTCTCATCAACAAATCAACTTCGATCCTCCATTGTAAACCCTAGCAACTAGAAACCACCACCGTTCCGGTCTGCAACTCGACGAAGATGATGGTTGAGCCGCTATAAACCGAAGCTTCTGTGACATCCCCAATTTCATGGCCAGAAAAGACTGATTTGTTTATGCTTTATTTTAAAAACAGAGTAATCCTTTTTAAGGAAAATAGATGCGGAGTTTGTCCCAAAAACAAAATATGATAACCATTTATCAAAACATTTCTCAATGAGAATGTATTTTCATTAAATAATAAAACCTCGGGATGTCATGTTCCGATACAGACCAAAAGCATAAACAATATAAATTAGACCTTACAACAATTATTTATAACTACTGATCTATAATTCAAAACCTCTCGTCAAGTCCACCAACTTATACTCTTGTGCCATTACCTGCAATGCAAGGAAAACTGAGTGGGTCAGGCTTGAGAGCTTGGTGAGCATATAGGGTTTTCAATCCACAATAAATAATTAATTTAATTTCATCAACCAATAATAACCCAATTACCCATTCCCGTTATTCTCACTTTACATCCCTAAGACAACTAACACAAGGGACCTAGTCTTTGAATACTTCATCGGGGCGACAACCCATGCTTCGGGGGTTCCTCGGCAATATAAGTCAAATAAGGCAACCATGAGGGGGATGGAATACAGTGAATGAACACCCAAGTTCATTAACACCTACAGGTTATGAGCCTGCTAGCGTTCCACTGGACTGTCTAGAAAAGTCTGTGGTCGTCATCTAAATTCCGCTAGATGACTGGATTACAATGACATCGAGGTCTCTCATCCTTTTATCACAAGACAACTATCTACCCATGTTCTACCCAACATTTTATTAGATAAAATATACATTTTTAGACATAGTTTATACCTGTATAGTATGTTCATTTAAAACACATTCTAGATAAAAGATGAGGCACATAAACATAACACATATTTCATAGAGAATAAATCATATCTATGAGATTAGAAGATAACATCGATACACTCACATAACACATATACTTAGTACATTCAAACAATACTTGTATTAAAATCGTGTTTATGAAAGGGACTATACACTCACACATATAAACAACTTTATATTATACACATAGCATGTATTTCATAGCAAATACTTAATATTTATGTGTTAGAAGAAAGTAACTACACACTCACACATATAAACAACAATATAAATACACATAGCATGTATTTAATAAAATACTTCATATCTATGTGTAAGATGAAAGTGACTATACACTCACATGATCAGAAGATGATCAGACAGCACTACGACTTGTAGAAGTAGTATTCTTCGGTGAAACCGGGATCACTTCACACACCGGGTTTCTCGCGCACAGAGCTTCTGCTCGGAAACTCTTTTCTTCTCGGGATCTTCGGGCTTCGGGATATTTCTTGCATGCAAATCGAGGTAAAACGGGAGAGAGAGGAGAGAAAATAGCAACCCTAAACGGCTGGCCCTTCAAATCTATTTATATGGCAAATTTGGCCCTTGCCACGTCGTGGCACCCTTTTTCCATGTCGTGGGCTTGGTCGTCACTGCATACGTCATCGCAAGTTGTGTCGGGGGACTCCCAGAGGTGTCAGAAGACTTGCCACGTCGTGGCACTGCTGGCCACGTCGTGGTCTCTGACACAACTTTGGGGTTCGCGCCCCGAACTTCATAAATTCATAACTTTCGCATACGAACTCCGTTTTTGACGTTCTTTATATCGACCGAAGGTGAGATTATGCTCTACAACTCTCGTTTAGACTCCATTGGCTAATTTTGACTTTATTTTTAATATATTATAATTATATTACTTATATATTATTTTTAGTAGGCCGGGAAAGGAAATCTCCGTTCGAAATTCATAACTCATTCATCTGAACTCTGTTTTCATCTGTCTTTTTTATCGCTGGAATACTATTGATGAGATCTTCAATTCTCATTTAGAAAGTTTTGGCTAAATATCACTCGACCTCAATCTAGAGTTTCGGGCTGCATACTACTAATGCTGAAACTTCGAAAAATCATAACTTCCTCATCCGAAGTCAGATTTAGACGTTCTTTTTATGCACTGTCACACCCCCAAACCAAGGATGGCGGAAACGTCCAGGGGTGGAGGAATTCATGTACAATATCACAACAACGTATATAATAGTGCTCAAAGTAAATACAACCATCATAAATATAATTGAAAAAGTTACACCAAAGTATATGTTTACATGATTCAAAATCAATTACATTATGATGATAAAAATAAATTGTTGACGGTTTAACGTCCCATCTTCAAAGCGCTGAAGTTTTCCTGTTTCACTGATTTCCTGAGAATACAAGTAGTTTTGAAAAAGTGTCTACAGTTAAGTTGGTGAGTTCATAAGAGTTTTGTTTGAAGTAGAAACCGTTTTCCTTGTAAAATCGATATAGTTTGATTTCCAGAAAATCCCATATTTTCTTAGTTAAGTGTGAATAGAAATATTCCTATATGATGCATTAATGAACCCTAGAATGACCCGTAGAGTTCCTCTATAATCGTCCAGCGTATATAAGTTATATAAGGTTTAAAATAGATAAAACGTTGAATATAGTGGGTCTGCCCTAGGTCCACAACCCAACGAGGAACAGGAGATGAGGTGGGCCCCACTAATTCTAAGCTAATCGAGACTAAATTCTAATATGACTCAAACATATACGCTCAACGATTATAGTTGAAGTCTAACAATTCTAGATGAAATATAGTTTTAATATCATAATAACTATCTTAAGTGAACCTGGTACTTTGTATCGGTACCCCCTTTGTGTATAAAGACCCGACACTTTGTATTTGTACCCCTTTTTGTATAAAAAACCGGTACTTTGTATTTGTACCCCTTTTTGTGTATAAACCCGACACTTTGTATTTGTACCCGTTTTTGTATAAAAACCGGCACTTTGTATTTGTATCCCTTTTTTGTATATAAACCCGACACTTTGTATTTGTACCCCTTTTTGTATATAAATCCAACACTTTGTATTTGTACCCCTTTTTGTATAAAAACTCGGTACTTTGTATTTGTACCCCCTTTTGTATATAAACCCGGCACTTTGTATTTGTACCCTTTCTTTTTGTATAAAAACCCGGTACTTTGTATTTGTACCCCCTTTTGTATATAAACCCGACACTTTGTATTTGTACCCTTTCTTTTTGTACGAGTGTGTTATGTAAATGATCATAAACTATACCTATTAGAGTTTATTAAAATGTTTGAAATGTGTATGTACCCTAACTATACCTATTATACTTTAGTATGTTTCTTTGTGGTGTTTAAGAATCCCATTCTTTGTATGTCAAATGTATAGTACAATATAGTTATGTTTAACTTGCTTTGTTTTGTACTAATGATTATGATGGAGGATTCTTATAAATTCAGTAAGTAATTTCCTATTATACAAATATATCATAACAAGAAATACATGTAATATATGAAGTCATCAAAGACTTAACACTTTGCTCAACATGTTACAAAGTGTTTTGATAGTTAGAAGCTGTTAACTAATTCTTAATCTTTATGCACTGTTTTAGAAAAATCATACGAAGTCAAAAACTAGGTCCGTAAATTCTGAGAGTTCCTAAAATGAGTCTAGTTTACTCATAATTTTTATCATGATTTTTGGAAGCCTTTAACTTGTCTTAAAATGCTCATATTCACAGACTGGTCCGGATTTGTGTTTGAAAAGACAGGCTGTTTTGTAAAACTCATCATAAATTGTAGAAAAATCGTGTGGAGATGTGCAAGTAGTCATTTTAAAGCTAAGAAGTTGAAATACTTACACCTAAAATAGTTTTGAAAAATAGAATGTTTAAGTTGTCCAAAACAGTCCGTGAATGGAGTTGAACTTTTCTGATGAAGGATGTTAGAAAAATTAGTTATGTTCTTGGTGTTTTAACTTGTATTCCCCCCTTAAAAACTTGAGAAAACATTAAAATGTAGGGGTATGAACTCACCTTAAGTGATTTCAGTAGATGATTGTAGAAGAATGGAAGTCTTTAACTCAAGAACACTTGGAGATGCCTTGAAGATTTTCGAGAATCTAACATCATAGTTATGGAGTTTGTGTAAGCAATCAATGATTTGAGTAGAATAAAGTGTAATAATCACAAGGAGGATGAATTAAACTTACCAAGAGTGGAAGAACACTTGATATTCTGCCTTGGAGACTTGAAATGGAGAGGAGAAGTTTGAGAGAGAAGTGGTGTTTGATTCTTGGTGAAATGAGAGCAAATGAGAGAAGTGAGGAGAGAGGATGTTTTGTTCCAGCTCTAAAAACATGGGAATGGGTGGTAACTGAGTGTAAGGGACATTGAAGTGACCTAGGTAAGGTGGGGAGGTGTGGCTGGTCATAGAGTGGGTGTGGGGTGGTTGCTTGTGACATAAGTTAAGGCAAGGTCAACACTCCACCTTAAATAAATCCCCCATTAGATCTTTATTATTTAGATAATGATTTTCATGAAAATATGTTTAAATTATGAATATTTAGGGTTTATTATGTTAAAATATAATTTCTGGAGAAAATCCCGCGTTAAAAACACGAAAAACGGGCTTAAAATGTTAAAAATATCAAAAAGGGGCTAAAAGTGACAAAATTCCGAAATCTGGCCGAGGTTCGGCCTTCTGATGCTAGAACCGAGAGGAGATAGTGTAGAAACCGAGAGGTGGGAGAAGAAACCGAGAGAAGGGAAGAGAGAACAGAGACCGAGAGGAGGCAGAGAGGCGGGAGGGGACCGAGAGGCGAGTAGAGACAGAGAGGAGAGAAGGAGACAGAGAGGCGACAGAGACCGAGAGGGGTGAGGAGACAGAGACCGAGACTCGGTCTCGGCTACAGGGGTTCGTTTCTCCAAGTTCGGCCAAGAAGAAACTCGGTTCGGTCCTGGTACTTTCGGTCCTAAGTCTCTGCCTTAAGGAGCTTCGGCTCCTTGAGAAGGGTTTCGGTTCCTTAGGTCAATTTTTCTCGTTTTTACCCCGTTTTAAGCCGTTTTTGATCTGGTTAAGGGTCGGAATGACCCGAATGATTCTAAAAAGTTACGGGAACTTTTGAGAGAGATTTGGGAGAGATTTCACATACTTGGAGAGATTTGGGAGAGATTTGATATTCTTGGAGAGATTTCTCATACAAAGAGATATTTGAGAGAGATTTCACATACTTGGAGAGATTTGGGAGAGATTTGACATTCTTGGAGAGATTTCTCATACAAAGAGATATTTGAGAGAGATTTCACATACTTGGAGAGATTTGGGAGAGATTTGACATAGAGAGAGATAGAGTGAAAACGATTGAGAGAGGTTTCATGTGTGGCATTTGTGAGTGTCCGGCTTCACAATGCAAGGTTTGTAAACCCTGTTAAGCCTTGTTTAAGGATCTTACACGCTCCCGATGAGTATGCAACATTGTTTTATCGATTTGGCTCGCCACGTACCACAGTTTTAGGTTAAGGAGATCTAGATGTTCGCACTTTTTGATTTATGATCTCTCATTAGAATAGGGAGTTGTTTAGTAAATACATAACGTAAGCCCTAAAACGCAAGGGTTAGCTGAGTTGACCGGTTTGACCTGTTGACTTTATTTGACTTTGAATTGACCAGAATTTGACGGTTGTCACATCATCCCCCCGTTAGAGGGAATTTCATCCCGAAATTTGAATTTAGGCACGGAGTAAGCATGAATAATCGAGCCAAAAACTGGGGATACTTCCTAATCGATTGATTCTCACGCTCTCAAGTGAATCCAGGTCCTTGGTTAGTATTCTAGCCGTATGAAAAAAATCGAAGTCACTTGGTAATAAAAGCACTAGATTTGATCATAAAGGCGTTACAGACAAAACACCACTGTGCAACTTTTAACAGAGTTACAGTACTATAGATTTACTGCAAGACTATTGCTGCGAACTAGGTATACTACAAAAGATAAGTGCAAGCAACACGAGGGTCCCTTTATGGATGGGGTCTCGCAAAAGATAAGACTCTAGTTGCACTAGTTTTAAGCAGTTTATAAGTCTGTTACAACGAATGCTTTAGATATTTTTAACAAGGCCTTGAGTAGTTTCTCCTGCGGTAGTGATCCTTAGTATCCTCCCGTCTGCACCGGAGTTCTTTATGATTGGACAGTCCTTTCTGAGGTGTCCAATCTCGCCGCATTGGTGACATATCTGGCTTGCACTAGCATTGGTGGTGGAAGTGAGGTGTTTAGTTAGAGTTACGTGGACACGGGTGCCCTCCTCGTTCATCCACTTCGAAACTTTCCTTTTATGGGGTCCGGTTTTACCATCAGCCTTGTGTGCAGGTTTTGTCCCGATGCCAGGGATTTGAGGAATTGGTCGTGCCATTGCTGAAGGGGCAGGAGTTGCCACTTGTTGCTGTTGCATGGCAAGTCTTTGGGATCGTTGACGCTCCTTTTGAGCTCGGCGATTTCGTTTCCTCTTCTCGGTTTTACGACTTTGTATGTCCGTGACTGTTGTCCTTTGTTGGCTTCCTGGATCGATACAAGAATCGAAATTTTTAATTCCCTTGTCAGTCGTGATTGCGTTGTCAGTGTTGAGGTTTGTAAGGACAGCTGTCACGGCAACTGTTACCGCGGCTTGAAAAGTTGCGGCGTCGATATGAAGGAGAGGGGTGATAGCTCGATTATTTGTATATATTTTAGCAATCGTTTCCTTTTACTTTTAGCATTTTTAATATTCTTTTTGCATTAAATCGTTAGATTTATTGTTTTGAATATTTTTACTCGTTTAAGTTTTTTTTGTGTAGATTGTTCGAGCAAGATGGTATTTTGGAGAATTGTTAAAGCCACATCGAATACCTTGCAACCACAATTGAAGTCTCGTAGCAAAATCCGAAAGCGAAAAGAAAAACAAAGCGATATAAATTAAATTTTCGGATTTTGACAGCTTTGCGCGGCTTTCTTCAAGTGATCAGACGGAGGGGCAAACGTCGTCCAATTGAGCTGAAATTTTACGGACATCTTCCGAACTCATCAATATTAGACCTCACAAAAAATGAGCGGATTTGGACTAGTTTTGGTTGGGTTTTTGGCCTCGTGAACATCAGATCAGGAAGCTGCCAGCTTTAGCTATGGCAGTCCAATATATAATGCGTGTGGCAGCCCATTTTCAGATTTTAAATAGCCCAAGTGTATTTTCCAGCAGCCCAAATTTTAATTTCCAGCAGCCCACATTAATTATTTATTAGCCCAATACATTTGTGTTGGTGGTGGATGAAAAGCAAGTCACGCAAGTAGGGCATTTTTTTGGGAGTCAAGAAAAAGAAAGAACACAGTGAGTGTAGGGGAAGAACAAGAACGGCGCCTCTTTGGGTTTTCTTCTTGTCTTCTGTCTCTTTTCTTTTTTTTTTTTTTTTTTTTTTTGGAACATTGCATTTATGATTTCACAATCATAATTTGTTAATGAGTTATTTATCTTTTTAATTAGATTAGGTTAGGTTAATTTTTGTATTAATACTTGGATTATGGATGGAGTTTTTGGAGCAACAAGAAGTGACGATTTCAAGAAGCTTTGTTATCTTCGTTTCGTAATCGGTATTGGTATAATTTCTATCATTTTTATTGTTATTATTATTATGTGTTGTTAGTTTTTATTTTCAATATTGGGTGAATTTATGGAACAATTAATTGATTAGGAATAGTTTTGTGTGGTTTTGATGGTATGCTATGAAAGTATTTTCTAGTAAAACATCTATTATGTTCATATGTCTTTAATCATGAGTTTAGATATGTGAAGGTTTAAATTGTTGGTTAATTTCTTGATTACGTAATAGATCCTTAAACTAACAAGCAACAAATGGTTCTTGTGATTGCTTATCTTTCACACAATCATGAAAATATTTTCTCCAATATGGTAGTGAAAGCATTTTGACTTCTCTTGGATTGGGTGACTTTTAAATCTTAATGCTAGTTAATTTTCATTAATTACATGCTTCATGGAAATTATGACTTTAACTAAAAAAAATGTGTTATGAGCTTCTCTAACCATTGTATTAATTAAGAAAAGTCTAGGTGATCTCAAGCTTCTTAGATTGCTATAGCCAAATTAGTATCCATTAAACTCATTGCACCACAAAATTATGATAATTAGTCAACTAATTGAACTTGTGATTTATCCCGATATTGGAACGTTTTATTTTATAGATTTTGTATTTTCCATTTTTGTTATTTTTGTAAAATAGTTTTTATCGCATTTGACATTTTGAAAAACCCCCCATATAATTTTATATTTTTATTTCGTAGAAACTGAATGCATAGATTTGATTCGAACCAATCCCTGTGGATTCGATCCCTATTACCGCTACTACAATTCATTTTTGTATGTTGTCGTATCAAGCTTTTTTTTATTTTTTATTTCGTGGTCTCGACAACCACCAAATTTTTGGCGCCGTTGCCGGGGATTGGTTATCTTTGATCGGATTTTTTTTGTGTATATATTTCTTTATGTCTTTCTTTTATTTTTGTCTTTGTTCTTATGTTTTTTTTTAGGTTGTATATACAGTCGCATTTTTAGTTTGCATTTTAACTCATATTCTATCGAAAATTCAAAAAAAAAAAGTTTATTATTTTTTGAGTTTTCATTTTATCATTGCATTTAGCTTAAGTTTTGCATGCATTTTTTTTTTCTCATTTTTATCTAAAACCCAAAAAGATTTTAGTTTCTTCTTTTCAATTTTTTTTTATAGCATAACATTTAGTTTAGGTTCATTCTCATGCATTTTTGTTGTCTCTCTACTCTCACCCCCGAACATCTTTAATTACAAGTCTTGATACACCAAATGTGCATATCTTTTTAAAACAATAGATGTGCTCATAGGGACATTCATTTGTCACATATTCTTATAACACACATAAGGTAGAGTACAAGCTATTTATGCAAATGAATCGACTTATTGCAAACATGACATGACACGCGAGACAAGTTAGCCCTAAAGTCTTAGAAACCGTCCCCCACGAGCGTATTATTTATTAAGCATATCGATTTTCCAAAGATAGGAACAAGAACTAGAACTTGCTATTTTGAGATATTTCGTGTCTAGCTATTACATTCTATATTATCTTGTTTCATGATATAGACACATTTTTCTATATGATCTCAATTTAGTTTTTACTTAGTTTTCGTTATTAGCTTTGTTAGTTAGTTTTGCTAGTTGTAGCTTGTATATAGTTTTGCTTTGTATTTTTATTTGATGTAATATTTGTATAACTCCTTGGTAAACCAAAAAAGTGAGCAAAAAAAAAAAAAAAAAAACAAAAAAAACAAAAAATAATAAAAAAAAGACAACTACCCCTTTTTAGTATTGTTCATTTTGCTTATGTAAGTTTCTATATATTTATTTTTGTGTTTTGTAAATCAAAGGCAAGTTGTTTAAAAATGTCGTTCGAAAAATTTTGTATTAATTTCGATAATTTTTTGGTAGATTCCTAGTATTTAGTATGTGTTATGTGAAGTTTCATATGTATTTATTTTAGTTTGGAAAAGTCAAGTTTTGATATTATGTGAACTCTGAACTTCATTTTTGTTGATTTTAGTCTTTAAAAGTTTTTAAGAATTTTTTTTTTTTTGAAAAGTCGGATATTATCGCAATTATAAAATGCGAATATAGTTAGATGTTTTTAGTATTTCGTTCATTGTATTTTTATAGATTTTTTGTTAGTACCTCAAGTATTTGTATTTGTAATAGTATCTTTGGGGTTTTGTTGTCTAAAAAAAAAGGAAAAAAAAATAAAAAGAAAAAAATAAAAGAATAATGAAAAGGGCCGGGCCAAGCGAGTTACATTCTTTTTTCTTTTATTAGATGTTTAGATTAGATTTCTTCTTATATATATTCTATTTCCGTTTTGATGTATTTTTTAGGCTAGAATTTATATTTTGTTGGTAACTACAATAGTTTTTCATTATCATCTTTTGCTCGAGTATTCTCTTCGCATGGATCTCATTTTGATAGGAGCACTAGTACCTTTAGATGATTGTAGTTTTATCAACCTTTGTATATAACTCGGTTCTCTTTTGTCCATTAGATTCGAGTTATTTTTCTTGATCTTGTTCCTCGATTTGGAAGAGAGTTGTGACTAGTGAGTGGTATGCAAAGGGGGGACAACCTCTTGTGATGTGAAGGCTAGATCGGATCACAAATTGTGTCATGTGCGCCATATTAGTGAAGTATGCATAAATAGTTTTGTATCTCTTTCGTATGTGTCCCTTTGCTAGAAGTGTAACAAATGTTCGTCACTTAAAGTGACTCTTAAATCTAAAATGAAGGTTTTTATTTCTAAACGGTATTGTTTTGATTTGCTACCGAAGACGTTCATTCATTTTATTTTGATTGTTTTATCATTCCCGTTTTCTCATATTCTTGGTTTCCTTGAGGACAAGGAAATGTTTAAAGCTTGGGGGAGGATTATTTATTTATTTTGTTTTTTCATCATTTCATTTTTTTTTCATTTAGGATTATTTTTTTATGCATTTTATTTAGTTAATTTCATGTTTTTATATGTCAAAAAAAAAAACATTCTCATGTTGCATTAGTATGATAATTTGTGTTTTGATGGTACTTTAAGTTTATTTAACTAGTTTATGTTTGTTGAAATTGACATATTAGGCTTAGTAGTTATGTTGCTTGTCCCCATTTTGTTGAAATTTCTAATTTCCGTTTTTGTTTCAAAATTTGGATATAAGTTGGATTTTTTTTGCATGATCATTAAGTCGGTGTCTTAATTGCAACTTACATAATCTTGGTGAAGTTTTTTTTTTTTTTTTTTTTTTTTTTTTTTTTTTTTTTAAGTATTTGAAAAAAAAAAAGATTTTTTTTTTATTAGTTTTGATAAATTTGCATTTGTCGTATTTTTTTTTTATTTTTGTTGTTTTTCTTCAGTTTGACTTTTCCGTATTGTTTTCCTTGAGGACAAGGAAAGGTTAAGCTTGGGGGATTTTGATAGCTCGATTATTTGTATATATTTTAGCAATCGTTTTCTTTTACTTTTAGCATTTTTAATATTCTTTTTGCATTAAATCGTTAGATTTATTGTTTTGAATATTTTTACTCGTTTAAGTTTTTTTTGTGTAGATTTGTTCGAGCAAGATGGTATTTTGGAGAATTGTTAAAGCCACATTGAATTCCTTGCAACCACGATTGAAGTCTCGTAGCAAAATCCGAAAGCGAAAAGAAAAACAAAGCGATATAAATTAAATTTTCGGATTTTGACAGCTTTGCGCGGCTTTCTTCAAGCGATCAGACGGAGGGGCAAACGTCGTCCAATTGAGCTGAAATTTTACGGACATCTTCCGAACTCATCAATCTTAGACCTCACAAAAAATGAGCGGATTTGGACTAGTTTTGGTTGGGTTTTTGGCCTCGTGAACATCAGATCAGGAAGCTGCCAGCTTTAGCTATGGCAGTCCAATATATAATGCGTGTGGCAGCCCATTTTCAGATTTTAAATAGCCCAAGTGTATTTTCCAGCAGCCCAAATTTTAATTTCCAGCAGCCCACATGAATTATTTATTAGCCCAATACATTTGTGTTGGTGGTGGATGAAAAGCAAATCACGCAAGTAGGGCATTTTTTTGGGAGTCAAGAAAAAGAAAGAACACAGTGAGTGTAGGGGAAGAACAAGAACGGCGCCTCTTTGGGTTTTCTTCTTGTCTTCTGTCTCTTTTCTTTTTTTTATTTTTGGAACATTGCATTTATGATTTCACAATCATAATTTGTTAATGAGTTATTTATCTTTTTAATTAGATTAGGTTAGGTTAATTTTTGTATTAATACTTGGATTATGGATGGAGTCTTTGGAGCAACAAGAAGTGACGATTTCAAGAAGCTTTGTTATCTTCGTTTCGTAATCGGTATTGGTATAATTTCTATCATTTTTATTGTTATTATTATTATGTGTTGTTAGTTTTTATTTTCAATATTGGGTGAATTTATGGAACAATTAATTGATTAGGAATAGTTTTGTGTGGTTTTGATGGTATGCTATGAAAGTATTTTCTAGTAAAACATCTATTATGTTCATATGTCTTTAATCATGAGTTTAGATATGTGAAGGTTTAACTTGTTGGTTAATTTCTTGATTACGTAATAGATCCTTAAACTAACAAGCAACAAATGGTTCTTGTGATTGCTTATCTTTCACACAATCATGAAAATATTTTCTCCAATATGGTAGTGAAAGCATTTTGACTTCTCTTGGATTGGGTGACTTTTAAATCTTAATGCTAGTTAATTTTCATTAATTATATGCTTTATGGAAATTATGACTTTAACTAAAAAAAATGTGTTATGAGCTTCTCTAACCATTGTATTAACTAAGAAAAGTCTAGGTGATCTCAAGCTTCTTAGATTGCTATAGCCAAATTAGTATCCATTAAACTCATTGCACCACAAAATTATGATAATTAGTCAACTAATTGAACTTGTGATTTATCCCGATATTGGAACGTTTTATTTTATAGATTTTGTATTTTCCATTTTTGTTATTTTTGTAAAATAGTTTTTATCGCATTTGACATTTTGAAAAACCCCCCATATAATTTTATATTTTTATTTCGTAGAAACTGAATGGATAGATTTGATTCGAACCAATCCATGTGGATTCGATCCCTATTACCGCTACTACAATTCATTTTTGTATGTTGTCGTATCAAGGTTTTTTTTTTATTTGGTGGTCTCGACAACCACCAAGGGGCTTCATTGTTCGGCTGACTATTTCCGGATGATGACATGATTCTGTAATACGAAAGACAAGGAGTTTGTGAGTGACTAAGGTTGGCTCTGTATTATTTTGATTCTGACTAAGAGATAAGTTATTATACATGAAAACTTAGCTTATACACATTATGATATAACCAAGACTGGGTGGATAGTAAAATGTGTGATTCTACTTCAGTTTCACATCCCAACGAGGAAAAGAAACTAGGTTAGAAATCTCACATTCTATTGTCTACCAAGTCTTCGTTATATAAAACTGGGGAATGTATAAGTAAGGAAATCATAACAAATAACATTCTTACTAATCCTTCTTGATGAACTAGAATTCCTGGTAAGGGCTATCATTGAACCTAGATGTATTTCGATTGTTCACCTATAGAGTAGAAGTATGCTCTCGAAGGTTTGACCTACATCCCTATGATGCAGTCCTATTACGGAGTAGAAGTAAGTTCAGAGAATGATCTTATGACGTTTGTCGTTTCAAAATCGGGTTCCATTGGTTGGTGAATAACATGATCCAACCTTGGAAAGAAATTGGGAACGATCCCGGAGCTAAATTACTCTAGTCCAACAACTTGACTAAAGTGGGTTTCAGATAGACTCATAAGGAAGTATTCGAACAAAGAGTGTCACAGAATTTATCTGACTGACAATGTCATTGATGTTTAAGATGTAACAGGCATGGGAAAATTGAATTTGTAGAGGGTCTTACATCACATCCGGAGCAGGGGAGTTTTGGCCGCCTAAAGGCCTAACCAAAATACTTACAGTACAAGATGGTTTCATATAGGATGCCACATAGGACATAGATAGAAAAAAAATCCTTGTTAATAGGGAAAGAAAGTAAGGCATCTACTACTGGCGGCGGTCATTCATCTGGTGAACCCACAGTTCAGCTAGTCGCCGCTCCATAACAAGCATGTGCCTTTCGTACACTCTCTAGCGTACTCGGAGTTCTATGACTTCGGTTCGTGTTTCAGCCTGTGCTCGCAGCAAGGTTTCATGGTCTCTCTCAGACTATTCACGAGTGTGCTCAAGGCAATTGGTGCGGATTGTATGTATTCTTGCATTTGCATCAACCTCTGCGATACTATGGAGAGTTGTTCTTCCCTGAATCTCGTTTCGGGCAACTCTACGGACCAGGATTGGAAAAATTCTATCTGCTGAGCTTCCTTCGTTTATGTTGTAGAAGCTTCGGTCTCTATTAAACGTCATGGGTTGGTCTTGCTCTTCGCTCCAGGTTTCCAAGCACTCTACCCAAGGAGGCGTCGGGCCTTGAAAAGCTGGTCGAGGGTTGGGATTTGGAACACGGGTCATCGGGGATAGGTTCTCCACTTTAGGGTCGGAGTCAGAACCATCAGTATAGCCTTCAGTTTGGTGACCATCCACAGGGGTTGGGTGATCATTCTCTGGCTCCTCTCTGATTCATTCAGTATCGTCGTGGTTAGGGTAGTACGGGTCGTCGTGGGGAAGGAAATCCAGCCATGATATCCACGCGAGAAATGGGGATATAAGAAATAACTAAGTAGACGTACTAATTAGATAATTATAAGATGATCTTTATCAGGTACTTCAATACATTGTTTAGTGCATACTAATCATATGTATTCGGGACAGGATAGACCTTCGAATAAGCGACCCTAACTCTAAATCCCCAATCTAACGAGAACAGGAAGTAGAGCAAAGATCCACAGATTCTAAGTCTATAACATCCTGGATACATAAAATTTTAATGTATCCACTAAGCAACTATTGACCTATTGATAAAAATATATTTAGTTCTCAGATAAGTAATTATAATAACGCAAAATACCCCTATGGTATTTCATTGTGGTAGTGTTGGTAAGTTTTTTTTTTTTTTTTTTGACTTGTTGCCACATCACAACCATTCTTGGGCATATGCTAATCACTCCTCGGACCAGCATAGTTGATCAGGCTATGCCACTCCCAAGACTGACTATACATCCCCAAGCTTACCTGTCATATCCAACAATCATTACTTTTGTTTTGTCCTAAAATGATGCTGACCTTAGTATGTATGCATGCATGTATACTTTTAACAAAAAGCTATTTATTTCTAAAGGTATAATTGTTTTGAAAACTTTAAATCAGAGACCTTAGTCCCAATGAATTTATAGTTTGTATATCTTATGTGGTTCGATATACTTAGCTCACTATAAACAATGCTCTGATACCAATATGTCACACCCCCAAACCAAGGATGGCGGAAACATCCGGGGGTGGAGGACTTCATGTACAGTATCACAACAACGTGTATAATAGTGCTCAAAGTAAATACAACCATCATAAATATAATTGAAAAAGTTACACCAAAGTATATGTTTACATGATTCAAAATCAATTACATTATGATGATAAAAATAAATTGTTGACGGTTTAACATCCCATCCTCAAAGCGCTGAAGTTTTCCCGTTTCACTGATTTCCTGAGAATACAAGTAGTTTTGAAAAAGTGTCAACAATTAAGTTGGTGGGTTCATAAGAGTTTTGTTTGAAGTAGAAACCATTTTCCTTGTAAAATCGATATAGTTTGATTTCCAGAAAATCCCATATTTTCTTAGTTAAGTGTGAATAGAAATATTCCTATATGATGCATTAATGAACCCTAGAATGACCCGTAGAGTTCCTCTATAATCGTACAGCGTATATAAGTTATATAAGGTTTAAATTAGATAAAACGTTGAATATATTGGGTCTGCCCTAGGTCCACAACACAACGAGGAACAGGAGATGAGGCGGGCCCCACTAATTCTAAGCCAATCGAGACTAAATTCTTATATGACTCAAACATATATGCTCAGCGATTATAGTTGAAGTCTAACAATTCTAGATGAAATATAGTTTTAATATCATAATAACTATCTTAAGTGAACCTGGTACTTTGTATCGGTACCCCCTTTTTGTATAAAGACCCGACACTTTGTATTTGTACCCATTTTTGTATAAAAATCCTCTACTTTGTATTTGTACCCCTTTTTGTGTATAAACCCGACACTTTGTATTTGTACCCGTTTTTGTATAAAAACCGGCACTTTGTATTTGTACCCCTTTTTTGTATATAAACCCGACACTTTGTATTTGTACCCCTATTTGTATATAAATCCAGCACTTTGTATTTGTACCCCTTTTTGTATAAAAACTCGGTACTTTGTATTTGTACCCCCTTTTGTATATAAACCCGACACTTTGTATTTGTACCCTTTCTTTTTGTATAAAAACCCGGTACTTTGTATTTGTACCCCCTTTTGTATATAAACCCGACACTTTGTATTTGTACCCTTTCTTTTTGTACGAGTGTGTTATGTAAATGATCATAAACTATACCTATTAGAGTTTATTAAAATGTTTGAAATGTGTATGTACCCTAACTATACCTATTATAGTTTAGTATGTTTCTTTGTGGTGTTTAAGAATCCCATTCTTTGTATGTCAAATGTATAGTACAATATAGCTATGTTTAACTTGCTTTGTTTTGTACTAATGATTATGATGGAGGATTCTTATAAATTCAGTAAGTAATTTCCTATTATACAAATATATCATAACAAGAAATACATGTAATATATGAAGTCATCAAAGACTTAACACTTTGCTCAACAGTTACAAAGTGTTAAGTCTTTGATGACTTCATATATTACATGTATTTCTTGTTATGATATATTTGTATAATAGGAAATTACTTACTGAATTTATAAGAATCCTCCATCATAATCATTAGTACAAAACAAAGCAAGTTAAACATAGCTATATTGTACTATACATTTGACATACAAAGAATGGGATTCTTAAAGACCACAAAGAAACATACTAAACTATAATAGGTATAGTTAGGGTACATACACATTTCAAACATTTTAATAAACTCTAATAGGTATAGTTTATGATCATTTACATAACACACTCGTACAAAAAGAAAGGGTACAAATACAAAGTGTCGGGTTTATATACAAAAGGGGGTACAAATACAAAGTACCGGGTTTTTATACAAAAAGAAAGGGTACAAATACAAAGTGTCGGGTTTATATACAAAAGGGGGTACAAATACAAAGTACCGAGTTTTTATACAAAAAGGGGTACAAATACAAAGTGCTGGATTTATATACAAAAAGGGGTACAAATACAAAGTGCCGGGTTTATATACAAAAAAGGGGTACAAATACAAAGTGCCGGTTTTTATACAAAAACGGGTACAAATACAAAGTGTCGGGTTTATACACACAAAGGGGTACAAATACAAAGTACCGGTTTTTTATACAAAAAGGGGTACAAATACAAAGTGCCGGGTCTTTATACAAAAAGGGGGTACCGATACAAAGTACCAGGTTCACTTAAGATAGTTATTATGATATTAAAACTATATTTCATCTAGAATTGTTAGACTTCAACTATAATCGTTGAGCGTATATGTTTGAGTCATATTAGAATTTAGTCTCGATTGGCTTAGAATTAGTGGGGCCCACCTCATCTCCTGTTCCTCGTTGGGTTGTGGACCTAGGGAAGACCCATTATATTTAACGTTTTATCTAATTTAAACCTTATATAACTTATATACGCTGGACGATTATAGAGGAACTCTACGGGTCATTCTAGGGTTCATTAATGCATCATATAGGAATATTTCTATTCACACTTAACTAAGAAAATATGGGATTTTCTGGAAATCAAACTATATCGATTTTACAAGGAAAACGGTTTCTACTTCAAACAAAACTCTTATGAATTCACCAACTTAACTGTAGACACTTTTTCAAAACTACTTGTATTCTCAGGAAATCAGTGAAACAGGAAAACTTCAGCGCTTTGAGGATGGGACGTTAAACCGTCAACAATTTATTTTTGTCATCATAATGTAATTGATTTTGAATCATGTAAACATATACTTTGGTGTAACTTTTTCAATTATATTTATGATGGTTGTATTTACTTTGAGCACTATTATACACGTTGTTGTGATACTGTACATGAAGTCCTCCACCCCCGGTCGTTTCCGCCAGCCTTGGTTTGGGGGTGTTACATGCACCCTCTCAGTTTAACGTATTCTATGACTTTTATTTAGATCGCTAAAGCCAAATATCGCTCTAACGTAAATTCACTATTTACATCGCGCTGTCGTGCCGGTTCTTTCGCGAAACTTCGACAGGTCATAACTTCTTCGTTATAACTCGGATTTCGACGTTCTTTATATTTTCGGAAACCTTGAGACATATACTACAAGTTGGTTAAGATTAATCCTTCTATATAATCTTCCATCAAAAAGTCATTTTTGATACTTATTGTCTCTAAATTGACTAGCCCGGATCTACGAGCGTTACAACTTCGTCTTTACTGATATGCATCTCGTTCTTCCCTTTGCTTAAACTTGTTCTTCATGTTGCTTTCATGGTGGTCAAAAAGGCCATTGATATTTTTAGAGGAACAAATATGGTGGAGTTGAAATGGTGGAAAAGGGTTTGGTTCCGTCTGGTCTCAAGGGGAGATTGTCTAAGGTGAGGGGTAGTGGTGGTCGGCGGTGAGGGGCTGATCTTGAGGGACGTTGAAGTCCAAAATAACGAGAGAGAGAGAGAGAGAGAGAGAGAGAGAGAGAAAGAAAAAGGTCCCTCTTATTTTTAATTATTTAAATGAATAAATAAGTATTAAACATTAAAAAAAATAAAAGAAAAAATGAAAATTAATACCCCAAGGGTATTAAAGTCACTTAACTTTACTGAGCGACCAAATCCGCAACGAAACTAGCTCCAAATGATCACGAAGCCAAACAAAATATCGAGGTCTAGGCTAAACCTCAAAAAAAAAATGCATACCGCAAGACCATTTTTTTAGTTTTGTCTTAAAAAAAGTACATTTGTTTGGAAAATGATTTTTTACATTTGAAAAACAAAATGAAGATAGGGGACTACATTTCCAATTATTATTGAACAATATTTCTTTTTTCGGGTTTTGGACTTTTGCTACTATACATTTTTATTTTAGAGTTTTGCCATAAAACTTTTGGATATCGATAGATTTAGTCTTTTATGATTTTACAATTTATAGAAAATGTCTTCTATGAAGCTTTTTTTTTTCAAAAGCAATCCCTATAATTTCGTAAGTAAAACCTTGTGCATCCTGTGAAGTAGGCATTTTCTAGTTTTTTATAAAAAGAAAACTATACATATAATGTAATTTTCCATTTAGAATTGAGTTTATGTCTTCATGGTCTTCGGGCACAAATTATTATTCTTCCGCAATTAATATGTCTCCTTTTATAGCTAAACTAGGAAAGAATCCCCACTTTGCGGGGTTGGATACGACAAAGAAATTTGAAAAACAGGAAAATTTTATCGAGTTACAACTGATTTGCAGAAGATCGTTTCTTTCAAGGTAGATCTCTATGTAGATGTAGTCAAAGGAAAACACAAAGAGCTAATAATTATTTAAAAAAATTTACTGTCATCAACATAGTCATATTTATCCTGTCGATAAAACAATTTATGGAACTAAAGCAGGTAATTAAACATTTTCGACTTACATGTTATGTTCATATAGTACTCATATTTATGCCCATAAAATCATAAAATTAATAATAGGTCAAACATCACTAAAGTTAACTTAATACATATTGAACAATGGCTAGTTGCAACTTTGAAAAAAAAAATTTAGACAGTGTTCTAAAAGGCGTGTCATGGTGGGCGCCATGGCGTGAGGCGCGGCGTCGCCGTTACGAAAAGTTTCATATAGTTGTTGTTAGGCGTGGCGAGTGGCAAGGCGTGCCATGGCGTGTTATGCCACCACACCATGCCTCACGCCTTTTAGAACCTTGGTTTTAGATAACAAAAGCTCTTGTTAGACAGTACCCAAAATGCACTTAGCACTGTGGGACTATTGTCTCCAAAATATTTGTAACTAATAAAATCATGATTAGTCCATATTTCTCTCAACTACTAATAGTGTGTAGAGTAACATAAAAAAAAAATAAGAAGTACCCAAAATGCCCATCTCACCTACAAATTGTTAGTTTCTTTCTTTTATCCCAAATGCATTTTTCATCTCTTGCTATGTTTGTTGCTGGAAAAGCACTTCCCATATATATATATATATATATATATATATATATATATATATATATATATATATATATATATATATATATATATATATATATATATATATATATATATATATATATATATAACGCCCGTGTTTTTGGGCTTGCCATTTTTAGCAATGTAATAGTTTAGGTTAACCTTTGTAACCCAATTTGAAATAATAAGAATATATTTGCGAATTATGTGAATTATGTGTTTATTTTCTTAATTATTATAATTTAATGAATTAAGAATAAAATAAGCGTTAAAATTAAAGTGTGAGATATGTCTGATATCTTTGCATGAAGATGTAGTGGTTGAAACAAGGATTCGGGAGATATATTGAATGCCGAAATCCGAGTTATAACGAAGAAGTTATGATCTGTCGAAGTTTCGCGACAAAACCGGTGTGGCACAGCGTGACATAAATAGTGAAATTACGAAGGAGTGATATTTAGCCTTAGTGATCAACACGAAAGACGTAGATAATGTTAAACCGAGAGCGTGCATAAAAGAACGCCTAAATATGACTTCGTATGAGGAAGTTATGATTTTTCGAAGTTTCAACTTAGCAATAGACAGCCCAAAAGTTCGAATTGAGATCGAGAGAGTTTTAGCCAAAACAATCTAAACGAGAATCGAAGATCTCGTTGATAGTAGTGCTTTGGTGAAAAGACAGACGAAAACGAACGTCAGACGAAGAAGTTATGAATTTCTAACGAAGTTTTTCTGTCCCGACCTTCTAAAAATAAATAATAAAAATAAAAGTCAAAATTAGCCGATGGAGTCTAAATGAAAGTTGTAGGGTATGGTTTGACCTACGCGTGGATATAAAGAACGTCAAAAACGGAGCTCGTATGCGAAAGTTACGCAATTTAGAAGTTTGACGAGTCAAATTACGCTGAGCGTAATTTGAGTACGCCCAGCGTACTCAGAGGTGTGCAAGTTGCCTGACCAATACTCGAGTGCCACCAAATGATGCATGCAGTGACGTCGAAGTACGCCCAGCGTAACCAAATTACGCCCAACGTACTTGGAGATTACGCCCAGCATAATCCCATACCCAACAACCTATAAATAGAACACGAGATCAACCATTTTCCTTGCGATTTTTCTTTATTTCTCTCTAGTTTTTGCCTCGATTTGCGTGCCAATCCTATCCCGAAGCCCCGGTATCATTCCCGAACCCCGAAGCAAGTTCCGAAGTCCTGAGGATCCCGAGAAGTGAGATTCCCGAGCCGAAGCCCTGCCCGCGAGGAGCCCGGTTTTTGTGAAGATCTTCCAGATCTACGGAGAAATACTACTTCTGTAAGTCGTAGTGATGTCCGATCATCTTCTAATCAAGTGAGTGTATAGTCCCTTTCAATACACGATATTATACAAGTAATCTTTGAATGTATTTACGAATACGGGTTGTGTGAGGGTATTATTATTACCTTCTAACACATAGACTTATATGACTCTCCTTGAAATTTCTTGTTATGTGTTTACGTATTACTTGCTATTTGGATGGAGTATTAAAAGAATATGCTATACAGTTTTTCTTTTAAAAATTATGTATAAAACATGTATATTTTTATCTACTAATATGTTGGGCAGAACATGCGTAGACAGTTGGTGTGCAATAAAATAAATTGATGAGAGGCCTCATTGTTGGTGTTATTCTAGTCATTCAGCAGAGTATGGATGACGACCAAGGACTATTCTAGATAGTCATGTGGAACGCTAGCAGGCTCATAACCTGTAGGTGTTGTGAACGATGTGTTCACTAGTGTACTCTATCCCCCACATAGTTGCCTTAGAACATTTATTGTTGAGGAAGCCCCTCTGCAGTAATGCCCGTCCCGATGAAAATCCTAAATTAAGTTCCTTATAATAGATGTTGTTTTAGGGACGTAAAGTGAGGATAACAAGAATGGGTAATCGGGTTATTGTTGATTGTTGAAATTAAATATAATTATTTATTGTGGGTTGAAAACAATATATGCTCACCAGGCTCCCAAGCCTGACCCACTCATTTTTATTTGTATTACAGGAAGTGGCGTAAGGGCATAAGATGGCTGAATCATCGAGTTGTTTTGTTTACAAGTCTATATATGTATATATTTGTTGAATGATTTGTAATGTTATCGTTTATGCTTTATGGTCTGTATCGGAACATTACATCCCGAGTTTTGATTATATAATGAAAATGCATCTCTTGATGAAATGCTTTGATAAATATTATTTTATCATGTTTTGTTTTTGGGAACAAATTCCGCATCTCTTTTAAAAATCAAAAGGATTTACTCTGAAAATGTTTTAAAAACATAAATGAAACCGATCTTTTCTGGCCGAGATTTTGGGGATGTCACTATATATATATATATATATATATATATATATATATATATATATATATATATATATATATATATATATATATATAGTCCTGCTTTTCCAATTATAACCTCTGCATACATGAGTTCTAATAAAACCACTTCTACGAAGAAGAAAAAAAATTCATGATTTAACCATCAAAATCTTGACTTGTAAAAAACCCATAGAAAAAATAGTCTTTGGATTGTTTTTTAATTAAAAAATCTTAGTGGTTAAACCAAAATAAATAAAATAGATTTGGCTAAAAGCAAAAGGATATATAATTATATAACGAGTTACATAGTTAGTTAGTCCTTCAAAACATTAATATATAATGAGTTACACAATTAGTTAGCCTTTCAAAACATTAATAACACTGATAATTTTATAATGGGAAAAAAATTCATTCCTAATCATAATACTTGATATAAACTCTATCATGCCTTAGTTTGATTAAAGATTGGTGTAGTTCACAATTAAGGTAACCATTTGTTCATCTCATAATGTTTTTGAATGCCTTATTTACCTTTGATTGACTAACAAACATAGACTTGAGTAATTGAAAGTAGGAAATTGACACTTGTCTTTCAAATGTGGGTTTGCTTCAATTAGCTTATTGAGCTCATTAACCAATACAACTCTTGTTGTTGTTGTATCTATATACTTAGAAAGTTATTGATTCTCCCTAAAAAATCAAAAATATTAGATGTATGTATGTATGATTCATGATTGGTATTATAAAGTTGAAAGGTACCTAAAATTCCCCATTGTGAGAAGAAGTGTCATCTCCTTGAACAAATCTTCGACGAATGTTTTGAAAACTTTCAGGTCTTTGTTTAGAATCTCCAGAGTCTTAACACAAGCCTTTCTATGATTTGCTTTCTTATCATACGTGCTTATCATACATGGACTACTCTTGAATAAAACATATATAATATACCAAATTCAATTCACCACTTTTGAATATGATTAAAGAATTACAGCCATTCCTTGGGTGATGTGTAAACAAAGTGATGCATTTATTTCAATTGTGGTCGCCTAATAATGTAACCACTGATGGCTCTGTATTTTGACCAATTTTTAGATTTTGAAACTGAAATTGGAAAGAGAATGAAATCCTTTCATAAATTGTAACCAAATAAGCTTTCCATACCTTAAATTTAGGGGGTGTTTGGATAGGGAAAAAATAGGCTGCTTATTGCTTAATTGCACCGCAATAAGCAAATTTAAGTGTTTGGATAGGAGTATTTAAAAATCAGCTTATTGCAGTAGGAATAAGCTAAATAAGCTGATTTTAATAAGCAATGGGGGGAATGCTTATTGGTCATTTTACTCATATAAGCTGTTTTATTTTGCCAAACACTTAAATGCTTGTTTTTTATTGCTTATTACCACTGCAATAAGCTAATCCAAACACATTTTAAAAAAAATCCCACCGCAATAAGCAAATAAGCAATAAGCTAATAAGTTAAAAACTATTTATCCAAACACCCCCTTAAACTCTTACACGCTAAATTGAAAGGGTTTTTACAAAGTAAAAGAATAAAAAGAGGAATACATTATTGGGGGCTTTAAAATAAAAAGATTAAAAAGTGAGGATAAAAAAAGAAGCAGAAGGTAAAAGATTTTGGACCTAGAATTTAGTGAATGAAGTGAAGGGGTTAGAAAAGGCGACGGTGATTATGAGTGCAATCACAACTGTTGGTGAAGGTTAATACACCCATCAAAACAATTGGTGCCATAGCATGCAACCGCTGGTGAAGGTAGAACCGTAGAAGACTCTGCCTTTCCACATGTTATTCAAACCATCGAATGTAGTCAATTATCAGGTAAGAAAAAAAAGCAAAGCCTCCAAAAAATGTTATACCTTAAAGTTGGGGAAGAAGAGAAATATAAATAACCACCACCACCCTCCACTGTAGTCATCGGCACCAGAGGTCCATAACACATCATATGAAAGCAGTCATCCATATATAGACGAATGGGCCTCTTCTATTACCTCCCAATAATACTCAGTGGGGAGAGCTAACAAATACAGAGAAGACACCTTAGGAATAGACAACCGACAATTGGAAATCAATAGAAACCGTGATGGAACTGAGTAACCGCTTACATCCAAAACTGAAAACATAATTTTGAACGTATCAGGATGAGGTAGAGAGCTACATTTATGAAAACAAAAAATTAGGTGTTACCTGTATAAAAGCCTTGGAGATACAGACGCAAAAAAGGGTTGATGGCCTGACCGGAGGAAAAATTATGGCTTACTTGCATTCATACCTGCAAAATCAAAGCCAAAATCGGGGGTATATTGATGCATCAAATGCCTATTTGTTTAAATCAAAAGAGTATACCGTGAGATTGAAATTGAATAGAAGAACGTAGAGGAGAGGGATGACCGAGATGAAGTAGTGATGTTAAACAAAGGGAATCAAATAACCTGCAGTTTTAGAAGCCGGCGAGGCACCGAGGCGGTTTCTCCAAGAACTCAATCGGAGAAAAAAAGGAGTGATAACCACACAGTGGAAAAACGTAGGGAAGCTGAAAAGGTGCCAATTTAGTGATCATCTCCAAGAGAATGAGGTACATGAAACAAATTCAAAGTGGTGGAAGCAACTGTATGTGATTGGATAAGGGAGACGGCCAGGAAACGGTGAATGAAATGTGGAAAAATAAGAAGCTGAACATCACACACCTGTAGGCACCGAATCACTATGAACAAAACAGATTATTAAAAAAGAAATAAAGCAAAAGAAAAAAACCCACCAATAGGATGCAAGAACTGTTCACCTTGCACTTCAAAATTAGTATATATATATATATATATATATATATATATATATATATATATATATATATATATATATATAATGATTAATGCCTCTTGATGTGTATGTATGTTCATGGAATGGAAATGAAAAAACAAATACTTTGGAAATATAGAACATCTCGGGGGCTTTTTTTTAACTCTCCATTTCAATTTCTTTTCATTATTAATAATACAATAAATTTCAAATGAACTTGTGAACACTACAGTCGATAAGTTTTTTGGCATGATTTTTATCTGCTTTTCGGCTTTTTTATCGACTCATTTATATTTTTACCGTCCTCTTATATGTAGCTGGTATTTTCTGCCAATTTGTGGGTGATTGGAGGAGAAATGTGGGGGTGTCGGTGGAGCTGCTTAGTTCCACATGGAATCGACTTTAGAACTCCCACTTCTCTTCTTC